>NC_091160.1:25124907-25134907 GCF_040958095.1 Procambarus clarkii
GGTGGGGTGGTTCATATAGCCTCGGCTATCACCTCATTATGTCCGGTCGTGATGGTCAAGTGGATTAAGGCGTCTTGTACATACCAGTTGCGTTGCTTCTGGGAGTATGGGTTCGAGTCACTTCTGGGGTGTGAGTTTTCAGTTGCATATGTCCTGGGGACCATTCAGGCTTGTTCGCATTTGTGTTCCTCACGTGTGCCCCAAAGAATGAGGTGATTTGGTAAAATGCTATGCCCAAGATAACTATCCGAGTGCCGGCGGTGGGGAGGTTCATATAGCCTCGGCTATCACCTCATTATGTCCGGTCGTGATGGTCAAGTGGATTAAGGCGTCTTGTACATACCAGTTGCGTTGCTTCTGGGAGTATGGGTTCGAGTCACTTCTGGGGTGTGAGTTTTCAGTTGCATATGTCCTGGGGACCATTCAGGCTTGTTCGCATTTGTGTTCCTCACGTGTGCCCCAAAGAATGAGGTGATTTGGTAAAATGCTATGCCCAAGATAACTATCCGAGTGCCGGCGGTGGGGTGGTTCATATAGCCTCGGCTATCACCTCATTATGTCCGGTCGTGATGGTCAAGTGGATTAAGGCGTCTTGTACATACCAGTTGCGTTGCTTCTGGGAGTATGGGTTGAGTCACTTCTGGGGTGTGAGTTTTCAGTTGCATATGTCCTGGGGACCATTCAGGCTTGTTCGCATTTGTGTTCCTCACGTGTGCCCCAAAGAATGAGGTGATTTGGTAAAATGCTATGCCCAAGATAACTATCCGAGTGCCGGCGGTGGGGTGGTTCATATAGCCTCGGCTATCACCTCATTATGTCCGGTCGTGATGGTCAAGTGGATTAAGGCGTCTTGTACATACCAGTTGTGTTGCTTCTGGGAGTATGGGTTCGAGTCACTTCTGGGGTGTGAGTTTTCAGTTGCATATGTCCTGGGGACCATTCAGGCTTGTTCGCATTTGTGTTCCTCACGTGTGCCCCAAAGAATGAGGTGATTTGGTAAAATGCTATGCCCAAGATAACTATCCGAGTGCCGGCGGTGGGGTGGTTCATATAGCCTCGGCTATCACCTCATTATCTCCGGTCGTGATGGTCAAGTGGATTAAGGCGTCTTGTACATACCAGTTGCGTTGCTTCTGGGAGTATGGGTTCGAGTCACTTCTGGGGTGTGAGTTTTCAGTTGCATATGTCCTGGCAACCATTCATGCTTGTTCGCATTTGTGTTCCTCACGTGTGCCCCAAAGAATGAGGTGATTTGGTAAAATGCTATGCCCAAGATAACTATCCGAGTGCCGGCGGTGGGGTGGTTCATATAGCCTCGGCTATCACCTCATTATGTCCGGTCGTGATGGTCAAGTGGATTAAGGCGTCTTGTACATACCAGTTGCGTTGCTTCTGGGAGTATGGGTTCGAGTCACTTCTGGGGTGTGAGTTTTCAGTTGCATATGTCCTGGGGACCATTCAGGCTTGTTCGCATTTGTGTTCCTCACGTGTGCCCCAAAGAATGAGGTGATTTGGTAAAATGCTATGCCCAAGATAACTATCCGAGTGCCGGCGGTGGGGTGGTTCATATAGCCTCGGCTATCACCTCATTATGTCCGGTCGTGATGGTCAAGTGGATTAAGGCGTCTTGTACATACCAGTTGCGTTGCTTCTGGGAGTATGGGTTCGATTCACTTCTGGGGTGTGAGTTTTCAGTTGCATATGTCCTGGGGACCATTCAGGCTTGTTCGCATTTGTGTTCCTCACGTGTGCCCCAAAGAATGAGGTGATTTGGTAAAATGCTATGCCCAAGATAACTATCCGAGTGCCGGCGGTGGGGTGGTTCATATAGCCTCGGCTATCACCTCATTATGTCCGGTCGTGATGGTCAAGTGGATTAAGGCGTCTTGTACATACCAGTTGCGTTGCTTCTGGGAGTATGGGTTCGAGTCACTTCTGGGGTGTGAGTTTTCAGTTGCATATGTCCTGGGGACCATTCAGGCTTGTTCGCATTTGTGTTCCT
The DNA here is from genome assembly GCF_040958095.1 of Procambarus clarkii. Taxonomy (NCBI): domain Eukaryota; kingdom Metazoa; phylum Arthropoda; class Malacostraca; order Decapoda; family Cambaridae; genus Procambarus; species Procambarus clarkii. The sequence continues at coordinate 25,126,910 of NC_091160.1, forward strand.
CACGTGTGTCCCAAAGAATGAGGTGATTTGGTAAAATGCTATGCCCAAGATAACTATCCGAGTGCCGGCGGTGGGGTGGTTCATATAGCCTCGGCTATCACCTCATTATGTCCGGTCGTGATGGTCAAGTGGATTAAGGCGTCTTGTACATACCAGTTGCGTTGCTTCTGGGAGTATGGGTTCGAGTCACTTCTGGGGTGTGAGTTTTCAGTTGCATATGTCCTGGGGACCATTCAGGCTTGTTCGCATTTGTGTTCCTCACGTGTGCCCCAAAGAATGAGGTGATTTGGTAAAATGCTATGCCCAAGATAACTATCCGAGTGCCGGCGGTGGGGTGGTTCATATAGCCTCGGCTATCACCTCATTATGTCCGGTCGTGATGGTCAAGTGGATTAAGGCGTCTTGTACATACCAGTTGCGTTGCTTCTGGGAGTATGGGTTCGAGTCACTTCTGGGGTGTGAGTTTTCAGTTGCATATGTCCTGGGGACCATTCAGGCTTGTTCGCATTTGTGTTCCTCACGTGTGCCCCAAAGAATGAGGTGATTTGGTAAAATGCTATGCCCAAGATAACTATCCGAGTGCCGGCGGTGGGGTGGTTCATATAGCCTCGGCTATCACCTCATTATGTCCGGTCGTGATGGTCAAGTGGATTAAGGCGTCTTGTACATACCAGTTGCGTTGCTTCTGGGAGTATGGGTTCGAGTCACTTCTGGGGTGTGAGTTTTCAGTTGCATATGTCCTGGGGATCATTCAGGCTTGTTCGCATTTGTGTTCCTCACGTGTGCCCCAAAGAATGAGGTGATTTGGTAAAATGCTATGCCCAAGATAACTATCCGAGTGCCGGCGGTGGGGTGGTTCATATAGCCTCGGCTATCACCTCATTATGTCCGGTCGTGATGGTCAAGTGGATTAAGGCGTCTTGTACATACCAGTTGCGTTGCTTCTGGGAGTATGGGTTCGAGTCACTTCTGGGGTGTGAGTTTTCAGTTGCATATGTCCTGGGGACCATTCAGGCTTGTTCGCATTTGTGTTCCTCACGTGTGCCCCAAAGAATGAGGTGATTTGGTAAAATGCTATGCCCAAGATAACTATCCGAGTGCCAGCGGTGGGGTGGTTCATTTAGCCTCGGCTATCACCTCATTATGTCCGGTCGTGATGGTCAAGTGGATTAAGGCGTCTTGTACATACCAGTTGCGTTGCTTCTGGGAGTATGGGTTCGAGTCACTTCTGGGGTGTGAGTTTTCAGTTGCATATGTCCTGGGGACCATTCAGGCTTGTTCGCATTTGTGTTCCTCACGTGTGCCCCAAAGAATGAGGTGATTTGGTAAAATGCTATGCCCAAGATAACTATCCGAGTGCCGGCGGTGGGGTGGTTCATATAGCCTCGGCTATCACCTCATTATGTCCGGTCGTGATGGTCAAGTGGATTAAGGCGTCTTGTACATACCAGTTGCGTTGCTTCTGGGAGTATGGGTTCGAGTCACTTCTGGGGTGTGAGTTTTCAGTTGCATATGTCCTGGGGACCATTCAGGCTTGTTCGCATTTGTGTTCCTCACGTGTGCCCCAAAGAATGAGGTGATTTGGTAAAATGCTATGCCCAAGATAACTATCCGAGTGCCGGCGGTGGGGTGGTTCATATAGCCTCGGCTATCACCTCATTATGTCCGGTCGTGATGGTCAAGTGGATTAAGGCGTCTTGTACATACCAGTTGCGTTGCTTCTGGGAGTATGGGTTCGAGTCACTTCTGGGGTGTGAGTTTTCAGTTGCATATGTCCTGGGGATCATTCAGGCTTGTTCGCATTTGTGTTCCTCACGTGTGCCCCAAAGAATGAGGTGATTTGGTAAAATGCTATGCCCAAGATAACTATCCGAGTGCCGGCGGTGGGGTGGTTCATATAGCCTCGGCTATCACCTCATTATGTCCGGTCGTGATGGTCAAGTGGATTAAGGCGTCTTGTACATACCAGTTGCGTTGCTTCTGGGAGTATGGGTTCGAGTCACTTCTGGGGTGTGAGTTTTCAGTTGCATATGTCCTGGGGACCATTCAGGCTTGTTCGCATTTGTGTTCCTCACGTGTGCCCCAAAGAATGAGGTGATTTGGTAAAATGCTATGCCCAAGATAACTATCCGAGTGCCGGCGGTGGGGAGGTTCATATAGCCTCGGCTATCACCTCATTATGTCCGGTCGTGATGGTCAAGTGGATTAAGGCGTCTTGTACATACCAGTTGCGTTGCTTCTGGGAGTATGGGTTCGAGTCACTTCTGGGGTGTGAGTTTTCAGTTGCATATGTCCTGGGGACCATTCAGGCTTGTTCGCATTTGTGTTCCTCACGTGTGCCCCAAAGAATGAGGTGATTTGGTAAAATGCTATGCCCAAGATAACTATCCGAGTGCCGGCGGTGGGGTGGTTCATATAGCCTCGGCTATCACCTCATTATGTCCGGTCGTGATGGTCAAGTGGATTAAGGCGTCTTGTACATACCAGTTGCGTTGCTTCTGGGAGTATGGGTTGAGTCACTTCTGGGGTGTGAGTTTTCAGTTGCATATGTCCTGGGGACCATTCAGGCTTGTTCGCATTTGTGTTCCTCACGTGTGCCCCAAAGAATGAGGTGATTTGGTAAAATGCTATGCCCAAGATAACTATCCGAGTGCCGGCGGTGGGGTGGTTCATATAGCCTCGGCTATCACCTCATTATGTCCGGTCGTGATGGTCAAGTGGATTAAGGCGTCTTGTACATACCAGTTGTGTTGCTTCTGGGAGTATGGGTTCGAGTCACTTCTGGGGTGTGAGTTTTCAGTTGCATATGTCCTGGGGACCATTCAGGCTTGTTCGCATTTGTGTTCCTCACGTGTGCCCCAAAGAATGAGGTGATTTGGTAAAATGCTATGCCCAAGATAACTATCCGAGTGCCGGCGGTGGGGTGGTTCATATAGCCTCGGCTATCACCTCATTATCTCCGGTCGTGATGGTCAAGTGGATTAAGGCGTCTTGTACATACCAGTTGCGTTGCTTCTGGGAGTATGGGTTCGAGTCACTTCTGGGGTGTGAGTTTTCAGTTGCATATGTCCTGGCAACCATTCATGCTTGTTCGCATTTGTGTTCCTCACGTGTGCCCCAAAGAATGAGGTGATTTGGTAAAATGCTATGCCCAAGATAACTATCCGAGTGCCGGCGGTGGGGTGGTTCATATAGCCTCGGCTATCACCTCATTATGTCCGGTCGTGATGGTCAAGTGGATTAAGGCGTCTTGTACATACCAGTTGCGTTGCTTCTGGGAGTATGGGTTCGAGTCACTTCTGGGGTGTGAGTTTTCAGTTGCATATGTCCTGGGGACCATTCAGGCTTGTTCGCATTTGTGTTCCTCACGTGTGCCCCAAAGAATGAGGTGATTTGGTAAAATGCTATGCCCAAGATAACTATCCGAGTGCCGGCGGTGGGGTGGTTCATATAGCCTCGGCTATCACCTCATTATGTCCGGTCGTGATGGTCAAGTGGATTAAGGCGTCTTGTACATACCAGTTGTGTTGCTTCTGGGAGTATGGGTTCGAGTCACTTCTGGGGTGTGAGTTTTCAGTTGCATATGTCCTGGGGACCATTCAGGCTTGTTCGCATTTGTGTTCCTCACGTGTGCCCCAAAGAATGAGGTGATTTGGTAAAATGCTATGCCCAAGATAACTATCCGAGTGCCGGCGGTGGGGTGGTTCATATAGCCTCGGCTATCACCTCATTATGTCCGGTCGTGATGGTCAAGTGGATTAAGGCGTCTTGTACATACCAGTTGCGTTGCTTCTGGGAGTATGGGTTCGAGTCACTTCTGGGGTGTGAGTTTTCAGTTGCATATGTCCTGGGGACCATTCAGGCTTGTTCGCATTTGTGTTCCTCACGTGTGCCCCAAAGAATGAGGTGATTTGGTAAAATGCTATGCCCAAGATAACTATCCGAGTGCCGGCGGTGGGGTGGTTCATATAGCCTCGGCTATCACCTCATTATGTCCGGTCGTGATGGTCAAGTGGATTAAGGCGTCTTGTACATACCAGTTGCGTTGCTTCTGGGAGTATGGGTTCGAGTCACTTCTGGGGTGTGAGTTTTCAGTTGCATATGTCCTGGGGATCATTCAGGCTTGTTCGCATTTGTGTTCCTCACGTGTGCCCCAAAGAATGAGGTGATTTGGTAAAATGCTATGCCCAAGATAACTATCCGAGTGCCGGCGGTGGGGTGGTTCATATAGCCTCGGCTATCACCTCATTATGTCCGGTCGTGATGGTCAAGTGGATTAAGGCGTCTTGTACATACCAGTTGCGTTGCTTCTGGGAGTATGGGTTCGAGTCACTTCTGGGGTGTGAGTTTTCAGTTGCATATGTCCTGGGGACCATTCAGGCTTGTTCGCATTTGTGTTCCTCACGTGTGCCCCAAAGAATGAGGTGATTTGGTAAAATGCTATGCCCAAGATAACTATCCGAGTGCCAGCGGTGGGGTGGTTCATTTAGCCTCGGCTATCACCTCATTATGTCCGGTCGTGATGGTCAAGTGGATTAAGGCGTCTTGTACATACCAGTTGCGTTGCTTCTGGGAGTATGGGTTCGAGTCACTTCTGGGGTGTGAGTTTTCAGTTGCATATGTCCTGGGGACCATTCAGGCTTGTTCGCATTTGTGTTCCTCACGTGTGCCCCAAAGAATGAGGTGATTTGGTAAAATGCTATGCCCAAGATAACTATCCGAGTGCCGGCGGTGGGGTGGTTCATATAGCCTCGGCTATCACCTCATTATGTCCGGTCGTGATGGTCAAGTGGATTAAGGCGTCTTGTACATACCAGTTGCGTTGCTTCTGGGAGTATGGGTTCGAGTCACTTCTGGGGTGTGAGTTTTCAGTTGCATATGTCCTGGGGACCATTCAGGCTTGTTCGCATTTGTGTTCCTCACGTGTGCCCCAAAGAATGAGGTGATTTGGTAAAATGCTATGCCCAAGATAACTATCCGAGTGCCGGCGGTGGGGTGGTTCATATAGCCTCGGCTATCACCTCATTATGTCCGGTCGTGATGGTCAAGTGGATTAAGGCGTCTTGTACATACCAGTTGCGTTGCTTCTGGGAGTATGGGTTCGAGTCACTTCTGGGGTGTGAGTTTTCAGTTGCATATGTCCTGGGGATCATTCAGGCTTGTTCGCATTTGTGTTCCTCACGTGTGCCCCAAAGAATGAGGTGATTTGGTAAAATGCTATGCCCAAGATAACTATCCGAGTGCCGGCGGTGGGGTGGTTCATATAGCCTCGGCTATCACCTCATTATGTCCGGTCGTGATGGTCAAGTGGATTAAGGCGTCTTGTACATACCAGTTGCGTTGCTTCTGGGAGTATGGGTTCGAGTCACTTCTGGGGTGTGAGTTTTCAGTTGCATATGTCCTGGGGACCATTCAGGCTTGTTCGCATTTGTGTTCCTCACGTGTGCCCCAAAGAATGAGGTGATTTGGTAAAATGCTATGCCCAAGATAACTATCCGAGTGCCGGCGGTGGGGAGGTTCATATAGCCTCGGCTATCACCTCATTATGTCCGGTCGTGATGGTCAAGTGGATTAAGGCGTCTTGTACATACCAGTTGCGTTGCTTCTGGGAGTATGGGTTCGAGTCACTTCTGGGGTGTGAGTTTTCAGTTGCATATGTCCTGGGGACCATTCAGGCTTGTTCGCATTTGTGTTCCTCACGTGTGCCCCAAAGAATGAGGTGATTTGGTAAAATGCTATGCCCAAGATAACTATCCGAGTGCCGGCGGTGGGGTGGTTCATATAGCCTCGGCTATCACCTCATTATGTCCGGTCGTGATGGTCAAGTGGATTAAGGCGTCTTGTACATACCAGTTGCGTTGCTTCTGGGAGTATGGGTTGAGTCACTTCTGGGGTGTGAGTTTTCAGTTGCATATGTCCTGGGGACCATTCAGGCTTGTTCGCATTTGTGTTCCTCACGTGTGCCCCAAAGAATGAGGTGATTTGGTAAAATGCTATGCCCAAGATAACTATCCGAGTGCCGGCGGTGGGGTGGTTCATATAGCCTCGGCTATCACCTCATTATGTCCGGTCGTGATGGTCAAGTGGATTAAGGCGTCTTGTACATACCAGTTGTGTTGCTTCTGGGAGTATGGGTTCGAGTCACTTCTGGGGTGTGAGTTTTCAGTTGCATATGTCCTGGGGACCATTCAGGCTTGTTCGCATTTGTGTTCCTCACGTGTGCCCCAAAGAATGAGGTGATTTGGTAAAATGCTATGCCCAAGATAACTATCCGAGTGCCGGCGGTGGGGTGGTTCATATAGCCTCGGCTATCACCTCATTATCTCCGGTCGTGATGGTCAAGTGGATTAAGGCGTCTTGTACATACCAGTTGCGTTGCTTCTGGGAGTATGGGTTCGAGTCACTTCTGGGGTGTGAGTTTTCAGTTGCATATGTCCTGGCAACCATTCATGCTTGTTCGCATTTGTGTTCCTCACGTGTGCCCCAAAGAATGAGGTGATTTGGTAAAATGCTATGCCCAAGATAACTATCCGAGTGCCGGCGGTGGGGTGGTTCATATAGCCTCGGCTATCACCTCATTATGTCCGGTCGTGATGGTCAAGTGGATTAAGGCGTCTTGTACATACCAGTTGCGTTGCTTCTGGGAGTATGGGTTCGAGTCACTTCTGGGGTGTGAGTTTTCAGTTGCATATGTCCTGGGGACCATTCAGGCTTGTTCGCATTTGTGTTCCTCACGTGTGCCCCAAAGAATGAGGTGATTTGGTAAAATGCTATGCCCAAGATAACTATCCGAGTGCCGGCGGTGGGGTGGTTCATATAGCCTCGGCTATCACCTCATTATGTCCGGTCGTGATGGTCAAGTGGATTAAGGCGTCTTGTACATACCAGTTGCGTTGCTTCTGGGAGTATGGGTTCGATTCACTTCTGGGGTGTGAGTTTTCAGTTGCATATGTCCTGGGGACCATTCAGGCTTGTTCGCATTTGTGTTCCTCACGTGTGCCCCAAAGAATGAGGTGATTTGGTAAAATGCTATGCCCAAGATAACTATCCGAGTGCCGGCGGTGGGGTGGTTCATATAGCCTCGGCTATCACCTCATTATGTCCGGTCGTGATGGTCAAGTGGATTAAGGCGTCTTGTACATACCAGTTGCGTTGCTTCTGGGAGTATGGGTTCGACTCACTTCTGGGGTGTGAGTTTTCAGTTGCATATGTCCTGGGGACCATTCAGGCTTGTTCGCATTTGTGTTCCTCACGTGTGCCCCAAAGAATGAGGTGATTTGGTAAAATGCTATGCCCAAGATAACTATCCGAGTGCCGGCGGTGGGGTGGTTCATATAGCCTCGGCTATCACCTCATTATGTCCGGTCGTGATGGTCAAGTGGATTAAGGCGTCTTGTACATACCAGTTGCGTTGCTTCTGGGAGTATGGGTTCGAGTCACTTCTGGGGTGTGAGTTTTCAGTTGCATATGTCCTGGGGACCATTCAGGCTTGTTCGCATTTGTGTTCCTCACATGTGCCCCAAAGAATGAGGTGATTTGGTAAAATGCTATGCCCAAGATAACTATCCGAGTGCCGGCGGTGGGGTGGTTCATATAGCCTCGGCTATCACCTCATTATGTCCGGTCGTGATGGTCAAGTGGATTAAGGCGTCTTGTACATACCAGTTGCGTTGCTTCTGGGAGTATGGGTTCGAGTCACTTCTGGGGTGTGAGTTTTCAGTTGCATATGTCCTGGGGACCATTCAGGCTTGTTCGCATTTGTGTTCCTCACGTGTGCCCCAAAGAATGAGGTGATTTGGTAAAATGCTATGCCCAAGATAACTATCCGAGTGCCGGCGGTGGGGTGGTTCATATAGCCTCGGCTATCACCTCATTATGTCCGGTCGTGATGGTCAAGTGGATTAAGGCGTCTTGTACATACCAGTTGCGTTGCTTCTGGGAGTATGGGTTCGAGTCACTTCTGGGGTATGAGTTTTCAGTTGCATATGTCCTGGGGAC
>NC_091160.1:25137407-25355477 GCF_040958095.1 Procambarus clarkii
ATGGTCCCCAGGACTATATACAACTGAAAACTCACACCCCAGAAGTGACTCGAACCCATACTCCCACAACTGGTATGTACAGGGACGCCTTAATCCGCTTGACCATCACGACCGGACATAAGGAAGTGATAGCCGAGGCAATATGAACCACTTCCCCGTCTTCGAACCACCATCCGCTTCGAACCACTTCGAACCACTTCGAACCACTTCGAACCACTTCGAACCACCATCCGAGTGCCGGCGGGGAAGTGGTTCATATAGCCTCGGCTATCACTTCCTTATGTCCGGTCGTGATGGTCAAGCGGATTAAGGCGTCCCTGTACATACCAGTTGTGGGAGTATGGGTTCGAGTCACTTCTGGGGTGTGAGTTTTCAGTTATATATATATATATATATATATATATGGGAGGTAATGAACCTAATGTAGTGGGTTAAAGCGTACTAGTTATGGCAGCTACTGGAAGGTAGTTGTGCTTTCTGGGTTCGAGTCCCACTGGTGGGTGTTGTCCAAAGATTGTTGATCTTCACTTGTGGTTTATGCAAGTATAGGCTTATAGCATGGACACGAGTTCTCTCACATTGACAGTGGCTTGATGAAAAACGCAGACTAACCTCACACTTGTCTGGTGCCCTCGGGAAGTGGAGATATTTGAGATGTATATATATCTCGAAGTCTCTACTTCTTTTGTAGGGTCTGATGGTGTAGTGGGTTAAAGCGTACTAGTTATGGCAACTACTGGAAGGTAGTTGTGCTTTCTGGGTTCGAGTCCCACTGGTGGGTGTTGTCCAAAGATTGTTAATCTTCACTTGTGGTTTATGCAAGTATAGGCTTATATATATATATATATATATATATATATATATATATATATATATATATATATATATATATATATATATATATATATAGCCTTCTCAGCCTACTATTCAAGGCCCGATTTGCCTAATAAGCCAAGTTTTCATGAATTAATGTTTTTTCGTCTACCTAACCTACCTAACCTAACCTAACCTAGCTTTTTTTGGCTACCTAACCTAACCTTACCTATAAATATAGGTTAGGTTAGGTTAGGTAGGGTTGGTTAGGTTCGGTCATATATCTACGTTAATTTTAACTCCAATAAAAAAAAATTGACCTCATACATAGAGAAAAGGGTTGCTTTATCATTTCATAAGAAAAAAATTATAGTAAATATATTAATTCAGGAAAACTTGGGTTATTAGGCAAATCGGGCCTTGAATAGTAGGCTGAGAAGTGAGTTCTGGCTACTAGGTACGACATATATATATATATATATATATATATATATATATATATATATATATATATATATATATATATATATATATATATATATATATATATATATATATATATATATATATATATTACCATCAACAGTGAAAAGAAATGTCCTGAAATATATATATATATATATATATATATATATATATATATATATATATATATATATATATATATATATATATATATTTATATATATATATATATATATATATATATATATATATATATATATATATATATATAATATATATATAGTTTTACCAGAAGCCTCAGTCGTTAAACCTACCGACAGCACACTACTCGGAGCACCTCTGGGCCACAATGCCATCGCTGCAGTCCTTGACGAAAAGTTTAGAGACGTAAAGAGGATGGAAGAGAGAATTGGGGACTTGGACTCCCACGATGCCCTCTACCTTCTCACAAAGTGCCTTACCTTGCCCAGGCTAACATACTTCTTAAGGTGTGCACCAACTTTTGGCAACCCACTTCTACATCAATATGATGAGCTCCTCAGGTCAATATTCAGGAAGGCGCTCAACCTAGATTTAGATGACAGTCAGTAGGACCAAGCAACACTACCAGTGAGATTTGGAGGGATAGGCATACGAAAGGCAACTGAGGTAGCACTTCCAGCATTCTTATCCTCATGTACAGCAGCCAACGAATTGGTAGGGCAGATCCTACCAGAGCGTATAAGAGAGACAGCGGGAACTCATGATCAAACGTTCATCGAAGCAGCCAGACAATGGGACACCATTGCACACCCTCAACCCCGACCACAAGTCCCAAAAGACCACAAGCAGGCCCACTGGGATAGCCCCATAATGGAAAAGACTGTCACAGCAATGATTGACAACGCTGATGCTGAAAACAAAGCCCGCCTCCTAGCGGTAACAGCACCCCACGCCGGGGATTTTTTATTTGCTGTGCCCAATGCAGCCCTGGGAACTCGCCTCAGTCATGACGCTCTCCGCATTGGAGTTGCCCTTCGCCTTGCCGCCCCCATCCTCACCGAACATAGGTGCATCTGCGGAACTGCGATGGCAGACCAATATGGTCGTCATGGTCTGGTATGTCGTAAATCACAGGGTAAAATGTCAAGACATGAAGAAGTCAACGACATCATCAAGAGGAGCCTCGCCACAGCCCTTTGCCCGGCACAAAGAGAACCACACTTATCCAGACCTAACGACCCTCAGAAGCGCCCTGATGGGGTCACCTTGCTGCCTTGGAAGGATGGTAAGCAAGTGGTATGGGACTACACGTGCGCTGCCACACTGGCCAGTACCTACCTCCACTACAGCACACGTGAAAGCGGTGGTGCTGCTTCTTTCAGGGAATCGCAGAAAATTATTAAATACAGAGGTCTAGCACACTGCTACAGCTTTGTTCCGATCGGCTCGGAGACCCTCGGTTCGTGGGGAAAATGTGCATTGAAGTTCCTGAAGGACTTGGGGGACAAATTGATCAGCGCTACAAAAGACCAGAGAGCAAAAAGTTTCTTGTTCCAGCGCCTCAGTGTTGCGATTCAGAGGGGAAATGCCTGTTGCGTCTTGGGCACTAGTCCAACTTCAGAGGAATTCGAAGAAGTGTTTGACTTGCAACAATGATCGAACCCGTCTGTGACATTCATCAATGTTTCCCATTGTTGTGTTTTTCAAGAGATCCATAACCTTTAAGCACCTTTTTGCATTATTATTTTTGTATCAACCCATGTATATCTTGTAACCATCAAATGCATAATAAAGCACAAAACATAAAAAAGGAAGGGGGTGGTAGGAGAAAAGCACACAGAAACTGTATTGGAGGGGATCTAAACATTCCCTCTAATGCGTTATGCGTGGTTTCCTCCGAGGCTATGGGTCCCCCTTCTTCCAGCTAGAGGTGGTACTCCCTTCCATTATATATATATATATATATATATATATATATATATATATATATATATATATATATATATATATATATATATATATATATATATATATATATATTATAAATCCATTTAATAAAAAACAGACCTTTTCCTTATATTATTGACTAGTTTTACAATATAGGTTATATCTTCGTATATACTTGCAAATCAAATTCCTATCCCTAGAATTATGTCACAGAACAAATGTAAAAGAAGATTTGTTGTGTTATTGATATATTTTTAAATCAGCAGTTATTTATATATACTATTTTTTGTTTAACAATACAATAGCACAACCCAAGTAATAGTTAATAATAACACAATGATAACACAATAGTTAAGTAACCCAAGCTTGCTGTTAACATCATACATTTTACCTTACATTTTGGTTAATGTTTTCTCCAACGGACTAAGGAAGTGATCAAGCGGTCTATTGACCAACGACACACTGACCACATATGAAATGACTTCAGATTTTAACCAACCTTTCTTATTCGACGCTCCAGGGAGAAGAGGTGAAGCAACGATGGTTTATCATGGGTGGTCGGCCCATAATCTTGACAGCGAGTCAGTGCACAATCACCTTGTTTGATGGCCTCAACGACGGTCTTAGCGCTCTCCCTGATGTCTGAACCCAAGTAGTCGAGCAACCAAGGTAAGAAAATTATCACGAAACTCGACTTTACAATAATTAGATGAGAACTCATAAACAGCATAACTTTCTCTGGTGCGTTGCTCACATCGAGCTTTAGAATGTAAAAAAACATTGTAGCAAAATTGCCAAGAGAAATTGTGAACAGGAAAATTAGTTTTGGCTTTGGACAAATACAGGATTCAGGCCGTTGCTTCCTGTATATTTCTGAACCGCTCAGAGATTTCTCCAGGAGATACATAAGTACTGCAAGATCCTTACTGTGGTAGAGCATCTCCAAGACGGAAATAATAGTTGAAAAGGTCCTACTCTTTACTGTTATAACATAGGCCAAATGACCAATGTTGTGAACATCAAACTGCTCGTGCGTTTTGACGTGGGTGAAGACTCCACACAGAGCCACCATGTTGACCAACAATGTCCACAGACACCAGAAGAGGTGAAGCTCCGGGCGACGAACAGGCAAGCTACTAGACCAGGTGTACGGTATTGAACCATAAACCTGAAGAAACCTGACCAATACTCTTAGAACCTTGACGGGGTTCCTTGATTCCTTAAGCCATGCCATGTTGTGAGTTACAGGGAACGTCAACGAACGTTACGAACGAACGTCTTAATCCTGTCAAGAGATTCGTCACCGAAGATCCAGAACCAATGTAGACTTTATGAGACCCACCCTGGAGACAGAGCTGCTGTGTCTGTGGTAGTCTGCTCAACTGCCACAAACCGAGTAAAGGGCTTGTGATACACAAACCAACTCTACCAAGTAATGCAAGCGATCAAGAAGCTCATTCATGCATTAATCAATTTCTGTCATAACTCATATTGATCACATAAACGTTCTACAAAAATGTAAAACATTTAATAGCTTACCTGCCTAAGTGAAGAACCTGACAAAATTAGGTTGAGTTGATGCGTTCTGCATCATATACTCGATGACAGTTTATTGTGTTAAACTTAAAGCTCTCCTGCTTGCTGCTTAAGTTGCTTCTTTCCTATTAGTTGAAGCAAGAAGTAGATACAGTTTACTCCCAAGATAAAAATAAATATTTACTGTAGGCGAAGAACTGACAACAAATAAAGTTTGCTCTCATATTTTACTTACTAAACATTCATCTTTTTTTTTTAGTTTTATTACTGGGCATATATTTGTTCTCATTGTTGACCTGTTACATTTATATTTATTAATATTGTTAGTGATTTGTATGCATAATTGATAACATTCTTGTGTCTGTTATTACCGGTCTTGTAGTGAGTATTCTTAACGCTAATTTTACTGCAGGGCTTAATGATAGCAATCATGTAATTCATACCGAAGGCCAAATTTGTAGCGCCATTTTAATATTGTAAGCATTGTCAATACTCCGATGATTTACGTTATGGTCAAATAAGATATTGGAAATGCTTCCCTAGGCATGCGGCTTTTCGTCCGATGAAGGTTCTCTGTATATATTTGCCTCAAGTAGTATGGTTATGTAATGTAAATAATATTAAACTAATTACTGGAAGTTCTTTGTGGAAATAATTATAAATGCAAACGCTTGAACGTTAGAAAATATTTGTTAATATCTGTGTATCTATCAGCCAATTTACACCTTTCTCCCTCGCTTTACGCCTAACACTTCCCCTCTCCTCCCTATCCCCTCTTCTCCCATCTTTCTTCCTCTCTCCCAAGCCCGCCAGTTATCCTCTTTTGTCCCTTATCCTATCCTTCTCTTTCGCTCTTTACCCTCTCCCCAAATCTCATCTGCTATCATTCCCTTTCCTTTCCTCTCCACCCTGTCTCTTAGTCTCCTCGCCTGAGCTTTACTTTCCACACACTCTCCAAATCACACACTCGCATACATCCTAATTATTCAATGTAAGAGCTCCCTCTGGTTTCTTCATTCTGAGTACATGGTCTCACTGTCGTTTCTCTTCTTACATGGCTATAAAACCGCTCTGGTTGTTCCTTAGTTTTTGTAACAAAGTCATTTTCAAACTGCCTCTCAGCTTCTCTCCTAATTCTGGTGTATTAATTACATTATCACCATTAACACATTTTCTATCCTTAACTTCCAACTACTGTAACATTTTCACTACACACTCTCTGCATCACTATAATCAAAATTATGTGCCCAGAGAGCAAATGTCACCTGAACATTTATTTTGTAATGAATGTTCACATCCAACGTCCATTTTGCACTAATGTGAAAATGTTTAACTCAATGGTCCTTTCTTTGAACATATGATATCCGCTGACTTCGTGAAGAGAGTGTGGAGGCCAATTCTCCATCAAGGGGTGGCAGTGGAGTTGTCCCCAACTACCCTCGAATATTATCCAGCTTGAAGAACAAATCCACAAGGGCCGTGACGAGGATTCGAACCTGCGTTCCAGAGCATCCCAGACGATGCCTTAATCGACTGAGCTACGACATGGTAAAAGGAGTTGAAACCGAAGTTCTACTGAACTTACTGGATCCTGCAGCCTCTCACAGGCACAAACGAGAGTTTTACACAACTCCCCCCATGCACTCGAGCTATGTCAATAGGCTGTTCTCCCTCTTCGTCCTTACTTCATTTGATGCATCACGCAATTGTAATTTCTGTGTAATCCAGCTTGAAACCTCCAGGGGGCGGATCCAAACTTACACCAGACATGCGATTATGTATGCTTCCCTACTCTAGTTGCATCTACGTCTCTATCTGCCATATCCAGCCATACGACACTGAGGCCAGTATAGCACAAGATACTGAGTTTTTTCTGGCTGGAGTCAGTTTTTAGTTCCCGAGAGAGAGAGAAGTGGAACAGCTCCATCCTGCACCCTCCCTTGCCCTCCTTCCAGTGGACCTCAGCATGCGAGTCCCCACATGGGGGAGACAGCTGACGGTGCCATGCCACATAACACCAGAGCCACTCCATTCCACTAACGATAGAAGTTGCAGAAACAGAATTAAAAAGTGTGAAGAGCCGCGAGGTAGATTGAGCCACAGCTGCCAGGAATACACAAGGTTCTTGCTGATTCCTGAGGGGGCCTGATCCACTGGGGGAAACACGACGCGAAGCAAGGTTTCTGCAAGGTTTTTCGAGCTTGATGGTGTTGAGATTGCAAAGTTGGATTGAGAAAGAGATCTGGGAGTTATGATTAGTAAGAGTTTAAAACAAAAGGATCAATGCCTGAATGTTCGTAATAAGGCAAATAGGACACTGGGATTTATTAATCAAAGCGTTCGTAACAAGACACCTGGTGTTATTCTTCAGCTATATCTTGCTCTGGTTAGGCCCCATTTAGATTATGCAGTTCAATTTTGGTCGTAATACTATAGAATGGATATAAATTAAATTGCATTCACTGGAAAGGCGAAGAGTTAGGGGTGACCTGATAGAGGTTTACAAGTGGATGAATGGACATAACAAAGGAGATATTAATACGGTATTAAATAGGCTATAGAATGGATATAAATTAAATTGCATTCACTGGAAAGGCGAAGAGTTAGGGGTGACATGATAGAGGTTTACAAGTGGATGAATGGACATAACAAAGGAGATATTAATAGGGTATTAAAAGTATCAACACAAGACAGAACACGAAACAATGGGTATAAATTGAACATAAGAACAAAGGTAACTGCAGAAGGCCTATTGGCCCATACGAGGCAGCTTCTATCTATAACCACCCAATCCCACTCTTATACTTGTCCAACCCGCGCTTGAAACAATCGACGGACCCCAACTCCACCACGTTACGCGGCAATTGGTTCCACAAATCAACAACCCTGTTACTGAACCAGTATTTACCCAAGTCTTTCCTAAATCTAAACTTATCCAATTTATACCCATTGTTTCGTGTTCTGTCTTGTGTAGATACTTTTAATACCCTATTAATATCCCCCCTGTTATGTCCATTCATCCACTTGTAAACCTCTATTATGTCACCCCTAACTCTTCGCCTTTCCAGTGAATGCAACTTAAGCTTTGTCAATCTTTCTTCATATGAAAGATTTCTAATTTGGGGAATTAACTTAGTCATCCTACGCTGGACACGTTCAAGTGAATTTATATCCATTCTATAATATGGCGACCAAAACTGAACTCCATAATCTAAATGGGGCCTAACTAGAGCAAGATATAGCTTGAGAACCACACCAGGTGTCTTGTTACTAACGCTGCGATTAATAAATCCAAGTGTCCGATTTGCCTTATTACGAACATTTATGCATTGATCCTTTTGTTTTAAATTCTTACTAATCATAACTCCCAGATCCCTTTCGCAATTCGACTTCGCAATCTCAACACCATCTAGCTCATATCTTGTAACCATATCATCATTACCTAACCTCAGAACTTTACATTTATCAGCATTAAACGGCATCTGCCAATCCTTCGACCATTTCAAAACCCTATCTAGATCAACTTGAAGTGATAGTGAGTCCTCCTCCGAATTAATTTCCCTACCGATTTTCGTATCATCGGCAAATTTGCAAATGTTGCTACTCAAACCTGAATCTAAATCATTTATATATATTATAAACAACAGGGGTCCCAGGACAGAGCCCTGAGGCACCCCACTTACAACATTTTCCCACTCTGACTTGACTCCATTTATACTAACTCTCTGTTTCCTTTGGTATAGCCATGCCCTAATCCAGCTTAATATAGCACCCCCAATACCATGAGACTCTAACTTTTTAATCAGTCTTTCATGTGGCACTGTATCAAAAGCTTTGCTAAAGTCAAGGTACACAACATCGCAATCCTTACCACTATCAACTGCCTCAACAATGCTAGAATAAAAAGATAACAAATTTGTTAAACATAAACGGCCATTTATAAAACCATGTTGCGACTCAATTATTAATTTATGTTTTTCAAGATGAAGACGAATTTTATTTGCTATTATAGATTCGAGTAACTTTCCCACAATAGACGTTAGGCTAATTGGTCGATAGTTAGACGCAAGTGATCTATCTCCTTTCTTAAAAACTGGTATCACATTAGCAACTTTCCAAAACTCTGGCACTGCCTGACTCTATTGATTTATTAAATATGGTTGACAGTGGGTCACAAAGCTCCTCTTTGCATTCTTTAAGCACCCTGGCAAACACTTCATCCGGCCCTGGGGATTTGTTTGGTTTGAGTTTTACTATTTGTTTAAGAACATCCTCCCTGGTAACTGTTAAACTCGTCAACCTGTCCTCGTCCCCACCCATATAGACTTGTTCGGCTGAAGGCATATTGTTAAGTTCCTCTTTAGTAAATACAGATACAAAATATTTATTAAAAATACTACTCATCTCTTCATCACTATCTGTTATTTGACCTGTCTCAGTTTTTAATGGACCTATCCTTTCCCTAGTCTTAGTACGATATAACTGAAAAAGCCCTTTAGGATTTGTCTTTGCTTGCCCTGCTATGCGAACTTCATAGTTTCTTTTTGCTTTCCTTATCTCTTTTTTAACATTTCTAACCAGTTGTACGAATTCCTGTTCTAAAGTGACCTCCCCATTTTTAATCCTTTTGTACCAAGCTCTCTTTTTACCTATAAGGTTCTTCAAATTCTTTGTTATCCACTTTGGGTCATTAGTATTCGATCTATTCAATTTGTATGGTATACTACGTTCCTGTGCTTTGTTTAGAATATTCTTAAATAAGTTATATATTGAATCCACATCGAAATCCCCATTTAAGTCACCTATCGCAGGGTTCATGTCTCGCTCCAAGACCGGCCCACACCCCATACCCAAGACTTTCCAATCAATTTGACCCAAAAAATTTCTTAGGCTATTAAAATCAGCTTTTCGAAAATCCGGCACTTTAACAGAATTTTCTCCTACTGGTCTATTCCATTCTATGCTAAATCTGATTTCTTTGTGATCACTGGTCCCTAGCTCACTCCCTATTTCGATGTCATTAATTTGCGTTTCCCTGTTAGTTAACACTAAATCTAAAATATTATTTTCCCGTGTTGGATCCTTAATGTGTTGCGTAAGAAAGCAATCGTCAATTAATTCTAGAAAATCTTCTGCTTCACTATTCCCTGTTTTGTTCAACCAGTTTATTCTGCTAAAATTAAAGTCACCCATGACATAAATACTGTTAGATCTAGATGCTCTAGATATTTCATCCCATAGGTGCTTTGCTTCCATTCTGTCTAAATTTGGTGGCCTATATATTACTCCTATTATAATATTATTAGCTTTTTCGTTTAATTCTATCCAAATAGTTTCTGTGTGTGGCTCTGTTTTGATTCCCTCTTTGAGACTACATTTCAAACTGTCCCTAACATATATGGCTACTCCACCTCCTCGTCTAATATATCTATCTGTGTGAAATAGTTTAAATCCATATATTTGATATTCAGCTAATAGTTCTCTATTTTCTACATTCATCCACGTTTCGGTAAGTGCAATAATATCTATTTTTTCTGTGCAGACAAGAGCATTTAATTCGTTAATTTTATTTCTTAGACTTCTACTGTTAGTGTATTATACCCTAAGTGAATTGTTATTTTGCGGCCCTTCTCTTTCCCTGATCGTTTTGCCAATTCCTTTCTCCCACAAACACATACTTTTATTACCTCCTTCCTCCAAATCAATTCCCATACCTCTTTCTACTAACAGATTAAACCCAAACAAACACCTCTAACCACTTCTTCCAACGAGTTCGCAACAGCAACAACCCCAGCTCTCGATAGATGCACCCCATCACGAGCATACATTTCATTTCTTCCATAGAAGTGTTCCCAGTTGTCTATGAAAGATATTGCATTTGATTTGCAATATCTTTCCAGCCGGCAATTGACACCAA
Organism: Procambarus clarkii; assembly: GCF_040958095.1. Taxonomy (NCBI): domain Eukaryota; kingdom Metazoa; phylum Arthropoda; class Malacostraca; order Decapoda; family Cambaridae; genus Procambarus; species Procambarus clarkii. The sequence goes on from NC_091160.1 coordinate 25,148,068, forward strand.
GTGCCCTCTATATCCATTCATTTCCAACTCCCTTTCTTGGAAGAATGCCACATATGATCGGGATTCCTCCCTTGCTCCTAACTAATGCTATGGCTGTTTTATACCTCTGAATCAGTTCCTCACTCCTAACTCGACCAACATCATTTCCTCCCACGCTAATGCAAATAATAGGATTGTTCCCATTTCCAGCCATAATATCATTCATGTTGTTTATAATATCACCAATGCCAGCTCCGGGATAGCAAACCCTTAACCTGTTCCCCCTATCTCTAGCACAAAACGTTCTATCCAAATACCTTATCTGGGAATCTCCCACAACTAAGGTTTGCTTAGGTACTACCTTTACTCTCTGAGGGGCCTGCGCTTCCATGCTCTTCGTTGCTTTCCCTTTTGCGCGATCCGCAGTCTCTCCACAGCGCTCGTCCTCCAAAACGTCAAATGAATTAGAAGTTGCTATGGCGTTTGAAGGCGGCTTTATCAAAGTCTTCTTAAGGCCCCTGTCTTTCACAACTCTCCAAGACGAGGTCCCTTTACTACTGGTTCACAACTCTCCAAGACGAGGTCCCTTTACTACTGGTGAAATTTAGAATACTGGTGAACTGGTGAAATTTAGAATACTGGTGAACTGGTGAAATTTAGAATACTGGCTTTACTACTGGTGAATTTAGGAAAGACTTGGGTAAATACTGGTTCAGTAACAGGGTTGTTGATTTGTGGAACCAATTGCCGCGTAACATTGTGGAAGTGGGGTCCCTCGATTGTTTCAAGCGCGGGTTGGACAAGTATATGAGTGGGATTGGGTGGCTATAAATAGGAGCTGTCTCGTGTGGGCCAACAGGCCTTCTGCAGTTGCCTTTGTTCTTATGTTCTTATTATAAACAACAAAGGTCCCAGGACAGAGCCTTGAGGCACTCCACTTACAAAATTTTCCTACTCTGACTTGATTCCATTTATACTAACTCTTTGTTTCCTTTGGTATAGCCATGCCCTAATCCAGCTTAATATAGCACCCCCAATACCGTGAGACTCTATCTTTTTAATAAGTCTTTCATGTGGCACTGTATCAAAAGCTTTGGTAAAGTCAAGGTACACAACATCACAATCCTTACCACTATCAACTGCCTCAACTATGCTAGAATAAAAAGATAACAAATTTGTTAAACATAAACGGCCATTTACAAAACCATGCTGCGACTCAATTATTAATTTATGTTTTTCAAGATGAAGACGAATTTTATTTGCTATTATAGATTCGAGTAACTTTCCCACAATAGACGTTAGGCTAATTGGTCGATAGTTAGACGCAAGTGATCTATCTCCTTTCTTAAAAACTGGTATCACATTAGCAACTTTCCAAAACTCTGGCACTCTGCCTGACTATTGATTTATTAAATATGGTTGACAGTGGGTCACAAAGCTCCTCTTTGCATTCTTTAAGCACCCTGGCAAACACTTCATCCGGCCCTGGGGATTTGTTTGGTTTGAGTTTTACTATTTGTTTAAGAACATCCTCCCTGGTAACTGCTAAACTCGTCAATCTGTCCTCGTCCCCACCCACATAGACTTGTTCGGCTGAAGGCATATTGTTAAGTTCCTCTTTAGTAAATACAGATACAAAATATTTATTAAAAATACTACTCATCTCTTCATCACTATCTGTTATTTGACCTGTCTCAGTTTTTAATGGACCTATCCTTTCCCTAGTCTTAGTACGATATACCTGAAAAAACCCTTTAGGATTTGTCTTTGCTTGCCCTGCTATGCGAACTTCATAGTTTCTTTTTGCTTTCCTTATCTCTTTTTTAACATTTCTAACCAGTTGAACGAATTCCTGTTCTAAAGTGACCTCCCCATTTTTAATCCTTTTGTACCAAGCTTTCTTTTTACCTATAAGGTTCTTCAAATTCTTTGTTATCCACTTTGGGTCATTAGTATTCGTTCTATTCAATTTGTATGGTATACTACGTTCCTGTGCTTTGTTTAGAATATTCTTAAATAAGTTATATATTGAATCCACATCGAAATCCCCATTTAAGTCACCTATCGCTGGGTTCATGTCTCGCTCCAAGACCGGCCCACACCCCATACCCAAGGCTTTCCAATCAATTTGTCCCAAAAAATTTCTTAGGCTATTAAAATCAGCTTTTCGAAAATCTGGCACTTTACAGAATTTTCTCCTACAGGTCTATTCCATTCTATGCTAAATCTGATTTCTTTGTGATCACTGTTCCCTAGCTCACTCCCTATTTCGATGTCATTAATTTGTGTTTCCCTGTTAGTTAACACTAAATCTAAAATATTATTTTCCCGTGTTGGTTCCTTAATGTGTTGCGTAAGAAAGGAATCGTCAATTAATTCTAGAAAATCTTCTGCTTCACTATTCCCTGTTTTGTTCAACCAGTTTATTCCACTAAAATTAAAGTCACCCATGACATAAATACTGTTAGATCTAGATGCTCTAGATATTTCATCCCATAGATGCTTTGCTTCCATTCTGTCTAAATTTGGTGGCCTATATATAACTCCTATTATAATATTATTAGCTTTTTCGTTTAATTCTATCCAAATAGTTTCTGTGTGTGGCTCAGTTTTGATTCCCTCTTTGAGACTACATTTCAAATTGTCCCTAACATATATGGCTACTCCACCTCCTCGTCTAATATATCTATCTATGTGAAATAGTTTAAATCCATTTATTTGATTTTCAGCTAATAGTTCTCTATTTTCTACATTCATCCACGTTTCGGTAAGTGCAATAATATCTATTTTTCCTGTGCAGACAAGAGCATTTAATTCGTTAATTTTATTTCTTAGACTTCTACTGTTAGTGTATATCGATATAAGTGCCCTCGATATCCTCGAATGGATATCGAGGGCACTTGGTGTCAATTGCCGGCTGGAAAGATATTGCAAATCAAACGCAATATCTTTCATAGACAACTGGGAACACTTCTATGGAAGAAATGAAATGTATGCTCGTGATGGGGTGCATCTATCGAGAGCTGGGGTTGTTGCTGTTGCGAACTCGTTGGAAGAAGTGGTTAGAGGTGTTTGTTTGGGTTTAAACTGTTAGTAGATAGAGGTATGGGAATTGATTTGGAAGAAGGAGGTAATAAAAGTATGTGTTTGTGGGAGAAAGGAATTGGCAAAATGATCAGGGAAAGAGAAGGGCCTCAAAATAACAATTCACTTAGGGTATATTACACTAACAGTAGAAGTCTAAGAAATAAAATTAAGGAATTAAATGTTCTTGTCTGCACAGAAAAAAATAGATATTATTGCACTTACCGAAACGTGGATGAATGTAGAAAATAGAGAACTATTAGCTGAATATCAAATAAATGGATTTAAACTATTTCACACAGATAGATATATTAGACGAGGAGGGGGAGTAGCCATATATGTTAGGGACAATTTGAAATGTAGTCTCAAAGAGGGAATCAAAACTGAGCCACACACAGAAACTATTTGGATAGAATTATACGAAAAAGCAAATAATATTATAATAGGAGTTATATATAGGCCACCAAATTTAGACAGAATGGAAGCAAAGCATCTATGGGATGAAATATCTAGGGCATCTAGATCTAACAGTATTTACGTCATGAGTGACTTTAATTTTAGTGGAATAAACTGGTTGAACAAAACAGGGAATAGTGAAGCAGAAGATTTTCTAGAATTAATTGACGATTGCTTTCTTACGCAACACATTAAGGAACCAACACAGGAAAATAATATTTTAGATTTAGTGTTAACTAACAAAGAAACACAAATTAATGACATCGAAATAGGGAGTGAGCTAGGGAACAGTGATCACAAAGAAATCAGATTTAGCATAGAATGGAATAGACCTGTAGGAGAAAATTCTGTTAAAGTGCCAGATTTTCGAAAAGCTGATTTTAATAGCCTTAGAATTTTTTTGGGTCAAATTGATTGGAAAGTCTTGGGTATGGGGTGGGGGCCGGTCTTGGAGCGAGACATGAACCCAGCGATAGGTGACGTAAATGGGGATTTCGATGTGGATTCAATATATAACTTATTTAAGAATATTCTAAACAAAGCACAGAAACGTAGTATACCATACAAATTGAATAGATCGAATACCAATGACCCAAAGTGGATAACAAAGAATTTGAAGAACCTTATAGGTAAAAAGAGAGCTTGGTACAAAAGGATTAAAAATGGGGAGGTCACTTTAGAACAGGAATTCGTACAACTGGTTAGAAATGTTAAAAAAGAGATAAGGAAAGCAAAAAGAAACTATGAAGTTCACATAGCAAGGCAAGCAAAGACAAATCCTAAAGGTTTTTTTCAGTTATATTGTACTAAGACTAGGGAAAGGATAGGTCCATTAAAAACTGAGACATGTCAAATAACAGATAGTGATGAAGAGATGAGTAGTATTTTTAATAAATATTTTGTATCTGTATTTATTAAGGAGGAACTTAACAATATGCCTTCAGCCGAACAAGTCTATGTGGGTGGGGCCGAGGACAGGTTGACGAGTTTAACAGTTACCAGGGAGGATGTTCTTAAACAAATAGTAAAACTCAAACCAAACAAATCCCCAGGGCTGGATGAAGTGTTTGCCAGGGTGCTTAAAGAATGCAAAGAGGAGCTTTGTGACCCACTGTCAACCATATTTAATAAATCAATAGAGTCAGGCAGAGTGCCAGATTTTTGGAAAGTTGCTAATGTGATACCAGTTTTTAAGAAAGGAGATAGATCACTTGCGTCTAACTATCGACCAATTAGCCTAACGTCTATTGTGGGAAAGTTACTCGAATCTATAATAGCAAATAAAATTCGTCTTCATCTTGAAAAACATAAATTAATAATTGAGTCGCAACATGGTTTTATAAATGGCCGTTCATGTTTAACAAATTTGTTATCTTTTTATTCTAGCATTGTTGAGGCAGTTGATAGTGGTAAGGATTGCGATGTTGTGTACCTTGACTTTAGCAAAGCTTTTGATACAGTGCCACATGAAAGACTGATTAAAAAGTTAGAGTCTCATGGTATTGGGGGTGCTATATTAAGCTGGATTAGGGCATGGCTATACCAAAGGAAACAGAGAGTTAGTATAAATGGAGTCAAGTCAGAGTGGGAAAATGTTGTAAGTGGGGTGCCTCAGGGCTCTGTCCTGGGACCTCTGTTGTTTATAATATATATAAATGATTTAGATTCAGGTTTGAGTAGCAACATTTGCAAATTTGCCGATGATACGAAAATCGGTAGGGAAATTAATTCGGAGGAGGACTCACTATCACTTCAAGTTGATCTAGATAGGGTTTTGAAATGGTTGAAGGATTGGCAGATGCAGTTTAATGCTGATAAATGTAAAGTTCTGAGGTTAGGTAATGATGATAGGGTTACAAGATACGAGCTAGATGGTGTTGAGATTGCGAAGTCGAATTGCGAAAGGGATCTGGGAGTTATGAGTAGTAAGAATTTAAAACAAAAGGATCAATGCATAAATGTTCGTAATAAAGCAAATCGGACACTTGGATTTATTAATCGCAGCGTTAGTAACAAGACACCTGGTGTGGTTCTCAAGCTATATCTTGCTCTAGTTAGGCCCCATTTAGATTATGGAGTTCAGTTTTGGTCGCCATGTTATAGAATGGATATAAATTCACTTGAACGTGTCCAGCGTAGGATGACTAAGTTAATTCCCCAAATTAGAAATCTTTAATATGAAGAAAGATTGACAAAGCTTAAGTTGCATTCACTGGAAAGGCGAAGAGTTAGGGGTGACATGATAGAGGTTTACAAGTGGGTGAATGGACATAACAAAGGGGATATTAATAGGGTATTAAAAGTATCAACACAAGACAGAACACAAAACAATCGGTATAAATTGGATAAGTTTAGATTTAGGAAAGACTTGGGTAAATACTGGTTCAGTAACAGGGTTGTTGATTTGTGGAACCAATTGCCGCGTAACATTGTGGAGGTGGGGTCCCTCGATTGTTTCAAGCATGGGTTGGACATGTATATGAGTGGGATTGGGTGGTTATAAATAGGAGCTGCCTCGTATGGGCCTACAGGCCTTCTGCAGTTGCCTTTGTTCTTATGTTCTTATATACCCTAAGTGAATTGGTATTTTGAGGCCCTTCTCTTTCCCTGATCATTTTGCCAATTCCTTTCTCCCACAAACACATACTTTTATTACCTCCTTCTTCCAAATCAATTCCCATACCTCTATCTACTAACAGTTTAAACCCAAACAAACACCTCTAACCACTTCTTCCAACGAGTTCGCAACAGCAACAACCCCAGCTCTCGATAGATGCACCCCCATCACGAGCATACATTTCATTTCTTCCATAGAAGTGTTCCCAGTTGTCTATGAAAGATATTGCATTTGATTTGCAATATCTTTCCAGCCGGCAATTGACACCAAGTGCCCTTGACATCCATTCATTTCCCACTCCCTTTCTTGGAAGAATGCCACATATGATGATTACCCTAACGTCTATTGTGGGAAAGTTACTTGAATCAATAATTGCAAATACAATTCGTCTCCATCTTGAAAAACATAAATTAATAAATGAGTCGCAACATGATTTTACAAATGGCCGTTCATGTTTAACAAATTTGCTAACTTTTTATTCCAGCATAGTTGAGGCAGTTGATAGTGGTAAGGATTGTGATGTTGTGTTCCTTGACTTTAGCAAAGCTTTTGATACAGTGCCACATGAAAGACTGATTAAAAAGATAGAGTCTCATGGTATTGGGGGTGCTATATTAAGCTGGAATAGGGCATGGCTATACCAAAGGAAACAGAGTTAGTATAAATGAAGTCAAGTCAGAGTGGGAAAATGTGGTAAGTGGAGTGCCTCAAGGCTCTGTCCTGGGACCTCTGTTGTTTATAATATATATAAATGATTTAGATTCAGGTTTGAGTAGCAACATTTGCAAATTTGCCGATGATACGAAAATCAGTAGGGAAATGAATTCGGAGGAGGACTCACTATCACTTCAAGTTGATCTAGATAGGGTTTTGAAATGGTCAAAGGATTGGCAGATGCAGTTTAAAGCTGATAAATGTAAAGTTCTGAGATTAGGTAATGATGATAGAGTTACAAGATACGAGCTAGATGGTGTTGAGATTGCGAAGTCGGATTGCGAAAGGGATCTGGGCGTTATGATTAGTAAGAATTTAAAACAAAAGGATCAATGCATAAATGTTCGCAATAAGGCAAATCGGACACTTGGATTTATTAATCGCAGCGTTAGTAACAAGACACCTGGTGTGGTTCTCAAGCTATATCTTGCTCTAGTTAGGCCCCATTTAGATTATGCAGTTCAGTTTTGGTCGTCATATTATTGAATGGATATAAATTCACTTGAACGTGTCCAGCGTAGGATGACTAAGTTAATTCCCCAAACTAGAAATCTTTCATATGAAGAAAGATTAACAAAGCTTAAGTTGCATTCACTGGAAAGGCGAAGAGTTAGGGGTGACATGATAGAGGTTTACAAGTGGATGAATGGACATAACAAAGGGGATATTAATAGGGTATTAAAAGTATCAACACAAGACAGAACACGAAACAATGGGTATAAATTAGATAAGTTTAGATTTAGGAAAGACTTGGGTAAATACTGGTTCAGTAACAGGGTTGTTGATTTGTGGAAGCAATTGCCGCCTAACATTGTGGAGGTGGGGTCCCTCGATTGTTTCAAGCATGGGTTGGACATGTATATGAGTGGGATTGGGTGGTTATAAATAGGAGCTGCCTCGTATGGGCCAATAGGCCTTCTGCAGTTGCCTTTGTTCTTATGTTCTTATATTAACAATATGCCTTCTGCCCAACAAGACTATGTGGGTGGGGATGAGGACAGGTTGACTAGTTTAGCAGTTACCAGGGAGGATGTAATTAAACAATATATTTATTTATTTATTTATTTATTTATTTATTTATTTATTTATTTATTTATTTATTTATATATATATATATATATATATACAAGAAGGTACATTGGGTTTGTGAGAATACATTGGATAGTACAGTATTTACATTCTTGTAAAGCCACTAGTACGCGCAGCGTTTCGGGCAGGTCCTTAATCTAGCAGATAATTTTAAGTAGGTAATTTCAATCAGAATTGATAAATGATAAAGATACATTACAAGAGAAAAATGAGATGAGAGAGATAAGTATATTAAAGCACATTGTTATATTAAAGCTCTGATTGATTACATTGACAGCTTGATTAGTAATTTAAACAAGATTAATAAACACCATACAGCAGATTGACAGCACATATAAGACAGCAATGATCACAATGGTAAAGATGTTCAGAATGGGTACATAAAGATTGGGAGACTGGGTAGCAAAAGATACAGATAAACAAGATTTATAAACACCATACAACAGATTGGCAGCACATATAAGAAAACAGCAATGATCACAATGGTAAAGATGTTCAAATTGGGAACATAAAGGTTGGGAGATTGGGTAGCAATTGATTCAGTGCAATTTTAAGGCAAAAAGTGAAAAACTATGAAGATGAAATTAGGTACTTTTTAGTATTGATTTTGAATGATGTAAAAGTTGGACAGCTTTTCAATTCAATAGGGAGTGAGTTCCATAAACTGGGTCCCTTTATTTGCATAGAGTGTTTACACAGATTAAGTTTAACTCTGGGGATATCAAAGAGATATTTATTTCTGGTGTGGTGATAATGGGTCCTATTACATCTGTCCAGGAAGAGTTTCAGACAAGGATTTGCATTTAAGAACAGGGTTTTGTAAATGTAGTTGACACAAGAGAATTTGTGGAGTGAGATTATGTTTAGCATGTTTAGGGAGTTAAACAAGGGGGCTGTGTGTTGTCTGAAAGCAGAATTTGATATTATTCTGATAGCAGATTTTTGCTGGGTGATGATGGACTTGAGGATGTTTGCAGTGGTTGAACCTCATGCACAGATACCATAGTTGAGATAGGGATAGATTAGTGCATAATATAGAGAGATGAGAGCAGAGTTAGGAACATAATATCTGATTTTGGAGAGTATACCAACTGTTTTAGAGACTTTCTTAGTTATGTGTTGTATGTGGGTACTGAAGTTGAGTCTCTTGTCTAGGAATATGCCAAGAAACTTTCCATCATTTTTATTTCTAATGTTTACATTGTCAATCTGAAGCTGAATTGCATTTGTAGATTTGCTTCCAAATAGGATGTTGTAGGTCTTTTCTATGTTAAGTGTTAGTTTGTTGGTTGACATCCATAAGTGGACTTTTTTTAGTTCATTATTAACAACATCATTTAGTGTATGTGGGTTGGGGTTGGAGTAAATGAGGGTAGTATCATCAGCAAACAAAATAGGTTTCAGAATGTTAGAGACATTAGGCAGATCATTAATGTATATAAGAAATAGTAGGGGTCCTAAGATGCTGCCCTGTGGCACTCCAACGGTTATTGGTAGAATGGGAGAGATTATATGATTGATGGCTACACATTGGTGTCTATCACTAAGATAGGATTGGATATAGTCCAGTGCATGGCCTCGGATTCCATAATGATGGAGTTTACATAAGAGATAATCGTGATTAACAGTATCAAAGGCCTTTCTCAGGCCAATGAAGAGTCCAATTGGAAACTCATTCAGTGATCGATTATGACGCACCTGCATTCACAAATCTATCACACCAACAGTGGAAAAAGTTTGAAGTTGCCCAAAACAATGCTATGAGAGCCGCACTGGGAGCCCCCATGTGGACCAGGCTTGAAACTCTTAGACTGGAGACGGGTTTGCCCTCTCTACAAGAAAGAATATCACAAAGGACAGCTACAATTGTCAGTAAGATAATTATTTCTTCTGATACAATCCCAGTACGGCAGGCCTTGGTGGTTGGACTAGGCCAAAACAATGGAAACTCTTAGGTTGCAAGAGCAGGAAAAGTCCTAAACAGACTACATTTAAAAAACATGATTCTTGATAGAGAGGGTGATCATCCACACCATCCACACCCAAATTACACTCCTTCCGCCCCGTGGGAAGAGCCTACTTTCAAAATAGTAATAGAAAGTCTCCCAATGAAAAAGGCTGCCTATGATCCGACAATCCTAAGGCGCATAATAGAAGAGCAAATGTATAGCATAGCAGAAGAAGGAGCCACCCACATCTACACAGACGGATTGGTGGACACAGAATATGAGAGTGCTGGCGCTGCTCTTTGCACGGCCAGCGTACAGGCATATTGGAGACTGGGAGGACTAGTATCATCAACCCAAACTGAGCTGTTTGCCATACAACAGGCATTCGCATATGTGATTGCACAAAACACTCAAAATGCAATCATACACACAGACTCAAAAGCTGCACTTCAAATACTAGGACAAAAACAGTAGAAAGATAATGTGGAAATAATTACCACCATTTTGTATCTTGGAGCAGTCGCTAAAGGCAAAGGCCTCAACATAACTTTAAACTGGATCCCATCCCATATTGGAATCCCATTAAATGAAAAAGCTGATGAAATTGCTAAATTGGCAACTCGTCATCCAGTGATACATAAAACAATTCAACCCAGCCTAGAGAACATAAAAAACATCATCACCAAAAAACTCTCACATCTCAACAAAGCCGACCTGCACCAGAGAATAGCTGAAGGTTCGCCATCTGCAACATGGTATCTTCAGGCAACCAAATTAGAAAGGTTAAATATCCCAAAAGGAATCCACAGGGAAATAGCAGTTAGTCTATATAGACTACGTCTAGGTTACAGATGCAACTGGGAGATTGGTGAACCCCGACAGAGAGAGTGCATCTTCTGCCAAACTGTCACAGAAAAGCCATTACTTCACTATCTTCTGGAATGTGAAGCAACCAATGACCTTAGAAGAGCTTTAAGAGTTCCTGAATCATGCAGTGGCCACCCTGAAGCCATCAACACAGCCACTCTCCTGGTCAACAAAGGTGTCCAGCAGCTGGACACCCTCATTAAGACTGTGAAGCAGTATCCTCCCCCACGATAACAGCTTGATGGTTAAAATGCAACCTCAGAATACTGAGAAAAAAAAAATTGTACCACTTACGGGCTATTCATGCCCGTGCCACCTCTTGGGTGGCTTAATCTTTATCAATCAATCAACTCTGTTTACCCTTCACTATCGGCCATGGTGAAGGGTGAGAAGACAGTACAGGACAAAAAGAAAGATGGAGGACACAAGAATCATGTTCAAAGCAGTCGGCCTCCCATTTCATCCAGCAAGCACACTGGGCCAATAGGAGTAGCAATTCCAGTGCCAAAGTTACCACCGAGAAGGGTCTAAAAGCCACTAGGCCCTCAACCTGCACAACATTAAATAGTGCTCCCACTGAACTGAACGCTCTCTGGCCAATGCTCAAAACTTTGGTCACTGAGTTGATCGAAAGTCTGCTGTCTTCACATGGAATCAAGCAAACCACAGAGACTCGGAAGACAATTGAGCACAAGCTCAAAAAATTCGAAGATGTAATATCCACACCGTCAAGACAGCAGGGCAAGAGGCACCCCCATAAAAAGCAGATAGAGTCCAGCTTGTCGGAAAGCGACATTGATGAGGCAATTTCAGGTCCACTAAGAACCTATACCCCAATTGCAACTTCCATGGCGTGTTCATCAGACTCCATGGATACCACGGAATTATCAGCACGTTCCAAGAACCTAGAATTCTAAAGATCCTGCAATGGAATGCGCAAGGACTGCGCACTATATTGCAACACTTGCAATGCATAGCAGCAACCAAAGGCATAGACATCCTGATACTACAGGAGAGCTTGCTTCGAGCCGGATTAGAACCTAAAATCTCAGGCTATCGAGGCTTCTTCCTTCCATGGATCAATGGGCAATCCAGGGGATGTGCAATCTATGTAAAATGTGACCTGATCTCCAAATCCCTAACCAGCCCACCCAATTGTGGAGCAGGGACAGAGGTAATGGGAGTCACCATTGAGCTAAGACACGACAAACTTGAAGTGTTCAATGTGTACAGGTCTCCACAAGCCGAAATGGATCTCTCTGTGTTATTTGGACATGCGACAACAACAAACACAATCATTTGTGGAGATTTTAATGCCCATCATCGATTGGCACTGGGCTCGAACAAAACAAATGAAGCCGGCATACACATTACACATCTACCGGACCAGCTTCCAGAAATACAAATCCTAAACAAGAATGAACCTACCCACATCCAAGGAGGCAGATTAGACCTAACCTTCGTTTCAGCCTCCCTAAGAGATGCAGCAACATGGTCAGTTGAGCCCACACTCACAAGCGACCACTATGGGGTCCAAATTGATCTTCAGTTAGACCTACCCACCCCACCTCCGCCTCCATCTGAAGCCTGGAACTTTGCTTTAGCAAACTGGGACCGATTTCAAAACCTCATTTCAGAGTGGCAAAGAAACTATGATCTTCCCGAAGACATTAATCAGGCAGAACAAGAATTTGTCAAAGCGATTCAAAGTGCAGCCAACCACTCAATCCCACTGAAAAAACAGTCCACCGGACACCATAAAGATCATTGGTACTATTGCGAACGTGTCAAAGAACTCAACCATAGACTCAATAGAACAAGAAAGCTATACAAAAAGCAGCCAAGTGACCGCAACAGGATCTTACTTTGTGAGGTCAAGGAACATGTACATCGAGAGACCAGACAAATAAAAGAACAAAAGTGGCTGGAATGGTGTTCACACCTGAATGAACACACCTCTCTCGGAGAGATGTGGCAGCAAATTCACCGGGCCAAAGGGAATAAAACACCTAAAGCTCCACACCCTAAGGATCCTCAACAGGAAGCCGAAGTACTGGCAACCAGGTTTGCAGAGAGAGCAGCCAGCAATCAACTTCCACCAGATGTATTAGCAGTACAGACCGGACTAGAGGAAGAAAGGTGGCACAGAATCCTTACAGCATGTGAAGAAGTCTCTGACACTAATGCCCCCTTCACACTGGATGAGCTCAATCGGGCTAAGAAAAACTCCAAGGATACATCCCCTGGAGCCGACAAAATAACCTATAAAATGATTAGAAACCTTGGCCCAGAGGGAGACGCTGCATACCTAAGGTTAATTAATTTAGCCTGGACTTCTCAAACTAGACCTTCTGCTTGGAATAGAGCAGACATAGTGCCGATCCCAAAACCCAAAGATCCAGCTAATCCCAGGCCCATCTCTCTCCAAAGCTGTCCAGCCAAGACGGCTGACAGAATGGCACTCAACAGACTGGAGTGGAAAATGCCTAAACTGCACCATGATATGTATGCCTATAGAAGAGGGGTTGGCACAGTGGAATGTATTACAACTCTGTTAGCCCACTTGAATGACAGACCAGGAATGCTGATATTCCTGGACCTCGAAAAAGCCTTTGACCTGGCTAGCGCCCCAGCTATTCTCTGCTGCCTCATTGACAAAGAGGTCAGAGGCAACCTGCTCTCCTGGACCAAAAACTGTCTCATAAACAGAGAAGCAAGAGTAAAACTTCATGGCACAGTCTCTGAGTACAAAAGACATGAAAATGGTACACCGCAAGGAGGTATTCTTAGCCCTCTTCTCTTCAACTGTTTAATGGAAAGAATAATGAGGTTGAAACTCCCACATCACTGCCGGCTGCTAAACTACGCGGACGACTTTGTCATCATCATAAAAGGAAGGGATGCGACGCGCCTTGCACCCAAATGCTTAGACTGCATCAGTAAAGAGGCAAAACAGATTGGGATCAAACTCAACCCCTCAAAGTCAAAGGCCATGCCCATAAAAATAGCGAAGCCCAACATCCAACTCACAGTACAGGGTCAACCAATAGAATGGGTCGACACCTATCAGTATCTAGGAATCATCCTGGACACACACATGAATTTTAATGCTGAGGTCACATACTTGAGAGAGCGAACTGCGGCCCAGACGGCAATCCTCAGGTCGCTAACCTCCCTTTCTGGAGGAGCCAATCTGCAAGTCCTTCGCACATACTATGTACAGGCAGTCAGATCAGTGATCGATTATGCCGCACCTGCACTCACAAATCTATCACACCAACAGTGGAAAAAGCTTGAAGTTGCCCAAAACAATGCTATGAGAGCTGCACTGGGAGCCCCCATGTGGACCAGGCTTGAAACTCTTAAACTGGAGACGGGTTTGCCCTCTCTACAAGAAAGAATATCACAAAGGACAGCTACAATTATCAGTAAGATAATTATTTCTACTGATCCAATCCCAGTACGGCAGGCCTTGGTGGTTGGACTAGGCCAAAACAATGGAAACTCTTGGGTTGCAAGAGCAGGAAAAGTCCTAAACAGACTACATTTAAAAAACATGATTCTTGATAGAGAGGGTGATCATCCACACCCAAATTACACTCCTTCCGCGCCGTGGGAAGAGCCTACTTTCAAAATAGTAATAGAAAGTCTCCCAATGAAAAAGGCTGCCTATGATCCGACAATCCTAAGGCGCATAATAGAAGAGCAAATGTATAGCATAGCAGTAGCAGGAGCCACCCACATCTTCACAGACGGATCGGTGGACACAGAATATGAGAGTGCTGGAGCGGCTCTTTGCACGGCCAGCGTACAGGCATATTGGAGACTGGGAGGACTAGTATCATCAACCCAAACTGAGCTGTTTGCCATACAACAGGCATTCGCATATGTGATTGCACAAAACACTCAAAATGCAATCATACACACAGACTCAAAAGCTGCACTTCAAATACTAGGACAAAAACAGTGGAAAGATAATGTGGAAATAATTACCACCATTTTGTATCAAGGAGCAGTCGCTAAAGGCAAAGGCCTCAACATAACTTTAAACTGGATCCCATCCCATATTGGAATCCCATTAAATGAAAAAGCTGATGAAATTGCTAAATTGGCAACTCGTCATCCAGTGATACATAAAACAATTTAACCCAGCCTAGAGAACATAAAAAACATCATCACCAAAAAACTCTCACATCTCAACAAAGCCTACCTACACCAGAGAATAGCTGAAGGTTCGCCATCTGCAACATGGTATCTTCAGGCCACCAAATTAGAAAGGTTAAATATCCCAAAAGGAATCCACAGGGAAATAGCAGTTAGGCTATATAAACTACGTCTAGGTTACAGATGCAACTGGGAGATTGGTGAACCCCGACAGAGAGAGTGCATCTTCTGCCAAACTGTCACAGAAAAGCCATTACTTCACTATCTTCTGGAATGTGAAGCAACCAATGACCTTAGAAGAGCTTTAAGAGTTCCTGAATCATGCAGTGGCCACCCTGAAGCCATCAACACAGCCACTCTCCTGGTCAACAAAGGTGTCCAGCAGCTGGACACCCTCATAAAGACTGTGAAGCAGTATCCTCCCCCACGATAACAGCTTGATGGTTAAATGCAACCTCAGAACACTGAGAAAAAAAAAATTGTACCACTTACGGGCTATTCATGCCCGTGCCACCTCTTGGGTGGCTTAATCTTTATCAATCAATCAATCAACTCTGTTTAGTGTTAGCAGGATAGGATATAGTTGTGTGTGTTTAAACTAAAGTCTTTGAAAATGTAATAAGTTATTACGAAACGCGTTCAAGTGTTGCGTCAGACTAGAAATAAAAATGAATTTTGGAGAATTGATTTTTCAATTACCATCAACAGTGAAAAGAACCATAAGAAATATTGAGAAAATTTGTGTTAGAATTATTAATCTTCCTTTTTCGGTTATATTTAATAATTTATGTCTACAGGAAAGACTGCTATCAAAATATACTAATATATATATATATATATATATATATATATATATATATATATATATATATATATATATATATATATATATATATATATATATATATATATATATATATATATATGTGTGTGTGTGTGTGTATGTATATGTACACACACACTAGCTGTACCCGGCCACAGCAACCTTCCCCTGTCTCCCAGTCCTTCCCACAATTCTCCTCTTCCCAATTCTCTCGTTCTCCCAACCATTACCGAAATTGCCCTCAACTATTGCCCGAAACGTTATGCGTGCTAGTGACTTTACAAGAATGTAAATTCAACTTAATTTTAATTCATGTGAGGGAAATCTTTGAAACCTCTTTACCGATTGCTTTGAAATTTTGACACAACGTTGCATTCGAATAGACGCGTGCTTTTATATTCCTACTATATACATGTCTCACCTGTCACAGGAAAAAACATGTTTTAAAAAAAAAAACAGCGCAATCTTTTGGGCATAAGAGCAACACACGCTGTTATCTCCTAAAACTCCGAACCGATTGCTTTGAAATTTTGACACAACGTTCCATTCGAATACGTGAGTGTTTTTAAATGCCTACTATATAGATGCCACACCTGTGACATGTAAAAAACAAGCTTTTCTTGAAAAAAGCGTCATCTGTTGCACGTAATAGCAACACACACTTCACTAATTATGATATTATTTCATTTCAATGTTTCCGATTGCATTGATAAATTTAATTTTTATTGATGTTGATATATTTTCATTTTTATTTCATTATTTTGTGTGACATGGGTAGCCTTGGGAGCCACACCCAATTGCCGTGGAAAAGGAGAAAGCGGATAAATGGCCGGGTCAACACACACAGCCAGAGTATGTTATGTAAGTCAGTCCGACCGGCGCAAGTCACAGTCTTAGTGCCGTATACTGCATTAGAATCTCTGTGGTGCTCGCGACACCCATCCCCGACATCTTTCTTCTTGTCCCCGGTCGCGCAGTGGCTTCCAGCACCCTCACCATAGAGACAGCAGGCAAGGACTCTGCTCTTCTCGTTGACAGGGCCTGCGCCTGCTATTCTGGCGGCGTCTTGTGCTGGGTCTTCCTTGACACGCTTCCCAGTGGGCCCTCTCCCTTAACTCTACTTTAAACGTGAATGTACGTGTATGGCAGAGAATGAAAGGGAAGGAAAAATAAGAGAGAGGGAGAGAAAAGAGCATATCTGTGTCTTGTAACCCATGCCAGATACCTGATACACCAGGCTGTGACTCATACGTCAGGCTGCGAGCAGTCGCATTCAACAGCCTGGTTGACCAATCCAGCAACGAGGAGGCCTGGTTGACGACCAAGCTGCGGGGTCGCTAAGCCCCGGAATCACCTCAAGGTAACGTCAAGGTAAGGTGACATTGCTTTGGAATTAGGCTGTGTTGTTTACTACATTGTTCATTTCGTGAGTATAATTTATTTTTTATTTTGTTCATTGTTTTTCAGTTTTTTAAACTGTTTTTCTTATATTTCAGTGATGGGAACTTCAGATCATTTGATGTTCCCAATTTTCTGATGGGAACATCAGAATATTTAGTAATGCATCGGAAGAGGGAGTGGTGAATGGTGGAGAGGACGAGGGGACAGGGGAGGAAGTAATGGTGGGTGGGGACGAGGGGATGGAAGAGTTGGGGATGGTGGGGACCAGGGAACAGGGGAATGGAGAATGGTGGGGAGGACAAGGAGACAGAGGAATAGGGGATGGATGGGAGAACGAGGAGACGGGGGAGGAGGGAATGGTAGGGAAGACGAGGGGACGGTGGAGTGAGGGTGGTGGTGAGAACAAAGGGATGGGGGAATGGGTAATTGTGGGGAGGACGAGGGAATGGAGGAGTGAGGAATGGTTGGGAGGATGAGAAAATGGGGAAGGGGGGAATAGTGGGGAGGACTGGGAGACGGGGAAAGGTTGCTGTTGCAGTAACGCAAGTGCGTTGCTGAACCACAGCAACGCGTGGCTGGGTACGCTAGTCTAAATAAATAAAAATTTAAATGTTCGTTTGTTCAAAATCGCTAATCTCCGAAATTTCTTCACCGATTGCCTTGAAATTTTCACACAACGTTCCATTCGCATTCGAGTGGGTTTTTATATAATTACTGTATAGATGTCACATCTGTGACAGGAAAAAAAACATGTTTTTTTGAAAAACTGTGTTTTTCATGTGAGGGAAGACTTTGAAACCTCTTTACCAATTGTTTTGAAATTTTGACACAAAGTTGCATACGAATTGGCGCATGTTTTTATATACCTACTATATACATGCCTCACCTGAAACAGAAAAAAAAAACTTTTTTTTTAAAGCAGCGCCATCTGTTGGACGTAAGCACAACACACGCTGTACTCGCCAAAAGTTCTTCACCGATTGCTTTAAAATTTTGACACAACGTTCCATTGGAATACAAGCATGTTTTTATATACCTACTATATAGATGCCAAACCTGGGACAGGTAAAAACATGCTTTTTTGAAAAACAGCGCAACACACGCTATACTAAGCATGTTACGATTGCATGTCAATGTTTCCAATTGCATTCATAAATTGAATTTTCATAGATTTCGATTTATTTTCATTTTGATTTAATTATTTTGTGTGACATTGCATAGGAATTCAGCTGTGTTGTTTACCATACTGTTCAATTCATAGGTATAGGAATAGATGCTATACCTGGGAAAGATAAAAACATTCTTTTTTTAAGAAACAGCGCCATCTGTTGAACATAAGAGCAATACACACTATACTAAATATGTTACGATTTGATTACAAAGTTTCCGATTTCATTGATAAATTTAATTTTCAAAGATTTCGATTTATTTTCATTTTTATTTAATTATTTTGTGTGATATTGCATTGGAATTGATCTGTGTTGTTTACAAAACCGTTAATTTCGTGAGTATAAACTAATTTTGTATTTTTTCATATTTTCATTTCGTTTCTTTAACTGTTTTACTTATATTTCAGTGATGGGAACATCAGATCACTTGATACTCCCAATTTTCTGATTGAAACATCAGATCATTTGGTAATGCATCAGACGAGGGAATGGGGAATGGTGGGGAGAACTAGGGGCAGGGAAGAGGTTAATGTGGGTCGGACGAGGGGACAGGGGAGTTGGGGATGGTAGGAAGAACGAGGGGACAGTGGAATGGGGAACGGTTAGGAGGACAAGGGGACGGTGGAGTGAGGAGCAGTGGGTAAGACGAGGGAACGGGTGAATGGGAAATGGTTTGGAGGATGAGGAGACAGGGGAGGGGGTTATGATGGGGAAGATGAAGGGACGGGGGGAGTGGGGAATGTCTGGGAGTATGGGGGGCTGGGGGAGCAAGGAATGGTTGGGAGGACGAGAGGACGGGGGAGAGGGGAATGGTGGGGAGGTCAAGGGGACAGAGGAGTGGGTAATGTTGGGGAGGACGAGGAGGATGGGGGTGTGGGGAATAATTAGGAGGACGAGGGGACGGGGGAGAGAGGAATGGTTGGGAGGACGCAAATCAAATTCGTGCATTGTTTGCAATCATATTGACCACCTGCTCTCATTCATCTCCATCAGAGTTATGGGAGAAATATAAATCGCTCATTGCTGAAGATATTGTCTATCGAATACGCAAGGAAAATTAAAATATTAACGTGGATTTCACAGCAGAAATCTACAACGAAGCGTTGATTATGATTGAAAATTTGTGCTTAGGAATCGCAAACAAAGTTCTTAATCAATTTAGAATGCCATCACCGAATCGATCTGCTGCTGCTTCGTTCGATGCAGAATTGCGTCGAGAAGGAATTTACAACACGGGAGATCTGTTGTCGTATGTGCATTCAAATATTCCTAAGCTAACGCTTGAGCAAAGAGGCTTTAACGATCAAATAATTCAAACTGTCAATAACGGGCTTGCAGAAATCTTCTTCTTAGATGCACCAGGAGGAACTGGTAAAACCTTCCTAATTAGATTGATTCTGGCAGCAGTTCGATCCCAAAATGGCATAGCCTTAGCCCTTGCGTCATCCGAAATAGCTGCAACACTGCTACAAGGTAGAAGAACTGCTCATTCGGCTTTGAAATTGCCAGTGTACATACAGTTCATTGAAACTCCCACGTGAAACATTTCCAAGGCATCCGGCATGGGAAAAATATTTAAAAAATGCGAACTCATTGTTTGGGATGAATGCACAGTGGCCCACAAAAAATCTCTCGAGGCTCTTGATCTATCATTGCAAGATTTGTGGGGAAAAATCAGATCATTTGGGAACGCATTAATATTGCTTGAAGGAGATTTCAGGCAAACATTACCTGTAATTCCTTGATCGACACCAGCGGATGAAATAAATGCTTACCTGAAATGCTCTACTTTGTGGCGCCACGTAAAGACGTTAAAATTAACTACAAATATACGTGTCCAGCTATAAAACAATCCATCAGCTAAAATATTCTTAAATCAATTGCTGGAAATTGGGAACGGAAACGTCCCGGTTGATCTGACCTCTGGACGAATTTCATTGCCTCATAATTTAGTGAAGTCAAAAGGAGAATTGGTTGAATAGGTGTTTCCCCATAGTCAAACCAATTATAAGAATCACGATTGGCTGAGTGAACGAGCTATTCTTGTGGCCCAGAGTAAAGACGTCTGCGAACTTAACAATATTATTCAGTCTAATAAGCAAACAAAGCGAGGCAGTCACATACAAGAAGTAGAGGCAGACTTCTGATAATAGCAGATATATATCAGGTTGATTATGTAGTATATATAAAAGAATTTTAAAAACCCTAATCCCAGTTTTGATCTAAACTTGAACAATATTCCTACATGCTCTGTACAACATGCACAGTATAACCTACTTGCTCAAAATAACATGGACAGTTCAACCTATTTGTGTGGGAAATATGCCAGGATTGATTTAGGAGGAGATTACTTAGGACTTGAACTGCACTAAATTAAAAAATTACTATATGTAAAAATAATACAACTAAACGTCCTTAGCTAGGGTCATAAATCCTACTCCTCTAGTCCTAATGACCGTGGACTGAAGGGGGCAGGTAGGACCCTAATGGTGAATGGAGTTGCTGATTGGAGATCCACAATCTACCTGCAGACATTTCAACACATCAGCTGGTATTTTTATACAAGGATAAGATTAAATAACTCATTTCTGTGACTGAGCACTGGTTCTTTTCTAGATCAAGGATATGAAAAATATACACAGTCTAGCCTAGCTTTATTATTATTACAACAGCCAATAATTACACACTAATAAACACAACAAGTTGTATTATACATGTATGATATATATATATATATATATATATATATATATATATATATATATATATATATATATATATATATATATATATATATATATATATATATATATATATATATAATGCAAATATGCAAACAATATATTATATTCAATATGATAAAGTAAGATGATAAATTAAAGATAATTAAGTTAGCAATTGGTAACTCGATGTATAAGATCAATTACATATATAATGATATATTCAAATTCATATGAAAGGATTCAGATATTGAGTAAATTCAAGTATGAGGTAAAATATTCACGTAAATGATTCAGTTGCTGAAAGATTAAATCAAAACTTACTGAAATTTAGGGCGTTGCCCACAGTATAATGATTAACAATTTATATAGACATATTTAGGTTATGTTGTGATGCATGCAATTGGCCAATAGGCATACTACAAATAACACTCAATACTCATCCAAAATTTAGAACTGGTGCCTATCTGACTATGTTGCCAAACTGTATGATCTCATTTGAAGAGATAGGCACTGTATTTTGATATCACAGCTTTGCTGTTGTTATATTGATATCACTGCTTTTCTGTTGAGGATTCTAGTAGCTTTGGTAAGATAGATGATGTGGTGGAAGCGGCTTCACGTTGTGAGCCACGCTACACTCGTATTTTAGATAAATGTATTATGAATTTTTCCTTACATTTAGTCCACGAACACCTCCAGTATCTACTGTGCTCTGACTGATGATATAAAATTAATTTGTACGTAAAGTCTTGCTTCTATAATGTCTCAAACACCGTGCACGTGATTGCATTGTTTACAAACACAACGATCTAGCTCAGATGTTCCAGTCGTGAGTGCTTGACATCCGAGCTGCCTCCTCCTTTCCTTGGGGAGGGTAGCCTTCAATGTATATTGATTTATTATTTTTATTGTCTAGACAGATTATTGAGATAAAATGTAATTATAATATAATTAGATATAGGATTTAAAGATTATAAGTAGTACTCGAAAGTACCATTGATTCTTATTAAGGATTTGATTTAATCCTCACTGGAAATCGATTGGTGTTCCAATATTTTTTTTTTAATTAATTAAGTTCTTCTCAAACCTTCGAGATCCTTGAGAATTCATGCACAAAGTCACGAAGGCATATGAGCCGAATGGCGTACGTGATCATGGTGGCATATAGGATCAAGATGTAGGATATACTGAATCTGATGTGATTCTGGTATGACCTCTGATATCAGTGGGTGACCTCTGAATTCTGATATATAGAAATAATACATTTCTTAGATAATAATATTGATATACTAGGTAAAATTTCCCACATCTTCCAGAGGGAGATAACTGGCACAGAGTCCAATATTTTGGATCAACAGTGACCATATGTGTTCATTTACTCTCCATCGGATTGATAATACAGGTGCAAATTGCATTTGCTCTTTTGTTCGGCTGTCCGTTTTGAACATATGTGCCTGTTTGGTGTCTTTGGGTCATGTTGAGTTAGATGCCCTGGGGGTCTCCCATGATCTAACTGTAGCTGACTTACTTACTCCATGTGGATGAGTTTGTCCATTGTCTGCAGGGAATTAGTTCCCTTAGACTGGATTTTTACTATCTTCAAAATCCCCCTGGCTATCTGTGTAACACCAGATTATTTCCTTCCTCCACTTTGCAACACCTTCTTAACAACCGTCAGCCAAGCCTCTTGACTCACTAGCGTACTCACCAACTCTTTTAAACAGATGTTAATCAATGGAGACAAAAACCTGATTGTTATGCCTTAACATAATATAATGCTTAAACCTAACACTACCACCACCCCCTGTTGACGAAGGCAACTGAATTATTGGCCTCCCAGGGAAGACCGAGTCCAATAATAATTACTCGATGACTTAAGAAACTCTCGGAAATTAATTACTTGGAATAATTTATGGAAGCTCTTTTAATTTTCTTACTGAGAATCAGGGGACATCTTTAATTCAAAATGGAATGTAGGAACACAGGGAAACTTCCAATACAGCATATATATGAGATTTTAATGGCTCATAATTAATTAGAGGGAAAATTAGCTAAAACACCGAAAGTAATCAAAATGGCTTTATTTATTAAATGACACGTAATTATATCCTAACTGTTAATAAATCCTATATCTAGGCAATGGCTGTAAAACACCGACAATATATAACCAACGATGGAACATAACCTTATCCCTGCGATTACCAGCCCAAAGATGTTGTGGGCCGTCTCCAGGTCCTATGATGAACTTCCCCAAGTCACCCTACAGTACACACTGACTAATCAACCTACAAGCTCAACAACCTACAAGTGGAGAATGGCTCCACCCACTGTCTGTCCTAGTTCTCCTAAGCTCCACCCACTTAGTGGGCCCAAGGCCTCCAATGTCACAGCTGTTCCCAGCAGACATTCACCAACATCTCAGGAAAACTGGCCTATGCAATTCAAGATGGGTCACTTATATGGCACCAGCTGAGTTTATTGCCTGGCTTGACAGGTTCATGGCAGAAGATGGAGAGGCAGGTTGGAGAGGGGTAGAGGAGGAGGGGGATGGAAAAAGGAGAGAGGGAAGAGTGGGAAAGGGAAGGAATGAGAAAATGGTCATTACAAGGATCGTTACAACTCCCTCTCTCCGACATTAAAAAATTCGCGTACAAGGCTGTTTTACACACAAATTTCTCATCCTGTCTCTACCATAAACATGAATCCAAAAAAACAAAAACACTTGAACCAATGCTCCGAATACAAAAAAAAATTGCTAATCCTTAACTAACTCATTACAATCCCAGTCCACATGAATTTCAAAATAATGACACAATACACAATACTACTGGACGACAAACTGTCACAATCCCAACTGCCCCCAAACAATTGCAGTCCTCAATCCATTCCAACTCATCCGTAAGACAAAAACATCCTATCTCTAGCTTGATATAGCTAAAAAAAAATTAAAATCCCTACCTATAAAAAATACAACTAGCTACTTCATTGGATAGCCTTCAGCTATCAAAGTGTCTCCGCCTGGAACAAGTAACACAGCAAAGTTAACAATTAAATCTTCAGTAATACAATAGAGGAACACTCCTTCACAACGTTCTAGTGTTCTAGTGTCCACCATGGTGTGTACCCGGTTCCTTAAAATCTAAAAATTCAATCATTAAAAAAATATCATTGACCATCTGACATGTCTCTTAACCTAACAAAAGTCAATGTTCATAAGAGTCTCTTACTCTAAATATCTTAGAATTCTTACTCGAGCCCACTACAACAGAGTGTGAACTCACTTTTCAACCTTTAAACAACAATCCACTGCTGAATAGACCAAAAAAATTCAACTAAATCCAGTTCCTAGGATCTAGGTAATCTAGATAAAGTTTCACAACTGAATTACATTTTTAGAAACCTGCTAGATGGTTCACAATCCAGCAATCCATCCAGCATGCAACCCACGAGGCTTCTTGTCGGTGTCTGGAAGAGACTTAAACAGCAATTTGGGGAAATGAATATTGGTCAGCTATGTTCAGCTGGCTTTGGACACTGCATACATCAATCACTTAACACCCAACCCCTTTTTGCTTGTCAGTGATCATTCACGTAATTTCCCATCAGGTCTGCTTAACAGACATAATGCTGTGTATGGAGAGCATTATTCTTCAGAAGTCCTCAATAAGATGAAAAATGCTTGGAGAATCGAAGATAAAGCTTCCAAAACAGCACGGGACCGATATGCTCAGCATTATGAAAAGAGGGTACGACCTCTTGGGTTGAAAGTTGGTTGTCTCGTTTTGAGATTTAATGAAACAGCACCCGCCCATCAAAGTAGGAGACTTGTACCTATATGACGGGACCCTTATGGAGTAATTACAAGAACTAGTCTTGTCAATTTTGTTATTAAAGGTATTTTTGAGGACCAAGTTGAGAGAACTATCCACATTAATAGGTTAAAACCTTATTATGGTAGGGAGGAACCAGAGCTTCCTTCAACAAATATGATTTCTGTCATGGCTGAGATGGATAAGGATTAAAGTGTTGAGTCAGATGCAGAGGATGACCTTCTGTAAACTTTTATCAGTATTTAAGTTCAATCTTGTCACCCCATGGTAACAAGATCTCGATCTGAACAGCAAAAGGTTAGTTAACCCCCTGGTCAGGATTAGTAGAGTTCATATATTTCCTGTAGAGGCAATGGTATGGATTTACAGATGTGCATGACTCAGGTAGCATACTTTGCCTTGATCTTGGGTTTTCCAACTTCCTAATACCCAGAGTAATATCCATGCTTCTGCCAAGTGTTGTTGTTTGTCTTTTTCAGGTCTGATGGTACACCAGTTCCAGCCTCCCAGTCACACGTTAACCAAGGATCGAGATCAGCAGGTTGGGATGACCTACCTGTCTGATAAGTTCGGGGTTGAGGTACGTTACATAAAATCATCTTCCACCAAACCCAGTAACTCGCAAATTGGTTACCTGGGGAAAGGTGACAACACTCCAGTCACCCAACCAGTACCTCATGTCACTAACGAGGTTGTCTGGGATAAGGTATGCTGTCTTCACAGAGCAGAGGCCCGAGTCAACGTAATATTATTGTGAGCTAACTGTCTCAGTGTCACCAACCTAGCCCACCAGCCGCGTTTTCAAGACTGCGGGAAAACCGGAAGTGGAGGAAGAGAGGTCTGCGAGGAAGTACGCCAGCTGCAGCGACTCACCAGCCCCTCTCAAAACCTGTGGTTGCGTCGTCTGTGGAAACCAAAGAAGCAACAAGGTGGTCCCAGTTATCAAAATCATTATCCCTACAGAGTGCCGCTAACTTGCCAGATGGGGTACACTCCTGTACCACGGCCTAAGGTCAGCTGCACGAGGGTGTGCACGGAATGTGTAACGGCCAAGTAGTACTGGGATAACAAGTTAATGCCGAAAGATGACGTCGCCCAGGAGCTGAAATAGGGCCCACTTGTCCTGCCACTATGCCAACCACTTCAATGCTACTCGAAACTCACTCCTAATGCTAAAGTAACCCTGGGGGCGAAGTTGAAAATCAAGCGGTAGGAGGTGAATGAAGTGGACGAAGGAAGGAGTCCTTATCCTGAACTCCCAGCTTGTGATAACAGGGAAATTAGTTTGAGGTCTGAAGTGAGACTGTCTCAGGACACACAGGTAATGAAATAACCCTGGTGGTGGAGCTGAAAACCAAACAGGAGGAGATGAGTGAAGGGGATGAAAAAAGAAGTCCTTATCCTGTTATCCCAGCTTGTGATATTGTGAATAATGAGCGTAAGTCAGAGGAGAATACAGAGGTACAGCCTCTAAGGATGTGCGTAAGGCGCATACAAGATACTTGAGGAAGTGGAACCCTGATAAACATGGATGAGGAGAACCAGGAAGTGGAGGTTACCATGTTGAACAAGTGTGAAGAAGAAGGTGGACAGCCTGAGGACGAGAGTAGAGTGATAAGTTGTCCACAGGAACGGAAGTGTGGGGAATATGAAGTTGAGTCGTGTGAGATGTCAGAAGTTGTCATATTTCATGGGAAGTGTGAAGAAGAGACAGTGAAGAGGAGTGATAGGCAAGAAGAGGAAGTGAGAAGAGATAGTATGAACGAAGAGATGTTTATTAGCACTCCAGAAGAGGTAGTGTGACGAGTACGTTTGAGTACAATTGAAT
This sequence comes from Procambarus clarkii, assembly GCF_040958095.1. NCBI lineage: Eukaryota > Metazoa > Arthropoda > Malacostraca > Decapoda > Cambaridae > Procambarus > Procambarus clarkii. The sequence goes on from NC_091160.1 coordinate 25,174,761, forward strand.
GTAGTACAGTACTTGAGAAAACCTTGAGGGAACGAGGAAGAGTTGAATGGGAAAAATTAGAGTTGAGTAGTAGAGCTGAACGTGATAAAAGGAAGATAATATTGCAAGCATGGAGGAGTATGAGAATTTTGAGTTGAGGGACTGGAGTCAGTGTAATCAATACACATTTCAGGAGATGGGGTGTGAACCCATTGAATAGACTGATGTGATGCAGCGTCTATAGAGAATCTAAACCCCTAACCTAACCTAACTAATGCCTAAATATGCACAGTACGTTAACATATAATAATATTAATTTCTATTTGAGAAAGTTTCTATTTTGATTGAACAACACGTTAAAATTGATGAATGCATCTTTGGGGTCGACTGCTGGATGGAATAGGCTTGTTCTGAGGACGGGTTGCTATAAATGCTTCACCCACGTATTTCAAATACAAATGATCGCCATCAGAATCTAACGCCTAACCTAACCTAACCTACGCCTGACTATATAGAATAGTTATTCATAATAATATTATTTTTTATATGAGAACAAACCAATTTTTAATACATAGTATGTTACAATTTATGAATGCGTCTGGGGACAACAGCCGCTGCTATTAATAACCTAGTGTGAGGACGGGTTGAACTTTCATATTACCTCAGAGGAAAGAAAAACAAATAATAAGAAGGAAATTACACCTTCAGTGAGACCACAACCTTCCACCGGGAAACAGAAAATGGGGTTAGGTGGGTTCAACAGATGGCATTAACACACCACTGACGCTGGAATATACTTTCAGAAGTAGAACACATGAAACGTTTACTTCTCTTCATCACACAGAACACAACAAGCGCCGTCCCTAACACCCAACACATGCACCCTAGCATTAACAGGAAAAGCCTCGTGGAGTGAGCGGTGCACAAGTTCGCGCTGCCTCTGCTCTATAACCTTCACAGTTCCTCACACCCCCGGGGGAACGCAGCCTCCACAGCGGGACACCACCACGCACCATACCACAAGATATCTTCAACATTTTTGGTACTCTGTCATAATGAGAGTTATCAATACCAACAATATTAACAATCAATACTTTAAACGTTAACCCTTCGGCAATATTTACAATAATTCCAGCATTGTGAACTACACAATAATAGCGATAAGGCAAATATTGAGACCATTAACAGTACTGAACAGAAACCGGTAATTTCACGCACAAGGACGTCAACAATTAAACTTTCAGAACATTTACAATATAAACAAATACCTAAGTGGTCAACAATGACATAAGACATATGCTCAGCAATAAAACAGAAAATAAGAACGAAAGTAAAGTCCACGATGAGAGAAGACTTTATTTCAAGTCAATACTTCGCCTTCAAACTTTATCAACAAATAAACATTTGCGCCCATGTTGGTGGCCATTACCGTCGTTAGCTGCAGTTTGTGCTACCTTATCTTCTTTAACAGAGTAATTTATCTTCTATTCAACATTCAATTCAGCTAAAGCAATTTCGATAGCACACCAGACCTGTTTAAGTCTGACACAATAAAATGTCGTCATATCTCTGATGCATCATTGATTAACTCAACATTATTTTGTCTGGCTCTTTCACCGCAGCAGGTAGGTAAGGTGGTAAATATTCACCATTGTTGTGGAACGTTCATGTGGTCAATATGAGCTATGACAGCTATTGATTAATATGTGAATGGTCTTCTTGGTCGCCAGTGGTGAAGTGTGCTGAAGGATGACCTTGGTGTCTCTCTCTCTCGCCAGCCATTTAATCGGTTTCCAGCTGTTGACCAGACCACACGGCTTGTGGCTGCTGAGCAGACGACACGGTTTGTGGTTGCTGAGCAGACAACACGGTTTGTGGTTGTGAGCAGACGACACGGTTTGTGGTTGCTGAGCAGACAACACGGTTTGTGGTTGCTGAGCAGACGATACGGTTTGTGGCTGCTGAGCAGACAACACGGTTTGTGGTTGCTGAGCAGACGACACGGTTTGTGGTGGTTGCTGAGCAGGCGACACGGTTTGTGGCTGCTGAGCAGACGACACGGTTTGTGGCTGCTGAGCAGACTACACGGTTTGTGGCTGCTGAGAAGACTACACGGTTTGTGGCTGCTGAGCAGACGACACGGTTTGTGGCTGCTGAGCAAACTACATGTTATATGGCAGCAGAACAGACTACCACAGACACAGCAGCTTCGTGTCTCCAGGTTGGGCCTCCTAAAGTCAACAGGTGTTCTGGATCTTCGGTGAGGAATCTGTTGACAGGATTACCGTCCCTGGTAACTCACAACATGGTATGGCTTAACGAGTCCCGGAAGCCTGTCAAGGTTATTAGGGCATTGGTCAGGTGTTTTCAGGCAAATGGTTTATTTCCCTACACCTGGTCTAGCGGCTTGCCTCCTCGTCGTCCGCAGCTCGACCCTGTCTTGTGTCTATGGACCGTGTTGGTCAACACAGTGGTCCTGTGTGGAGCGCTCATCTTCTTTAATGTGCGGCAGTTGCTTGATGTTAACAATGTTGGCCATTTGGCCTTTATTATAACAATGAAGAGTAAGGGCGTTTTAAAGATTATTTCCTCAGTAGCAATGGTTTACCACAGTAAGGATCTAGCAGCCCTTCTATTACTCCTGGAGGAATCTCTGAGCTCTTCAGAACCAGCTAAAACAAATCTTTCCAAACACTGTATTTGCAAAAAAAACGAAATCCTTCTACTGCTCATATTTACAATCACAAATGTTGCTTCAGTGGTCATATTCATACGGATGTTTGACCCGAGCAAAACATTGGAGGCAGTAATTATGTGTATCGGTTGGCCTCCGTATTTAGCAAGTTTTGGAATCGTGACTATTTTCTTTCCTTGGCTGCTCGACTATTGTGGTTCAGACATTATTAAGAGCACCAAGACAGCTGCCACAAGCTCGGGGGATTTTGTTCTGACTTTCAGCCAAGATTATGGACCGACCAGCCATGTGAAACCGTCGCTGCTTCAGATGTTCTTCCTGGAACGTAATATTAGAAAGGTTTGGGTAACTTTGTTTTATTTATTACACTTTTGGTGCATCATTCATATAGTATATAACTTGGCGATATAAAATATTTGCTTGATCATTGTTTGATCACATCAGAAGTTTGAGGAAAAAGTGCTTTGGCATGACTGTTCTATAAAAGTGTTTCGGAATATAGCTTTTATAAATACTTATGAATTTCAAGTCCACTACTGGCCAACCATAGCCCGTGCTATTTGAAACATTTTGTTTCGAGTAGCTGAATCTAAAACTACAATAACATTCAGAATGTACATTTCACAAAGTGCTTTAGTATGTATATTTCTATAAAGTGTTTAAAAACTACATTCTATAAGGTGTTTAAAAGCTACATTCTATAAAGCGTTTAAAAACTACATTCTATATTATGTTTATAAACTACACTCTATAAAGTGTTTCAGAAACTACACTCAATAAAGGTCTTCAGTACGTAATTATATATTCTTCAGTAAGAATATTCGATAAAATACCTGCATTCAACAAACCTTTTCAAGATGTACATTATTTATAGCACTTAAGATTGAACATTCCTGAACGTGTGCTGTGGTTTTCCATTGTAAAGGTTAAAACAATTTACAAGTTCGTTTAAAGTGGGACAAGAATAATTGTTATCTTGCAGACATATACTGGAAGGTAACTAGAAAACAACTGATAATTCTTATGATGGTAGATATATACTGAAAAGTAATTTAAACCCAGTTGATATTAATTATGTTGTAGAAAAATAATGGAAAGTAATTGGAACACAACTGATATTTGTTATTTTGCTAGATATATGCTGGAAGGAGAGTGGAACTCAGCTGATACTTTTGTCACACATATATGAGAAGGTAATGGGAACACAAATAATATTTGTTATTTTGATACATATGTACTGAAAGATAACTGGAAACTAAAATATATGTTATCATGGTAGACATATACTAGAAGGTAACTGGAATGCAACTGGTAACTGTTAGGTAACAATGTCGTCTTCATTTTTTGTTTACCTCTCATTATACGTTTTCAAGGTGCGTCACAATGAGGGGAAAATATGCCTCTGTCATCGCACCACACACAAAGCATATATCACTATATCACTGAGGAATATGTGCATTATATTTCTATAATCTATATTTGTTTTTTCTATATGCAAAAATTACTAATTGATTCCAATAGAACATTTCGAGAATAGTGTGAATTTATTTTTTCTGGACTTTTTTCCATATTCAGCTCATCCCAACCTCTGTATAAGACAAAGTAGATAAACATTTTACAAGACCTCCCCTTCAATTGTCTCAATGTATTAAAAACTAAATAAATTTTAAATTTAAGTAAAATTACATAAATGGATGTGGAAATCCCCTCTCACCTCATTCAGAAAAAAACATTTACATTGCTTAATAAGTTATTTATTACACGTTTAAAGAAAGCTAAAGCTGTTATTCATATAACAAATCCAGTAACACCATATGCAGACCACTAAGTTGGTATTTCTCAAGTTTTTTCTAAACACTTAAACTGGTCTCATTTACCGCACAGGACCTTCAGGAGTACTCCTTAAAGCATGTTTGTTTTAAGTTATCTCTGTGTTTCCTCATCTCATAGAGTGAGAAATGAATATATATAGACCTGTATTTGTGCTGAGAATTTGTAGCTAAGAGATTTTCTCAATCTGCCTCTCGTCTTCTTACCGTTTGCTCTCTTGTTTATCTGTGTGTCTGGTGTGTCTATTTTTGTCTGAATATATCTGTGAATGGTAGTCAAGAGCACACGCTGATACAAGCATCGTTCCCTTAGGCCCAGGCACTGAAGAAGTGTATGGTGTCGTACTTCAGCTACGTGATCCTGCCTCTCATGGCTTCATCGACGGTATTCATCATCACTGGTCTCTTCCTGCTGCTGCGCGAGGGTCTCGAACTCGCCTCCATCATATCCATCGTCGACGAAGCTTTGATTCTCATTCTCTTGGCGCACTCGGGTCAGGCCTTTTCAGACAAGGTCAGTAGCGGTAATTCTACCTTGTTCTTAGGGCTAAGATCCCCCAAAAGGTTATTCAGTTGTTCACATGTTTGTGACAAAATAGAACTGGTGTGATTCTCAAGTGAAAAAAGTTTCATAAGTAAGTAATTATCAAAAGAAGGCACCAAACCGGGAAGGCTATGTATCACCATCAAATGTGCAGAATGATCAGACGGCGCTAAATATCACCAAGGATGCCAATACGAGAACAAAAACGCATAAGGCGAACGATATCAAAAGTATCCGAGTCACCAAGAATTCTATTGAGGGACAGGTGACCGCGAGGGACGGTCGGAAAGCAAGACACACGCTCGTCCTGGAAGTCAGGACATTCAAGAAGGACATGCACGACCGTAAGAGGGACAATGCAATTAGGACAATAAGGAGCAGAACGGCGCTCCATCAAGTGTTCATGGGTTAAGCGAGTATGGCCAATACGTAACCTCGCCAGGGCCGTTTCCCATCGCCGGTTACGGTGGTAGGAGGACGGCCACGAGGAAACACAACATTTAAGAGTACCTAATTTGTTACCAGTAACAGATGACCAAGAAGCCTGCCAACGGGTAAGAACGGAGGAATAGATAACTGGTAAAAGTTGAAATATGGAATACCTTTACAAGAGATGGGACAAGAGCGGACAGCTTCCCAGAAAATATAGCTGGGAACCCAACAAAACTCAACCGACTTAAATTTACTGTGAATAAGAAACAGCCAATGCTGGATCTCGACAACTACTGGATGAACCGGATTAAAGGACCCGAGAGCCATGAGGGCACTACGAGAGTCAACAACAACTACAAAGGAAGACTGGCAACGAGAAAGCAGGAGACGAAGAGCATAGAGAATAGCATAAAGCTCACCATAAAGATGCTAGTCTGCGGAGGTAAGCGACACATATAAGTGCGATCAGGAAAAACAACAGAGTAGCCAACACCGTCCGCAGACTTAGACCCATCGGTAAAGACAGAAACGGAACGGGAGTGAGAAGAAAAGTGCTCAAGGAAAAGGCATTTTAGAACCGTAGGAGGGGTAAAAGCTTTAGTGATGCGGGTCAAGGAAGTACAAAACCGCGGAAGGGGGACTCTCCACGGGGGCAAAGAAGGAGCAACACGAGGAGAAACATTAGAAATACGAACGGAAAGAGAATCTTGTAGGCGAGATAACCGGACAGAAAGAGGGAGGTAGTGAAGAGGAACAGGAACCGCAGGAGGGGTAAAAGTTAAAGCACGACAGATGCGAGAGGAAGGATGTTGTAAGGACCGCGCAAGATAGCGAAGACAGTAACGATCACGGCGGTCCTGGAGAGACAGGAAGCTAGTGTAAACATATAAGCTAAGGACGGGAGTCGAACGAAAGGCACCAGAACTGAGGCGCAACCCAGTATGGTGTAAAGCATCAAGACAGCGAAGAGTAGAAGGAGAAGCTGACGAGTAAGCAGTAAGCTTAGACAGGACGAGAGAGGAATGTAAAGCAAGGAGAGTGCGCCTATTCGCCCCCCAAGAAGTATGGGACAATACCCGAAGGAGGGTAAGGGCCTTAGAGCACTCAACACGGAGGTAAGATATATGGGGAGACCAAGACACACGAGTGTCAAGGAATAACCCCAAAAGCTTCGCGGAATCTTTGTACTCAAGGGGATGACCATAAACGACAAAGAGGGACGAAGAACGACCCGTTTCCGAGTAAAGGTCATGGCACAAGTCTTAGAAGTAGAGAACTTGAAGCCATGATCGGTGGCCCAAGACGACACGGCATCAATTGCAAGTTGAAGCCGGCGCTGAAGGAGAGGCGAATCATCACCCTGACAGCAAAGGGTAAGATCATCGACATAGGGAGTGGAGAAGACACCTGAATGAGAGAGAAAAGAAGATCATTAAGGGCAACCAGAAAAAGAGTAATGCTCAGAACAGTACCCTGGGGCACACCTTCGTATTGCTGAAAAGAGGCAGAGAGAGCGGTACCAAGGCGCACCCGAAAGGAACGACGAGAGAGGAAGCTGCGGAGAAAGAGAGGGAGATGACCACGAAGGCCAAAAGAATAAAGTTGGGATAGAATATGATATCGCCAAGCGGTGTCGTAAGCCTTTTCCAGGTCAAAAAGGACGGCAAAAACGGAGGTCTTCGCAGCAAAAGCAGTACGACTATAGACCTCCAAGTTCACCAGGACATCTGTCGTGCTGCGGCACTTGCGGAAACCAAATTGAGAAGGGGAGAGGAGGTAATGGTGTTCCAGGAACCATATCAGACGAACGTTAACCATACGTTCAAAGAGTTTGCAGACACAACTTGTGAGGGCAATAGGGCGAAAGTCCTTAGGGGAAGTACCCAGAGACCCCGGTTTGCGAACAGGGAGGACAGCGGCATCGAGCCAGTCCTCAGGGACTGACGACGACTCCCAGATCCGATTATACAGACTCAGTAAATACTGAGATGTGCACGGAGGGAGATGGCGAAGCATCTCATAATGAATACCATCGGAGCCCGCCGCCGTAGAACTGCAGAGGGCCAGGGCAGAACGAAGTTCAGAGAGAGAGAAGGGATCATTATAGGGAAGCCGAAGACGAGTGCAGAAATCTAAAGTGCATAAATCTAAAAACTGTGTACTCAAGGACAGGTTTACGAAGAAGGAAAGATTGGGGAAGATGAAGACCAGAGCTAACAGAAGAAAAGTGGGAACCCAGTTCGGAAGCGACCTGCAACGGGTCCGCCACAAGAGTATCATGGAGGTGAAGGACCGGTGAAACATTGGGAACGAACTTACCCGCTATCTTGCAGATACGCTTCCAGATCTGTGACAGAGGAGTTTCGGACGTAATTGTGGAGACATAAGATGCCCAACATTCACGCTTAGCCGTACGGATGGCCCTATGGGCCACCGCACTCGCTTTCCGAAAGAAAAGAAAAGAATCGGCCATCTGCCGACGGCGATGCCTCTTCCAGGCTGCACGCTTACAGCGGACAGCCCGCACACAGTCCGCATTCCACCAGGGAACGCACTTCCGTGGACCCCGAGAGGAAGAGCGAGGAATAGAGTGGAGGGCAGCGTCGAAGACAGTGTCATGAAAAAGGAGGAGAGCACGAGGGAGAAGCAGAAGGGAGAGGTCAGAGAGAGCAGCACTGAGGGGAAATAGGTTCCAGTCCGCCTTAGCAAACTGCCACCTAGGGAAGGTAGAGGGAAGGGCGAAAAGAGAAAAAGGAAACAAGGATGGGGAAATGGTCACTGCCATGGAGGTCATCAAGAACCTGCCACGTGAAATCTAAGTAAAGAGAAGAAGAGCAGAGAGAAAGATCAAGACAGGAAAGGGTGCGAGTCCGAGAGTCCAAATGAGTGGGCTCACCAGAATTCAGAAGAGACAGGGTAGAAGAGAGGATAAACGGCTCAAGAACGCGACTTCGGGTATTCGTCAGAACATCACCCCAAAGAGAATGACGACAATTAAAATCACGTAGCCGGAGCACAGGCTCCGGCAAGGAGTCCAGGAGGTGTTTGAAATCAGGAAGAGATTGCGGGACACTCGGGGGGAGATAAATGGAACAAACTGTGTACCATTTCCCCACAAAGATACGAGCAGCAGAACAATGGAGAGGCAAAGGAAAAAGTAAGGGGACGAAGGGAACATCAGCGCGAATCAAGAGAGCAGAAGAATTAGGAGCCCCAGCAACGGCTGGGGGGGGGGGGAGAGAAAGGAATAGCCACGAAAACGACCAGGACGAGCACCAAGCATCGGCTCCTGGAGACAGACACAAAGGGGCGAAATCAGAAGTTGGAGTTCGAGAAAATTGGCGTAATAACATCGAACGTTCCATTGAAGAATAGACATCGACGAGAAGAGAAAGGACAACAACAGAGAACAAGGAAGAAACAGGCGAAAGAGCAACATATCACGTTAAAGAATATCAGGGTCGGGATCAGGGTCAGCAAAGTCAGGGTTAGGGGGCATGGGTAAACTGAGCAAAGACAGAGGGAAGGAAGCGGGAGAACAGACCAGAGGTGGGCAGGCGGGGTCTGGAGGAGGAGGAGGAGGAGACAACGGAGAGGAGCAGTCAAGGACAGCAGCAGGAAGAGGGGAAGTAGAAAGAGGGAAGCGCACCTCAGCAAGGGCAGCAACCGAGAGGGAAGCAGGGTTGCGCCCCCTGTTCCAAACATAGCAGGAACAGGGGGCGCAACCACTGAAATGGGAGGGGAAGGAGCAATAGAGCCAGTAGCAGGGGCTGAGGAAGAAAGCGAAGCCTTCTTACCCACCGGGGAGGAGGAAGGAGAGGAGCCAGGCTTACGCTTCTGACGTAAAGAGACCGGTGTCCCAGCAACTACGTACCGGGTCACGGATTCCAGCGTCTCAACAAGAGAAGCCGAACGAGAGCACACACGACGACCGTTAGGAGAGCGATGGACATCCGCCTGCACCGACAGGCGGTGGGGAGAGCCAATAGATGGAGGAGAAGGATGGGAAGGAGGATCGGAGGGAGACGAGGAAGAAGACACAGGAGACATGACAGACCGGGTAGAAAGAAGGGGAACCCCAGACAGAGGATCAGGAGGGGGACCCTTCGGGACAGAACTCAAAGGAACAGAGGAGGGGGCAGTGGGCGTATCAGGGTCCAAGGCCCAGAAACGGTTGTGAGTCTGAGGAAGGTGGGAAGGACGAGGAGAGGAAGAGCGCAACACGCGAGCATAAGAGACGTTAGCATAAGGTGGGAGCCAGCGAACTTGGCGCCTTGCCACGGAAAAAGATAAACGCTCCCAGTGCTTCAAGTTGAGGACGGCTGCCTTAAGCTTGTAATGGATACAGGCACGGGAGAAGGTAGGATGGGCCTCACCACAGTTGAGGCAGCGAGCTTGGGGAGAAGTGCACTCCGACTTAGAGTGACCTTCACCCCCACACAAAGGACAGAGAGAGACAGTCCCAGAGCAGCGGAGGGCACCATGCCCAAACCTCCAGCACTTGTTACAAAGCCGAGAAGGAATGTACTCCTGGACAGAGCACCTGGCACCAGAAAGAATGACAGAGGATGGAAGGGTCCTACCATCAAAGGCGATCTTCACAATTCGAAGGTGTTGACGGCGACGACCACGAGGGGGACGAGTAAACGAGTCTACCTGGAGGACAGAATGGCCTTGGGCATCAAGGATATGCCGAATGTCACCGTGGCAGTCCTGCAGATTCCGAACACCGGTTGCAACATGGGGCAGGAGGAGAATAGTGCCAACACTGGCATTCAACCGAGCGTTTTAAAGACCCAAACAGGGATCTTGCCAAGGCAGGATAAAGCAGCCAAGTGGGAAGCTGCATCCTGAGAAGGAGCAGCAACGACACGTGTTCCGAGACGAGTGGGGTTGAAGGTAACAGACGCATCCACGTTTCAACGAGATGCCGATGGAGGGAGAAATCGTCAGGAGGCGCAGAATCAAGAGGGAGGAGATCAAAGTATTTGGCCCATGAAGCAGGACCAAACAAGGCCTGATTCGCATCAGTACAGGAAGGAAACGAGCGAGTGCGGCCGTGGCGCTGACGGCGTTGAGAACCCCCAGAGAGAGAGGGGTCAAAAGGCGCAGTAGTCACAACGAGAGACTTAGCCGCACCAGGGGACGAAGTGGTCACCACTGGGGGCTTAAGGCTCGACCCAACCACAGAGGAGGGAGGGGGAACTGGGGGAAGAAGTCAGGATGGTCAAAGGAGGAGCAAGGTCGGTGCCCAATGCAGCGAAGGCTACAGAGCCCGGTTTTCCAATACAGGCCGACTCGGGGGCTTGGTCGCCGGCCCCACGAGCCTGAGAGGGTACAACAGAAACATTCAACGACATATAGACGAAGAGAAAGAAATTCATCCACGAATGTGCCCCCCATACCCACCATGGAGCCACAATTAAGAGGCAAGACACCCAACAGGAAGCTATTGCCGATCATGCCGGGGCCCCCAGGGGTGCGTCGTGAGTATACGCCCCACAAACGCCACCTTAAGAACCGTCAGTCCGTCGAGATCGGGTTCAGTGACGAAAGGGGGATTGACAATAAAAGGTTCCCCTCGCTTGAGACGTCGGATACTACAGTTCTACGGGTGCAAGAGTATGCTTCCTCAAGCACCCGGGCGTCAAAATAGAAGAAGACCAAAGGAATAACCAAAACAAGCAAAACGTCGGCAGGAAACGACAAGCAGATAGGAGAAGAGGGGGGAGAAAAACGAAATAAAAGGAAAAGGAAAAGCAATCCGGCACAATTAGAGAAGACAGCAGCAGGAGTGTAAGGCCACAAAAGGACAGAGGACTGTCCCACGGAGCATCACACTCCAGCAGCCGTCCACGAAGCCCCCTCACGGCGCCAACGGGCCGGATGGGGAGGGGGAAAAGTTTCATAAGATAAATATAAGAATATCTATTTTTTTAATAATTTTCAATAAAATATAATCTACAAAATCAAAAAAACATATTTACATACATTTGTATACATATTGCATTATGCTATCGTAATAGCATCTGGCCTTGATTTTTTATTTTTTTAATATTCAATACGTCTAGTTGCCGATTTTTTTTTAATATGCACTACTACCACAAGTATGCACCTGATTTACCAATCAGAATTTCTAGTATAAGTCTAACTCTTGCGACTTCTGCATTAAATAAAAAATAAAAAACTACAAATTTTAGTGGTAGGAAATTTGCACATATTCTGTAGGATTGTCAAACGTAATCTTGAGCTTACCTTCAATACTAACTAATTAAAATGTTACATTTGGCATCATGTTAAACAAAAAATAAACAAACAACAAATAATAGTGCGTTATTTGCCACAACGCCGTGCAACGACCATGCCGACAGGTAATAACATACTGACGGGGCTTGGCCTGCGCCTCCCTTCTCACCTCACTGGGTTATGTTGCCAAACATCACCAGAAATATTATCTAAAGTACATCTAATTAATTTCACAAAAATGCGAGATTCGGAAAGATTCCCACTCGCATACTCTCACACACCAACGAATATGGCAGAGAAAATTTATAATCTTGAATGCATAAACTCTCAGTGAAGAAGTGTAAATATGATGCAAACTACCGATCATCAAAGGTAACCGACTAATAAGCAAAAGGATAATTTCCAAAGTCATGGCAAGAATCTCTAACATGACACCAATATGCAAGAAGGGAGACAGGAGGGAGGCAATAAGTTCATTCCAGGATCACAAATCAGAAAAAAAACGAAGAATGGATGGTCTGCATTTCTGGGCGTCGGAACAGTCAGCCTAAAATTACTGTAATTAAATATGGTAATCCGAGATGGCTTAGCATTTCATGTCCCAAGCTGGATACTGAATTACCTACTAGGAAGGAGTCATTGCAAGAAAAGGAGAATCAGGAAGGAGAATGTCAATTCCTCATCCTTCTTCCTTCCTCCCCTCCTTACCCAATCTCTTTGGGCATCGCCGAGCCGAGGAAGTTTACTTCACTCATATATTGACCAGACCACACTAGAAAGTGAAGGAACGACGACGTTTCGGTCCGTCCTGGACCATTTTCAAGTCGATTGTGATGATAGAAAGTGGAGAAGGCAATAAATAGGCAGAAGAGAGGCGAGGAGAAGAAAATCTTAGAGGAAGAAAGCTAAGGCAAAGGTAGGAAAGGTAAGGTGTAATAAAGGTGATGATAAAAATAAGAACATAAGAACAAATGGGACTGCAGAAAGCCCATTGGCCTATACGAGGCAGCTCCTATTAATACTACCCAATAAGAAGGGGATAATAAAAGGAATAACAAGGGGGAAAATAGTAGGAATAAGCAAGATATCGTAAGAGAAAATAATGGAAAGAAAAAAGAAGAAAAAAGGAAAAAGAAAGTAAGATAAATGGAAGTGTAAGCTTATGTTAGGTCAAGTTTGTTAGAAAGTTTCGAACATTTAAGTATATACTGTAAAAGGGAAGAGTCAACAGCAACAAAGCCAGGACTCAAGTTCATGTTGGGTACGTTGTGTATTAGAGCCGATTCAGCGAGACGGCGTCTGTGTAGAGTAGAGGCAGGAAAGATTATTTTGGAGGAAGACCAATCAATAGGATGATTAGAATCCCTAACATGACAGAAGAGAGCATTGTTCGTGTCAGCAGACTTAACACTTGTTTTGTGTTCTTTAAGTCTGTCATTCAGTGTACGGCCAGTTTCGCCAAAGTATTGGCGAGGAAAACACGAACAGGAAATTGAGTAGACACCAGCAGCATTAGAAGCAGGCTGAGCAGTGTGAACTAGATTGCTACGAAGTGTGTTATTTTGTCGAAAGGCGAGTTTTATGTCAAGAAGACGAAAGGTATTAGTAATAGGTTTGAGTTCAGATATGAAGGGCAGGCAGAGCACAGTGCTACTAGTGTTGGAAGCAGGTTTAGGATGAAAGAAATTTCGTTTAGCTTGACAATAGGCACAGTTGATAAAATGTAAAGGGTAACAAAGGCGAGAGAATGATTTGTAGATAAAGGCAATTTCAGAATAAAGAAACTGAGGGTCACTGATGTGTAGAGCGCGGAGGAAGAGAGATGAGGACAATTTGGAGGTCCTCGTCTCACATATATTTCCACATAATTTTCTCTCAGGCCGATAAAAAATGGTACAGATTCTCTGTCATTCAATTTGTGATCAATATTATTTGTTTCAAGTGGCCTTATGGAAAATTTTGCTCCCTTGACTTCTTGAGCAATTCTGAAAGAAGTGTTGTAATTCTCATACACTTAAAGTGTGAAAGTTTGGTCGCATACAAAACCTCATTCTTTGGCTATTTTGTTAAGGTTAATTCTTAGTTAAGTATGATCTTAATTTTATATTTTGCTCGTAATTTTGAAATAGCTATTGTAATTACATATTTTGGCTTGTACTGATTAGAAAATAGTGTTCTGGCATGGTTCGTAAATTGTTTAAGGAAGCACTTACTAATAGCCTCCTAAATTCTATGAAAATTTTGTTCAATAGTGATGCAGGCGATGAGTCACAATAACGTGGCTAAAGTGTGTTGACCAGACCACACACTAGAAGGTGAAGGGACGACGACGTTTCGGTCCGTCCTGGACCATTCTACATTCGACTTGAGAATAGTCCAGGACGGACCGAAACGTCGTCGTCCCTTCACCTTCTAGTGTGTGGTCTGGTTCAATAGTGATAACTGCTTACATGTATTTTTAAATATAGCATTTTTTCCTTGCCTTCCAAAATCAGACACATTCTACTATCTTGATGATTTAGTTTATGGTAAATTTACTGTATCCTCTCATATAATATTTCACTTTTTAACTTATGGCAATTCGCAGTAACCTATATTGTCATAATTTCAGTACCATATTCCACACTTACGACAATCTCTAAAATTGGCCGCCTTTAGCAAATTAGGCAAGGATGCCTTCTTTGGCCAGTATTTATCAAGCATTTATGCGACCTCTTACGAAACCCGTACATCTTTCCTCAATCACAGCATATTTCTTTAAATTTATTAAACAGTTTAAGAACTTCGAAGCACTGCAGGCATGTTTATATCAATAAAAACGTTGGGTTGAGAAATTTCAATGCTTGAACACTGTTTATAAATTACAAAGCCATCATGATCCAAGAAAGATTTACATGTTTCATAAGTGGACGCATAAATGCTTGATGAATCCTGGTGCTGACCGAGATCCACGCTCCCTATTTCCATCACATGTTGCATATATGGCAAAGAATTTATTTCAGTAGTTAGTGATAGAGACTGGACTAATATAGCACTATTTGTCCAGCCGATAGTTGATATCGGTTCCCTTGGACATCCATTAACTGCCACGTTATCTTATAGGAACAATTCAAATTAGCTTTTCGTGTTCATAATATATGATTTGGAAGTTAATTTATTTATTAATAAATATAACGTAATATGACTTATCAAAGTTAACAATGGAAGACAGCAAAACTGCTGTAAGAGCTCATAAAACACAATATTTGCACTGGAAAAGACCAGATGTAAATCATTACTGATTAATATAATTTATTATCTTATAAGAAAAATGCAACATCTAACTCTCAGTTTAATAACTTAGATGTTGGTAAATTTTTTGGTATTTAAAAATGGGTGCTTGACTAATTGTCTTAAAAACCAGGAGAAAAGTGCATCTATAAAAGCACTAAAATGAACAGAACAGCAGAACTTGGCCTTCTTTTTCTTGACATTCTAACGAGGAGGTCCACTAATATTACTGTGCATCATTATCATGCGGTAGTGATACCTCACTTGCGTTATTGTATAGTTTTTGTCACTATTACGCTTCTCTGAATATATTCACCGAGAGTCTATTTTTGGATAGAATAATGTCTAGAACTAACACAGACCTTCTGGATAATCAGTAAGATATTGTGTCACGACCACGATAACCCTTTAGAGGTACATAGGCATAAAGCCCAACACAAAATGTGTTCTATTGAAAACATACAACATGTAAATTCAGAGTTATCCTAATCTGAAACATTACAATTTTTTTTTTTAGAATAAATTAAGAATAATGATCTTACTTTATTTTAAAAATCGTACAAAAATGAGACTTCAGATAATAATTAAAGTGAGTTAAAAGCAAAGGGAACATAAAGAATAGGTTCAGGCTACCAAATCAAGATTAACTAGCAGCGACGGAATAAACTTATGGAAATTCTGATTGAGAAAATGGATATAACAATACACTGGTTGGGTAATAGAGTTAAAGATTAGCGAAAAACCTGAGAGTGGCCCTGAAGAAACTTTCTAGATGAGTTATAATACAAGACGGACAGACACATGGGCTAGTAAGCCGTCCAGATTGGTCCTTTAAAACTATGTTATGTTATATTCTTATTTACATCGTATGAACTACCTTCTGGAATATAAGTAAGGAGGACTTCAAACCATTGTATATAATATATGTTAAACTTGTTCTTTAAAGTGCACCCCCAACACTGTGTCGTCACTTCGGCAAGTATATACATTATTAGAGAAAATTCAGAGGTGTACCGCCAGGATGATCCCAAAAATATGTGGAATGACTTATGCGACAACACTACTCACTAAAGTAACTGAGCCGTATGTCACTGAAGGAGAAGTGAAACAATAGAAGAATGAACGCCATCTACGAACGGAAAGACACAGCTTTGCAGGAAAAGAACAAGAACTGAAATATTCATACCTTAATTAGATTTCCCTCGGTAAAGAGATAATTTCTCTTGCATCCGCAGGATCGAGAATGCAAGTGATTTGTCCCTCCTTGGAGGGACAGTGGGGCATACATTGCCAAAAATTTGGACATTATGACATGCTTGAATGTTTTCCAGCGCATCATTGACCCTTTTCAAAAGATTAGAGAGTTTGGCTGCTGCAATGGGGCGCGCTGCTTTTTGGATAAGTGCTAATGTTCTAGCAGACGTGGCTATGATCGCTTGAGGGAGGTTTTCAGATAAGGTTAAGTTAATTGGGAGTTTCCCCTGCATCTTGCCTCATTGAAGGTGCGTAAGCGGATAACACAACCGTTAGTGTTTATGGAGGTGTTTTTGTTGCATACTCGGCAACAACCTCTTCTAGGAGTATTTATTGGAACTTCAAGGCTTGTGAACTCCTGCCCGACCACTGGGACCCTTTCCATTTCAACTCAGTTGAGAGAGTTAAACTGTGCATAATTCTATAGAGGGGGACAAACACACGGGGTCATGGCCGAGTTGGCTGGTGCAGCAGTTGTCTGCTGGGTGTTGAGGCCTGGAGGTGAGGGTCAACGCAGGTAGTGGGGTGAGCCGGTTAGTGAGGGTGTCCGTGAGGGGGGGGATGGGGGCGGTTGGGGGGGGGGTACTATTGGTTGGGCTATACCCGTGTCATACTATATACACACAGAAATCACAATAACGTGATGCATCAAATGAACAAACCAACACGGGCCCTGATGAAGATTCGAACCCACGTCCGAGAGGATCCCAGCTGCACCTTAATCGACTGTGCCACAACATGGTCAAACAATTACAACCTTAATATATATATATATATATATATATATATATATATATATATATATATATGCGAACAAGCCTGAATGGTCCCCAGGACTATATGCGAATGAAAACTCACACCCCAGAAGTGACTCGAACCCATACTCCCAGAAGCAACGCAACTGGTAACTACAGGGCGCCTTAATCCACTTGACCATCACGGTCACTTCCTTTTGACGGCCGTGATGGTCAAGTGGATTAAGGCGCCCTGTAGTTACCAGTTGCGTTGCTTCTGGGAGTATGGGTTCGAGTCACTTCTGGGGTGTGAGTTTTCATTCATATATATATATATATATATATATATATATATATATATATATATATATATATATATATATATATATATATATATATATATATATATATATATATATATATATATATGACTGAAAACTCAACACCCCAGAAGTGACTCGAACCCATTCTCCCAGGAGAATCGCAACTGGTATCTACGGGACGCCTTAATCCGCTTGACCGTCACGACTGGACATAAGAAAGTGATAGCCGAAGCTATTTGAACCACTTCCCCACCGGCACTCGGATGGTAATCTTGGGTATAGCATTTTATCAAATCACCTCATTCTTTGGGGCACACGTGAGGAACACAAATGCAAACAAGCCTGAATGGTCCCCAGGACTATATGCGACTGAAAACTCACACCCCCGAAGTGACTCGAACCCATTCTCCCAGGAGCAACGCAACTGGTATCGACGGGACATCTTAATCCGCTTGACCATCACGACCGGACATAAGGAAGTGATAGCTGAAGCTATTTGAACTACTTCCCCGCCGGCACTTGGATGGTAATCTTGGGCATAGCATTTTATCAAATCACCTCATTCTTTGGGGCACACGTGGGGAACACAAATGCGAACAAGCCTGAATGGTCCCCAGGACTATATGCGACTGAAAACTCAAGGATTAAGGCATCCTGTAGATACAAGTTGCGTTCCTCCTGGGAGTATGGGTTCGAGTCACTTCTAGGGTTTGAGTTTTCAGTCGCATATAGTCCTGGGGACCATTCAGGCTTGTTCGCATTTGTGTTCCTCACGTGTGTCCCAAAGAATGAGGTGATTTGATAAAATGCTATGCCCAAGATTACCATCCGAGTGCCGGCGGGGTAGTGGTTCAAATAGACAAATCCACAGGGGCCGTGACGAGGATTCGAACCTGCGTCCGGGAGCATCCCAGACACTGCCTTAATCGACTGAGCTACGACAGGGTTTAAAGGGTTGAAACTGAAGTTCTACTGAACTTACTGGACCCGTAGCCTCTCCGAGGCACAAAGCAGGCTTTTACACAACCCCCACCTGCACCCGAGCCATGTCAATAGGCCGTTCTCCCTCTTCGCCCTTACATCATCACACACAGAGATTACACTAACGTGATGCATCAAATGAACAAATCCACAAGGGCCGTGACGAGGATTCGAACCTGCGTCCAGGAGCATCCCAGACACTGCCTTAATCAACTGAGCTACGACAGGGTTAAATGGAGAGGCTACGGGATCCAGAAAGTTCAGTAGAACTTCGGTTTCTACACTTTTAACCCTGTCGTAGCTCAGTCGATTAAGGCAGTGTCTGGGATGCTCCCGGACGCAGGTTCGAATCCTCGTCACGGCCCTTGTGGATTTGTTCATTTGATGCATCACGTTAGTGTGATCTCTGTGTGTGGTTCAAATAGCTTCGGCTATCACTTCCTAATGTCCGGTCGTGATGGTCAAGCGGATTAAGGCGTCCCGTAGATACCAGTTGCGTTGCTCCTGGGAGTATGGGTTCGAGTCACTTCAGGGGTGTGAGTTTTCAGTCACATATAGTCCTGGGGACCATTCAGGCTTGTTTGCATATATATATATATATATCGTACCTAGTAGCCAGAACGCACTTCTCAGCCTACTATGCAAGGCCCAATTTGCCTAATAAGCCAAGTTTTCATGAATTAATTGTTTTTCGACTACCTAACCTAACTTTTTCGGCTACCTAACCTAACCTACCCTATAAAGATAGGTTAGGTTAGGTTAGGTAGGGTTGGTTAGGTTCGGTCATATATCTACGTTAATTTTAACTCCAATAAAATAAAATTGACCTCATACGTAATGAAATAGGTAGCTTTATCATTTCATAAGAAAATAATTAGAGAAAATATATTAATTCAGGAAAACTTGGCTTGGCTTATCGCCGCCTGCGATAGCAGGCGGCTTGACGTTTGCGAGGCACTACACATCAAGAAGTCAACACCAGCAATCAACAGCCAATTATTGCACAACTATATTCTACCCACCTCAAGACTCCGCTCCAATATAGAAGCATCAAGAAATATGGACCAATAGGCTTTCTACAAACACTTCTATTCAATATCCATTGTTTCGTGTTCTGTCTTGTGTTGATGAAATTAATACCCTATTAATACTCTTGTTCTGTCTTGTGTTGATGAAATTAATACCCTATTAATACCACATTTTGTTCTGTCTTGTGTTAATGCCACATCACCCCTTCCACCTCACTCAAATGTAGATATAAAATCGGAGATACGTAAGTTCTATTCAGTTGTGTATTTGTGAACTAAACTCTTTGAAAATGTAATAAGTTTTACGAAACGCGCCCGTGTTGCGTCAGACTAGAAATAAAAATGAATTTTGGAGAATTGATTTTTTATTTACCTCCAACAGTGAAGCGTAATGTACGAAAGATTGAGAAAATTCGTGTTAGAATTATTAATCTTACTTTTTCGGTCATATTTAATAATATATGTCTACAGGAAAGACTGCTACCAAAATATACTAATATATATATTTATATATATATATATATATATATATATATATATATATATATATATATATATATATATATATATATATATATAAATATATATATATATATATATATATATATATATATATATATATATATATATATATATATATATATATATATAAATATATATATATATATTATTAAATATGACCGAAAAAGTAAGATTAATAATTCTAAAACGAATTTTCTCAATCTTTCGTACATTTCTTTTCACTGTTGGAGGTAATTCAAAAATCAATTCTCCAAAATTCATTTTTATTTTTTAGTCTGACGCGACACTTGAGCGCGTTTCGTAAAACTTATTACATTTTCAAAGACTTTAGTTAACATATACACAACTGAATAGAACTTACTGAATAGAATAGAACATCTCCGATTTTGTTTATATCTACATTTGAGTGAGTTGGATGGGGTGAGGTGGTATTTAATAAGGTATTAATTTCATCAACACAAGCCAGAACATGAAACAATGGGTATTGAATAGAAGTGATTGTAGAAAGCCTATTGGTCCATATATCTTGATGCTTTTATATTGGAGCGGAGTCTTGAGGTGGGTAGAATATAGTTGTGCATTAATTGGCTGTTGATTGCTGGTGTTGACTTCTTGATGTGTAATGCCTCGCAAACGTCAAGCCGCCTGCTATCGCTGTATCTATCAATGATTTCTGTGTTGTTTACTAGGATTTCTCTGGCGATGGTTTGGTTATGGGAAGAGATTATATGTTCCTTAATGGAGCCCTGTTGCTTATGCATCGTTAAACGCCTAGAAAGAGATGGTGTTGTCTTGCCTATATACTGGGTTTTTGGAGCTTATAGTCCCCAAGAGGGCATTTGAAGGCATAGACGACGTTAGTCTCTTTTAAAGCGTTCTGTTTTGTGTCTGGAGAGTTTCTCATGAGTAGGCTGGCCGTTTTTCTGGTTTTATAGTAAATCGTCAGTTGTATCCTCTGTTTTTTGTCTGTAGGGATAACGTTTCTATTAACAATATCTTTCAGGACCCTTTCCTCTGTTTTATGAGCTGTGGAAAAGAAGTTCGTGTAAAATAGTCTAATAGGGGGTATAGGTGTTGTGTTGGTTGTCTCTTCAGAGGTTGCATGGCGTTTCACTTTCCTTCTTATGATGTCTTCGACGAAACCATTGGAGAAGCCGTTGTTGACTAGGACCTGCCTTACCCTACAGAGTTCTTCGTCGACTTGCTTCCATTCTGAGCTGTGGCTGAGAGCACGGTCGACATATGCGTTAACAACACTCCTCTTGTACCTATCTGGGCAGTCGCTTTTGGCATATATATATATATATATATATATATATATATATATATATATATATATATATATATATATATATATATATATATAAATAATATATGTATATATATTAATATGGTATGGTAGCTGGGTATTGATGCGTGGCTTATTTTCCTGCATGTATAATGCCTCACTGATGTCCAGTCTTCTGTTCATTATGGTCGCTGTATCTGTCGATTATTTTAGTGTTGTTTGTGAGTATATGTCTGGTGATGATCTGGTTATGTAAAGGAACTATATAATCTTTAATAGGTATGTGTTGCTTGTGTAATGTCTGGCGCCTTGAAAGGGTGGTTGTTGACTTGCGAAAATATTGAATTCGTTGGGGCTGACATTCTCCAAGCAGCATGTGAAGGCTTTGACAACATTAGTCTATGTCTTCAAGGGAATTTGATTAGTTTCACGAAATTTCTTTTTGAGCAAGTTGACAGATCCATTGCTCTATTAGTATATTATTAGTTCAATCTGTTGGTTTGTGTCAGAAGGGGTCACATTTCTATCAGCAATGTTTCTCATAACCCTTTCTTCCGTTTTACTGACCGCAGAGAAGTTCCTGAAGAACATATTTAATATTAGGGACGGATGATGAACTGTTGTGTGCTGTATATGAAGTCGCATTATAGCTAAGCTTACTTTTGATGATTTCCTCGACATATATATCAGAGTATCCATTATTGCTCAGGACCTGCCTTACTCCACCGAGTTCCTCGTCAACTGGCTTCCAACTAGAGCTGTGAGTGAGGGCGCGTTTGACGCTGGCATTGAAAACACTCTGCTTGTACCTATGATGGCATTCACTCTTAGCAATAAGGCACATTCCCATGTTGGCTATCATAGTGTACACTGCAGTGTTAAAGCCACCATTCCTTTTCAAGACTATTATATCAAGGAAAAGTAGTTTCCCTCCTCTCTCAATCTCATAAATGAATCTTAGCTTTCAACTTCGTTCGATTGCACCCCTTAGGCTGCAGAAAGTGCTCTATATCAAGTACCTGCTGGAATATATCGTCTACAGATCGAGAGAATACACACGGATTTAAGCCCATGTCAACAAGGCCTTTCTGTTCTACAGTACCCATGAAAGAACTAGCAAATAAGACTCCAAGGGGGATTTACATAGCAACGCCGTCAACTGGCTTATACGTACGCCCATCAGGACTCAGGAAGGGTGCATCTTTGGTACATGCTTTGAGTGGTTTTTAAAAGTACTAAAGTACTTTTCTTATTATTCCAGCATTTCTCTTCGACATTTCTCACCGGGATATCATATTCACACCTGTTCATTTCCCTGCACACACACAGGCCACTAATGTTTAAATCCTCGCAAAATGACAATTCTACTGACGCTTCTATGCATCCCAGTCCAGTCCTAGATAAATGTAACCTTCTTTAGTAATCTTCTCTAGAAACCTTCACTAGTAACCTTCTCTAGTAACTTTCTCTAGTAACCTTCTCTAGTAACTTTCACTAGTGACCTTCTCTAGTAAACTTCTATAGTAGCCGTCTCTAGTTACTTTCTCTAGTAACTTTCTCTAGTAATCCTCTCTAGTAATCTTCTCGAGTAACTTTCACTAGAAACCTTCTCTAGTAACCTTCTCTAGTAACTTTCACTAGTAACCTTCTCTAGTAAACTTGTTTTCCAGTCCTTCTGAAACGCAAGCACTTATAGTAACTATATGGTCCAAAGTGCCAATATGTGGTGACAGACCACCAAACAGTTGAAGCTTTTTATTATTGATTTCAGTCAAATGGGCCATTGTTTCATTGCAATAGAAATTTAGAATCAAACCTATCCTAATCTTTCTTAGCAATTCTAGTCCTAATACACGTTTCCTTAGGCTTAATATGCATACATGTGCTATACTAGACCCCAGGAATGTTAACGCTCTGTGTTTAGTTTGAGTTTTTCGATCATTTTGGTGGTTCATTACTACACATTTTTACGTTTCACCAAATAGTTACTATAAAGACCATCTTTTTAAGAGGATAGGTTGATTTATAAGTTGTCTCAATGTAAATATCTGATTAATACATTCTCTTCCACCACTTAACTAACCTTGTTCATTATTGATCAGAATCTCAAGAAATATATTTATTTATTTATTCATTGATTTAATCATTATATGACAACAGGTGATGTCGGCCGCAGATCTTCTTAGAGACTACAGCAGCAAGACTTCTGACTCAGACGTCAAGGCCCAGGTAAGCTTTTTGTGGGTAAACATAATTAGTGCGGCAAGAACAGCTCATGTACTGTTATTACTTGATCACTGTTGGTAGGTGTGCTGATGTTACTGGTGGTTAAATTGATAATTTTTACTTAAATGCTTAACATATTGAAATGTTTTATTGATGGTAAAAGAACGAATTTTTGTATTATTATGCAACAGTTGGAGAAGTGGAAGTGGTGGCAGCAGCATTAATAATAGTAGGATCTCTAGTTTTAATACAGGAGGTAAAATTCATGTGTATGTAACCTAAGTACTGGAATGTGCAGTAGAAGCTTGATAAAATATGTGTGGTTATCGTGATGATAATATAAATGGTCTTCTTATTCATCATTTAACTGCTTGTCCAAGTTACAGCGTGAGGGGAGGGGAGAGGAGGGAGGGAATTATCAGGGGAAAGCACCAAGCCATTACGACTATATTGTTCTTGTAAGGGATAAGTATTTGGGATGAGACGGAGGAAAGGAATAGTGACCAACCATTTAGACGGTCGGGGATTGAATGCCGTCGTACATGAAGCAAGACCGTCGCTCTACTGTCCAGCCCAAGTGGTTGGGAAGGGAAAGGGGGCACCTGGAAAATAAATAAAGCTTTAGTAGTAAAAAGACGTTTTCGACTCAACGAAAAATTAATTCATCCTTTGACTGTCTTACACATAACATTCAAGAGAACCAGAACCATCGCTCTGCTGTGATTATTACAACAACATAAACATTTGCCACATATCCTGCTCCCTTCTAAGTCTTGTGTAGTCTTCACATTCAGTCTCTTCTTCCACACACACACATATGATGCAGCATATGTGTGTGTACACCAGTTGATTGATCTGTTTAGAGGCGGGACCATAGAGCCAAAGCTCAACCCCCGCAAGCACAAATAGGAGAGTACACACACCCACACACACTCATTATGACAATCTTTTCTCATCCAATCTCTCCTCTACCAAACCTAAAACTCAATTTAAAACACATGTTGTGCTAGACAATAATTATCCATTCATTCAACATGGCCAAACCATATCAGTTTATTCTTACCATTCTTGCGATTTATCAATATTTTCGCTACTCGTCTTCACATGGTTTTTCATTCGTCTGTATGTTTTTATATATATTCATCACACATGCTTAAATGACCATTACTAGTGCTTTAACCCTTACTTTCTAACGCTCATGCTGCATCAAGTGTAATCCAAACATTCATATGGGCAGGTAAAATCAATCCATGTTCAATGCAGCCCTCTGGAAAGAGCTTTTCATATACTGTTGTTATAACTAAGGCTTTTATTGATGAACCAGTTTCCTTCCCAGAGTCATTTAACTCACCTTCGATTTAACTATGTCTTCTTTTTTCAATCACAAATCCTAGGTATAAAATCTGACCAATCACTTAATGACTTCTCCAATTACCCAAATTTTACGCACCAAATTCCCTATTAATGCACCTCCTTTCTTTTATTCATGTTATCTTTATGTAATCTCTTCTCCTATCAAGATTATTTGCAAAATTTCAATTAAATTTACATCAAGTTTGACTTACAGCGTTAACTCCTATCATAGCCTAACTTTGGTTAACACCCTGATTATGTTATTTTTTCCTTGACCATCATCTTATCCCATCACTCATATATATATAATTCATCATACCACGATGTGGAGACCTTTATTACTATCTGATCATACATCACTGCCTTATTAACTCTTACACAACTTCGTCTCAAATAAATGCACCACAGAATATTTAGTATAACTTGACGAATTCTGAACATGCCCATCACTCTTTAGGTGCCTTTATTAAACTGACATCTTTCACTATGTCCATACAAGAGATGTTTATTTCAGATTCTTTCTCAGGTACTTATTTTATTTGGGAATTTAATGAAACTCTGTTTCACACGTCAATTTGCATTCGTAAAAAATGTCCATATTCTTCGCTGATAAATTGTAAAAGTATTATTTAACTGCTGATGTAGAATCCAATACCCAGAACGCCAAACTCATATCGCCATCCCAGACCTCAGGTATGGCCCGGGAAAAAATTGTTAATTTAAATATTTCTTTGGACACAAGGTTTGTATACGTCTCTGTGAACCGGAGGATCATATATGGACTCCAGATTTGTATCCCTAACCCTAGAAATTAAGCTTGTATTCCTTCAGTTCCACTCTTGTATCCGTCTCTCAGGATATCTGGAGTAAATTTACCTCCCTAGGACCTCAGGTATACAAATCCAATACAAATGTTCTACCTAATATATACAAATATTGCAAAGCAATTTATTCCCCTTGATATTGATTTTGGGTAATACAATTTCTCTTGTTCTGCACTTTATTATTTTATACCGTACTTTACAGGGAATGCGTGTCAAAGGCAATGTTCACTAATATGATGCTCTCTGTAGGGGTTTCAATGTTCAACATTGGGATCAGATTCGACGTCCACTTATAGGGAATCTCTTTCCTGTGGTGTTGCAGATCGCATTTAATGTTTGTTTTTTTCGTTGCTGATTATTTCAAGATTTCTTCAACTTCTTTTCGGATCCCCTGATAAGACTGTGTCACGTCTAACTGCTTGTCTTGCATAAATACTAATCAGTTGCTTTGTTTCCTTTTGTTTTTTACTTGTTTTTGTTTTTCCTACCACTTCCCTTTGTGTTTTTCAACCTTCGATGTGATTTCCTCTGAAAGTCAGTAACTGGTCGGGATCTACATTGACAAGGTCATTAACCTTGCACCGAGTGCCTCAGATACTTCCTTCTTATTCTCATTCAGACTTTTATTTCCATGTCTTTCCTCGTGCCTGATAACCTGCAGATATTTACCTACTAACTTGGATGTTTACCTTCTTGGGTTGATCTTTAGAACGTAAAACTAGTTTATTTTTTCAGTTTTCTGCATTTTGTTTGAAATTTCTTCTGACTATAATATTTATGTTCCGTGTTTTGCTCATGCATTTATTGTTCTTATCTTGTGCTGTCTCTACTTCAATAAGACTTTATTTATTCTTTGAACATGATGCTTTTACTCGACGACTTGTTACAACTCTTTTCCTCAGTTTCTTTCTGGAAAATAAAGATGCCGCTGGCGTCAGTGCATTACTTGTTTCCCAGTGAACACAATCTTGTCTTGCTGAAGCATAAAATGTTTCGCTTTACATTCTCCTCACTCTAGCATGCAAATGTTTTAGTTGACAGTTCCTTAACATATCTACAGCACTATGGAATATATTGAAATATTGTTGTTGTTGTTGTTTTAGATTCAGCTGCTTGGAACAATAAGTCCCAAGCAGATATATTGTCATGTACGGTGACCAAAATTATATTCTCAATATATCACATATTAGGGGAAAATTAGGTCAAGTAAAGTTGGTACATTACTTCGTCTTGACCTGAATAATTTGAATATTGTACCAGGATTGTTCGTTCTGTAACAATTAATATTTTTTTTTTCGAAGCCTCATCCTATTCAAATGGGTTATTCATTTAGAAGTTTATCTTGCAATGGTAAAACATTTAACTCAATCTCTTTTCATTTGATGCTTCCCGCACTGTAATGTTAATGCTGATGTTATGTTTATCATTATTTATCATTATGTATGGAGATTATGAAATATTGCTAGAGCTTCCTTTAGATCATATTTTGTAAAAAATGTAGTTAAAATATTTTTTTTCAATCTTTTCTTCTTGTGATCATCACATTGCTTTTTTAATTCTTTAATTCATATATTCATATACTTCTTGGAGAAATAAAGTACCATTACCATGCTCATTGAAATTGAAATTGAAATAAGTTTATTGAGGTAAAATACACACAAAGGGATGAAGTAGCTCAAGCTATTCTCACCCCGTTCAGTACATCGTGTTAATTCATACATAGACACACATCACAAGCAATAAACGTATTACCGAACATTCTGACGGATAAACATATACATTTCCTCCTTTACACAAGTAGCCATGCTCATGATTTTGATTTTCATTATTGCTATTGTGTCCGAATTTACCTTATCAAGCTCACCTGCTTTGTTTGATATTCCAAAAGTATGTATGCACATGAATTTTATGTTATGTTTCCTGTCAACTTTTTTCTGCTTGTGTTCAGTTAGAGTTGTCCTTTTATGTTAAGGTGGTAAATGTGGGGAGGGCTTGGAGTTATGGTGCTGGTGAGGGCTGTGAGGGAGGTGTTACGTTGGTGAAGATGGGGAGGGCTTGGTGTTATGGTGCTGGTGAGGGCTGTGAGGGAGGTGTTCAGTTGGTGAAGATGGGGAGGGCTTGGTGTTATGGTGCTGGTGAGGGCTGTGAGGGAGGTGTCAAGTTGGTGAAGATGGGGAGGGCTTGGTGTTATGGTGCTGGTGAGGGCTGTGAGGGAAATGTTCAGTTGGTGAAAATGGGGAGGGATTGGTGCTACGGTGCTGGTGAGGGCTGTGAGAGAGGTGTTTAGTTGGTGAAAATGGGGAGGGATTGGTGCTACGGTGCTGGTGAGGGCTGTGAGGGAGGTGTTTAGTTGGAGAAAATGGGGAGGGATTGGTTTGTATTGTGGTGTTTCTGAGGGGTTATTCGGGGTACACAAATATTCGTCAAAATATGAAATATAGTATGAAATGTTTAACAAATTTAGCGTTATTTGGCATCAGATTCGTGAAAATTTCATCCCAATATGTTAAGAAATGGATTTTAAATGAATTTAAAATAACAAAATAAAGTTTGCAGTTGGTACTGATGATAACAAAAACACCTCTTAGTTAGTGGGACTCATGGATCATGCAGTGATAAAGAGATACAAACACCTGTCCGACGCACAAAGAAGAAAATTATTAGTAATTAGTCCACAATGTGGATATGCAGCTGGTTCCTTCTAGCATTGTTGATTGCCACCTGGAGGGCAAAATTTCACACAAATAATAATGAGTAAGTATGGTATTTTGCTGTATTTTATTATATATATTTTATTATATATTATAATGGTAATATTTCTTACATCCGCCATTTTTTTTTTTGGGGGGGGGGGAGGATTTTTTCTTCTCTTTGTTTCTCATCTGATTTTGTTGCACACATCTTGGAGAAAACATACCCTTCACTAAGTATGTGGAGTTAAACATACCCTTCACTAAGTATGTGGAGTTAAACATACCCTTCACTAAGTATGTGGAGTTAAACATACCCTTCACTAAGTATGTGGAGTTAAACATACCCTTCACTAAGTATGTGGAGTTAAAACGAAATTGGTCAACATGTAAATCAGCCACAGGTGCCAGAACGTGTGACTTTGAATTTTTTTGTTTTTGTCGAGTTATTCACAGATTTAAAACTTTATTTTCTTTGTCTCTTTAGGTTGTTTTTGATGAATAAGGACCAGATGAGGGCTTTATCACTTATTCAAAGTAAACTTGTATATCCCCGAACCCATTATCCTTTTGCCTATATTTCTTTTTTGGGGGGTTATTTTTCTCCTGACTTCATTTCAACACATATTGACTTACAACTTTCACATATTCGACTAAGACTGCCAAGCGATATTTGTTCTAAAAAATCATTATCTTTATTTTTCTGTTTGAACAGGATTTTCAACATTGAGACTAAAAATTTCTGTTTCTGAGCAATTCCCACCATTCTTACATAATATGTGCAAAGGTCTTAGTTCTAAGGTTTCCATAAAACCGTTTATTCATAAACCCATAACTATGGAGTTATTAATTTTTCTGTTTATTTTTTTTTTTGCTTATTATGAAGGCCACATTAATTGTTTTTTTTACAGTAAACTATACTCTGAAACTACATTTTGTTTTTAGGAAAATGAACATTATATGCCATTCTGAGCCCATAAAGAATAAAATAAAAATAGTTGACATTTTAATGAGGGTCAAATTTAAAAAAAATTAGGGTGTTTGAGGAAGGTTGAGAAATTGTGCACCCGGCCCTTTAAAAACAGGTAGTGTGGGCTGAGACTGTACTCACCTAGATGTTCTTGCGTGGGTTGAGCTTCGGCTCTTTGGTCCCGCCTCTCAACTGTCAATTAACCGGTGTAAGGGACTGGTGGGTGTCAGTGGGAGAATGTGGTGGCAAGGAGAGTACAGGCCTACAGGTGATGGTGTAAAATGTTATGCAAAGACAGAGCTAAGTGGCAGGACACGGGGAAGCAGCGTATGTGGATTCACGCAATGAGATTAGAGTGAGCAACTGGTTGTAGGAAGAATGAACATTTGGGAAGAGAGAGAGGCGGCGTGATATTTTGGATTTTGCGTGAAACGGATGGAAACATATGGGATGGGGGGGAGGGGGGGCAGCCTTGGGGAAGGGGGTGGATAATGTTAAGTGTGATATATTGTGAGGTGTTTGGAGTAAAACCGAATATTGGAAAAACTTAAATCTGCTCCATTATTTCTCAGAGGCAATTTATTACAGTCCATTCTTCGTGCTTGACCAAATAATTGTATTATTTGCACACATTGTACAGTATAATGAGACTGTTTCTCTATTATATGTGAATTATTATAATTCGTTTATCTCTTCTATAGTCACATGTTTTTTATATATTTATTTAATGGAAGTGGTGCCATCTGGTTCCAGATCCACTATCTAACCCACCAGTTGGAGGCCATGAGATGTGTGGAGGTCGCCGGCATGTTTTCTCTCAGCCACAGCAGCCTCATGTCGGTGAGTGATACCAGCGTGTCAATGTTTATCTCTACATGTGACCTTACAAAGTTTTCCTAATTAGTGCAACACGGGTAATGTCCCACAGCATGGGACACAACACCAGAAATTGTATTTTCGTCAGAAGTGTCCAGTAAGGTTCGTAAACCCCTAACTTGGGCATGAAGGTTGTGTTGGTGTTCTCGTTGACTCCATCATAAAACCTGTCAACAGAGTTGTTGTTGAATAATTAATAATAATATAGCTGGTTCAGCTACGTTCAGGTGGGCTTCTTCACACAATGCTTGGGAGCAAGAAACATTAGGAATTCTACCCAAAATGTTAACATATAATTACCATCATTCCTAGTTTTCGCCCATCCTGTACCTATCTTTTCTAAGTTTAGGACAAATATCACGGACAATTAATGGAACACAAGATATTGCACATAAAAATAGCAAACTTGCCCATTGAATAAAATGTCTCCTTTTCCCCTCTTTCAAAGATTTTTGGGTTATAATAATTGTCGGGACAGTTTTTTAGTCACCATACCAAGTTGTGGTTGATAAAATATCTACCACAACTGATGCGTTCTTCCCTCGCACAGGAAAGCAAGATTTTGTTCCTTACAAGCTCAGTAAATTGTATATTTTTTATTAGGTTTTTAGATGGCTAATTATAATATTAAAGCTTTTATCCTGAGCCATAGACGACAGCCTCTAGCAGCAGACATATTGTAGTGGTAACATTTATTGTCCCAGATTATGTAAGTCATGATTGAGTGCATTTGTTGCTTTGTGGATTTATATGGCAGTTTTATAAATTTCGTTAACACATATATATATATATATTAGATTCCTTATATTTTTCTTGGTTGGTCTGATACTAAAAAATCCCAAATCCTGTTACTTATCCATCCTAACGGAAATTATATGCTCTGTGTCAGTCCTACATGTTGGCTACGAATGGGTGATGTTAATATGGCCAGCAGAGACCGTATAGTACCTGTGATGTCCTCTCTAAACTAATCAATAAACAGGCTTAACTATCAGATATTCACACTATCAGAGCATTCCAATAAATAGGGCAATACCATAGGGTATCTCTTCCATTGATAAATCCTAATGATTCGGAAAATATAAACTTCTTTATTTTCTGGCTGTACTTAACCATATTGAACTTAACCAGTATAAGACCATATTGCACTTTCTCTGCTGAGTATCTTAAATAAGTACAAACAATACCATATATTTTTTTCAATAAGACAAGGAAAGCTTATAGATAAGGACTGTGGGAACATTCTTCCTAAAGTTTGCAAGTTGTACAAATCACAAACTTTGCAAAATGATGAAAAGCGAGGCGCCACTGTGAGTGAAGCGTCAGGCACCACTGTGAGTGAAGCGTCCGTTGCCACAGTGAGTGAAGCGTCAGGCACCACTGTGAGTGAAGCGTCCGTTGCCACAGTAAGTGAAGCGTCCGTTGCCACAGTGAGTGAAGCGTCCAGCGCCACAGTGAGTGAGGTGTCTCCCAACATCACCACTCGTGCATTCATCAGAGGAGAAACAACCATGCAAACTGCTTTCCAAGAAGAAGCATAACAATTGAGGAAAGTGTAAACGACCTATTAGCCCATTTAAGAATGCTCCAATTAACCGGACCCCACCAATTCACCTCAATATATATATGAAAAACCTTCGCTTCAAAACAAACCAGTGATATCACAGCTAATATGTCGCCCGTTAACTGGTTTCATTAAAAACACACACACACGCCTATTCTCAACTGTATTAACAAAGCTTTTCTGAAATTAAACTTAACCAATTTGCGGCCGGTGTATCGTGCTCTTATTATTATCATATTTAGCATCAAATTAACATCTCCGGTGTTTTACCCTTTCATTTATATGCATCCTCAATTATGTGTCATTTTATTATATTTACCATAATAGTGAAAGTGCAAATTAAGCTTTCTTATCCTATCTTTACAAAAGGTTTTTAATTCCCGCAAATAATTTTGTCATCGTTCTCTGTGCATTTTATAATTAATCTTCTTCAATTCTTTATTATGCTTTTTAAAACTGATCCAGATAATCTAAATATAAACATCTGATAATATTTCCTCCAATTAATAGACAGTATATATCGTCATTTGAATCTCATTCTTAATTTATTTCCCATCCAATTTTATATCAGTAAAAAATTATTAATGTTGCTGTTCAGTGTTGTATAAATCGTTTATTGATATAGTAAACAGTGGGTCCAAACACACAGCCTCGGAGCGTTCATTTGCAATAGCTTTACTCTCAGATTTGCCTTCATTTATGCTTTCCCTTGTTTCCTTGGAAACAAGTACGTTGTAACACAATTTAAGTTAAAGATAATCCTGCAGATACCATGTGCAGCTTCCCTTCTAGCGGGGTTACCATACGTTCCAGGTGATGTCCTGGATTCAAGTGTCAAAATTTGCGTCCAGCGAAGAATTTTTAAAAAATTCTGCAAATGTCCGGAATTTCAGCTTCAATCACTTAACAAATTATATATATATATATATATATATATATATATATATATATATATATATATATATAAGTATATATATATATATATATATATATATATATATATATATATATATATAAATATATATATATATATATATATATATATATATATATATATATATATATATATATATATATATATATATATATACATATATATTACATTTTCAAAGACTTTAGTTTATACACACACAACTATAACTGAACAGAGTTTAAAACTCTGGATGAACTCTGTAGGGTAAGGCAGGTCCTAGTCAACAACGGCTTCTCCAATGGTTTCGTTGAAGACATCATAAGAAGGAAGGTGAAACGCCATGCAACCTCTGAAGAGACAACTAACACAACACCTGTACCCCCTATTAGACTATTTTACAGGAACTTCTTTTCCACAGCTCATAAAACGGAGGAAAGGGTCCTGAAAGATATTGTTAATAGAAACGTTATACAAATAATAGAAAGACAAAAATCAGAAGATACAATTGACGATCTACTATAAACCCAAGAAAACTGCCAACCTACTCATGAGAAACTCTCCAGACACAAAGCAGAACGCTTTAAAAGAGACAAATGTCGCCTATGCCTTCAAATACCCACTTGCGGACTGTAAGCCTCAAAGAATTCAGTATATAGGCAAGACAACAACATCTCTTTCCAGGCGATTAACGATGCATAAGCAACAGGGCTCCATTAAGGAACATATGATCTCTTCCCACAACCAGACCATCACCAGAGAAGTCTTAACAAAAAACATGGAAATCATCGATAGATACAGCGAAAGCAAGCGGCTAGATATCTGCGAGGCACTACACATTAAGAAGTTGACACCAGCAATCAACACCCATTTAACGCACAACTATATTCTACCCACTTCAAGACTCCGCTCCAATATAGAAGCATCAAGAAAAATGGGCCAATAGGCCCTTTATAGTTATTTCCATTCTTCCCTTTAATTTACAACATATTATACCCATTGTTTCGTGTTCTGTCTTGTGTTGAAAGTTTGTTTTCACCTCATCCAAAACTGTTGTAACATATATATATATATATATATATATATATATATATATATATATATATATATATATATATATATATATATATATATATATATACCAAGAAGTTAAATATTAGGCTACTAACAACCATACCTGTTTTACATATATGAGCGAATACCACAACTGTCAAATAGCTATATAAGCCCTATAAGGCTCAACCAAAAGTCAACATGGCTTCACCAGGAAAAGCTAGAGTACTTGTGAAAGGTCTTAAAAGTCACTTGACAAGGTAAATAAACCAATGTGACAGCTGGTTAGAAACAGACCCAGTTGATCACACATCGCTTGGAAATCTCAGCTGAGATAGCTAACCAGAAATTCAAACAGGTAAAAGAATTTATTGTGCTGTACATAGATGCACTCAATGTCAGTAATATTGACCCAGATGAAATAGAGCTAATCATATATGACCTAGTCGACTATGAAGACAAAATTCAGGCCAGGTTAAATTAATATAATAAGATGATTGCAACAGAAAATATTCCTGTTGGAGTGGAACACCTTTTATGGTATACTCATATTACAGCAAATAAACTGCTCAGAAGAAATAAATGATCTAACTCAAGATGACGATACTCCTCTAATCAAGTCTGACCCTTACACAGGATCACAAATTTACTAGATCTATATAGAATAATTCACTGGATAACTAGATCACTAATAGTCCACCAAATAAGTTAAACCTTCCTTTTCTACAGTTTCCTCTAATACACTTTCATCCAATCACTCATTAACAGAATCTGGAGACTCGCTGCCGGCGCCATTGCTAGCTGGCCGCACACAGATTTATTCCCGGAAAAACTCACGATTCTGAGCACCCATCAGCTCCATTCATCGCGGTTTTGTGAGGAAGAATACATCAGTACTCCAAGACCCAGACAATATCTTGTTTTGAAGGAAACAATTCCGATTTCGTCTAAAATTGACGGAGAAACAACGTTGTTGATTCCCTGCTGCCCAGCTGACTGGTATTCTGCGCAACCCAGTATGCAGGCGACCCAAACTCTCGTACCGCACTTTTTTATTTTTGAGGACCGTATCACTGACCAGGTCACTTAGAGTCCTACCCTGAAGGGCGAGGCGATACCCTGCGGGCAGCGCCACAAGGGGGCACCTTAGAAGGTGTACTGAGCCTGACAGGGAAAGGTAGACCAAACAGCTCATTTAGGTGTTAGGTATCCCTGATTCCACCTGGGGGAATCATTCTACGACCTCCGTTGGAGGGGAATGAATTTCTCCAGGCCTAGGAGTGTCTCAGGCATTAGGTAGGGCCTAATGCCCTAGTGATTCGGTTCTCACTACGTGGAGAGAGTCATGGGGAAGGCTAAGACAAAGAGGAAATGGAGGCAGCTTTCAGACGAGGAGGGACGGTGGAACGATGTGCAGCAGGCACAGAAGAAAACTGCTATCGAGGCTTCACCACTTGCTTCTACCAGCAAGACAGCAGACGTAATGGACCTAGAGAGGACAGCATCAGTCACACACCAGCCAGTGTCAGGCAATGCTTCTCTGTCCACAACACAGCCACAGGACGACAGTATGAGACAGGAGAGGACACCACCGGTCTCACGCCAGCCAGTGTCAGACACTGTACCTCTCTCCACAACACAGCCACAGGACAACAGTATGAGACAGGAGAGGACACCATCAGTCACACACCAGCCAGTGTCAGACAATGCTTCTCTGTCCACAACACAGCCACAGGACGACAGTATGAGACAGGAGAGGACACCACCAGTCTCACACCAGACATTGCCAGACTCTGCACATCTTCCAAAATTCAAGATAATGCAGACAGACCACTTTCCTACAGCATATGGAGTAGTAACGGCAATGGAAAAAGAACAACCAGAGCTCAAACTTTCCATTACAGTCAACCTGAAAGGAGAAATAATAATAACACCACAAGACCAACAGACTGCAAGTTACTTAGAAAAAGTAAGAGTCCTGCAAGGGAAACCTGTATGCTTGGAAAAGTTGGACCCTTCAGAAAGACGCACACGAGTCGTGCTTTTGGGATACCCAATCGACTTTCCCCTGGATCCAGTACTAGAACACAAGCAAATCCTGAATGCGGAACGATGCTGCACATAAGTAGACAAGGCAGCGACACGTCAGGTTCTGGTGACCGTCATGGGACATGTGCCAGAAACATTCAATCTTGGAAATTGGGGAACATACCGACAGAGACCATACGTCCCAGAACCCCTGCGCTGCTTCAGGTGTCAGAAATACGGCCACCATCAATCACGCTGCACCGGACAGGAGAGATGCGGAGTGTGCAGCCTGAGACATCCAACCAAAAACTGCATAGCCAAGGACAAGGCAAACCAGGCCACAACAGCCAAATGTCCAAATTGTGGAGGCAAACATCATGCCTGGAGCACAACCTGCTCTGCACGGAAAGAAAAAGTGCAGACAGCTCATGCCAGGATAAACACACTGACCAGCAGTACATACACCAACACCAACGTCTGGAACACTCGTGCACAGCCACAACAGACACCCACTCTCACAGAGCAAAACTTCCCGGATCTATTAATTCCAAATCAGAAAATACACAAAAGTGCTGCAGAAATACAGCAAATGCAAAATAGCAAAAAACAATTACTTTCGGAATCAACACAACAGATATACAGTTTTACCCCCGAGGTCCAGCTGAAAACCATCGTGAAGATCATGGCAGAGACCATTATCAATTGCCTACAGATGACGCAGAACGCCTCACAGCACCAGACTCAAGACATCACTTGTGTGATAATGGACAAGATCGTGCAGCAGATCACAGTTACAACAGAAATAGACAGTCTGTGACAAGACGAAGCACAAGAGGACAAACAACGCAACATGGACATACAGACTACCAACAACAGTCGGGTAGTCCAGACACCAGAACATCAACATTTACAAAAGCAACTGCAAGAAGCAGTGGCCACCCAAGATCAACAGAATCTTACAACACAAGAGACAGACAACAACAACCAATGCAGTCTGGTATGCAACACCACCAACAAAGACGTATTGAACAGCAGAGATGCACAGGTTCCAACAACACAAGAAACAGCCACGAGCTATCAATGCAGTCCGACATGCAGCAATACCAACAACAAAGTGATGGACCACAGTTATGCACAGATTCCAACAATGCCGGGGATGACCAAAGAGGAGTTCTGGTAGAACAGGCAACACCAACCGAAACCGTCGTCTGGCCATTACGAATTCTGCAGTGGGAAATACAAGGTCTTGGAAATAAAAACCACACACTTCAGGAGGCTGCAATCAGCACGAAAGCAGATATAATCGTTTTGGAAGAAACTCTTTTCCCAGCCACGAAATCCTTCAGATTAGCTGGATACCAGCACTATCTTATACCGTATGAGCAGGGGAGACAAAGAGGATTAATGACCCTAGTCAGGAACACCATACCCAGCAAGAAAATAGACCCAGTTTCATGTGGGGTTGGAATAGAGGTATTAGCAGTAGCAGTGATTATGGCTAATATTGAGCTCCTCATATGCAACGTTCACAAGCCCCCTAGACGTAAACTAGAAGCAGAGGCAGTGCTTGCCTTGGCCACGCAGGAAAATGTAATTATTGCTGGGGATTTTAATGCTCATCATCAAGAGTTAGGTGCGACTGGGCCAGCCAATGCAGATTGGCGCCATTTAGCTGCAACTCTGCGAGAAGTACCTGAGATTACACTTCTCAACACTGGGGAACCCACTCACATTCTAGGAGGTTCCCTTGATCTTACATTCATCTCAACAGCACTCCAGCAACAGGCGAAGTGGGAAGTAGACCCGGTGATCACCAGTGACCACTATGCTACTGTCACAACACTAAACATAGAACGACCTCCTACACCATCTGCACAACCTAGGTGGAATTTAAGAAAGGCCAATTGGAATATATACCAAGAAGAACTTGAAAAATGGTATGCAACATACACGCCACCTGAGGATTTGAACATACACGAGACCAATCTGCAGGAAGCCATTGCAGCTGCTGCAAACAAAGCTATTCCAATCTTTATCACAGGAAAGACAAAACGAAAGAACTATTGGTTCTATAGTAATGAAGTTAAAGAACAGAACCACAGAGTCAACATCTTCAGAAAACATCTAAAGAGAAACCCCACACCAGAAGGAAGAACTCTGCTAAGAGCGGTGATATCTGAAGCAAGACGAGTTTCTAGAGAAGTAAAGGAGGCAAGATGGTTTGAGTGGTGTCAAACTCTAAATGAACATAGTAGTCTTGGCAAGATATGGGGTCAGATTAAAGTTATATCAGGTCGACCAGCCCGACCACAGGCATGTATTCAACCATTGCAGGAGGCTGAGAGACTTGCTCTCCAATTTGCAGAAAGTACAGCTTTATATCAGCTTCCTGCAATGGTCCGAAAGCAGCAAGAACAATTAAAACAAGAGAGGTCTACAGTCATTCATGAGAACATAGCTATAAATGACGAATGTGACTGTCCCTTCACCACACAAGAACTAATCAGAACCAAAAAAGGTGGTAAGGACACTGCACCAGGTGCTGATAACATTACATACTCAATGATCGCACATGCAGGTCCTGCTGGAACAAGGAATATTGGACATCATCAATGCGTCTTGGCAGCAAGGCAAACTACCAACCTCTTGGAAGAAAGCAGACATCATACCGATTCCTAAGCCGAAAGAACCTGGCAATTACAGACCCATTTCATTAACATCATGCATTAGTAAAGCTGCAGAACGGATGGTCTTAAATAGGTTACTGTGGAAGACTGGAGACCTTCATAAACACATATTTGGCTTCACTATAGGATTAGGTACTGCCAACTGCATAGCAACATTACTAGGAACAGTTAACTCGGGTCCAGCTATAGTGATCTTCCTTGATCTAGAAAAAGCATTCGAACTTGCAAGCCCGCAAGCAATTTTACACACCTTAGTTAAAAAAGGTGTAAAGGGAAAAATGCTAGCATGGATTCAAGATTACCTAAGTCACAGGTATGCCAGAGTAAAGTTGCAAGGACAAGTGTCGGACTACCACTTGCATGAAAATGGGACTCCACAAGGAGGAGTCCTCAGTCCTAGTCTTTTTAACATCCTTATGGAAAACCTTGTTACCATGACATTTACAGAAGGGGTTAAATTGCTAAGCTATGCTGATGATATAGCATTAGTCATTACAGGTCCTTCACTTCTAAATAAAGCACAAGGTGCATTAGATAAAGTAACATCTAAATGCAGCCTTTTAGGGCTAAAAATATCTGCACAGAAGTCTAAGGCAATGAGACTAGGCGGCAACACTCCAGACAGGCACCTACACATTCAAGACATTAACCTTCAGTGGGTTACACAATATCAATATCTCGGAGTGTGGATAGATTTTAAAATGACATTCAACAAGCAAATTCAATATCTAAAGGAGAAAGCAAAATCACGACTAAATATAATGAGAGGAATCACAGGGCCCCGTCTAGGAGCGGGACACAAAGTGTTAAGAATGTTTTACATACACGCCGTTCGTTCCCTAGTTGATTATGCAGCGCCTGCCTTACTCACTCTTTCTCCTGGTCAGTGGGCAAACGTTGAGGTTATTCAAAACGATGCATTGCGAATCATAACAGGAGCTCCCAGATGGACTAAAATACTGACCCTAAGACTAGAAACCAAGCTAACGTCGATTGAAATAAGGGTAAAAGGGATCGCTGCGTGCATGCTGACCAAGATATTGACTAGACCTAGAATCAGTTCACATAATGATATAATGACTGGAGCACTAACTCTGGACAGAAGAGCCTCCAATAGCAACAGGTGGACCCATTGTGCGATAAACACCATCAATACATTCGATATAACAAACACAGTCACTGAGAAGGGTGTCGACGAAATACATGCAGACTTTGTTATGCAAACCCCTTGGGAATCTCTGCCAGCTGACTTTAAGATTATGGTTATTGAAGGAAAAAAGAACCAGACAAATCCTCATCTGCTATGTAACATTGTACAGATGCATATAGAAGCAAACATGGCATCCGAGAGCTTCACATACTTCACAGATGGATCAGTAGACCAGCAGGGACAAGAAACTGGAGCTGCAGTTAAAGCAGGAAACTCTGTAAATAGTTGGAGGCTCTCAAATGGGTGTTCGACTTTACAAACAGAGATGCTAGCCATTCAAAAGGCTTTGGAACATGCTATTGCTCAATACCGACATGTTATCATACATACAGATTCGAAAACCGCCATTGAAACCTTGGAACAAGAACACATATGTGATAACATACATCTGATCACAAATGTTGTATCATTAATGCAAACACTCAAACGACAAGGCCGACGGGTACTTATCAACTGGGTGCCAAGTCATGTGGGAATAATAGGAAATGACATTGCAGACGAAGCTGCAAAACTTGCAACTAAGAGAAGAACTGTAAACAGTTACATACCACAGAGTCTATCACAGATTAAGAAAGTAATTAGAAACAGAGCAATGCAAAAGATGTACAGTGACCACAACACAGCAGTTGCAACATCAGGATCTGCGGGTTGGTACAAGAATTCAACCAACTACGAACCACTTAGTTTGATGAAAGGGAGCAATAGAGCAACAGAAGTACACTTACATCGCATCAGGCTTGGATACCCATGTGCATGGGAAATAGGCTTACAGGTTCCGGAAGATGAGAAGAAATGTCAGCACTGTGGAGAAATGTCCGACAGACCACTGG
This sequence comes from Procambarus clarkii, assembly GCF_040958095.1. Lineage (NCBI taxonomy): Eukaryota > Metazoa > Arthropoda > Malacostraca > Decapoda > Cambaridae > Procambarus > Procambarus clarkii. The sequence continues at coordinate 25,215,107 of NC_091160.1, forward strand.
AACATTATCTAACACAGTGCACAGTTACAAACCTATTAAGATTTAAACTTAGATTCAACAGAGCAGAAGTTGTTAATCACATATGGCAAAATCTTACTGAAGCGACCATACGAGTCATAAATATTCATACTCCGCCCAAGTAAAACAGAAACAAGCAACACTTAGTGGGCCAGCCAGAGGCTTAGGGCCCGCGCAGGAATATCCCTGAAAAAAAACACAAAAAAAAACAGAATCTGAACAGTTTTCAGATATTACATCCATATATTCCATGGATTCTGAGAATTTAATATTTGAGGCTACTGAATTAACAAGCCTCCCAGATAAACCTAAAGAATAAGTGAAGCTGCAATGGATAGTGAAGCTGAAACAGAAGATGAAAAGGCAGCTGAAACTGAAATTAAAACTGAAGCTGAAGTGGTATTAAAGGCAGAAGCTGAAATCGAAACTGAGGCTAAGCAAGAAGCCTCAAAAGCAAGTTAGTGATAGTCTTGACTTCTCAAACCAGTCTCCTAGAGGTAATGCCGAATGGGTCAGCAACAGTCAAGCTATCCAGCTATCTAGAGAAAATGCTGATACAGAGAAAGCTATAATAAATCTAGTCTACCAAATATTGGACTTAATCAGATCAATCAGTTGACTCCTTACAAGCCTTTAGTTTACAACTTGAGTCACTGTTAAAATCCTCAATTGTCATCCAAAGAAAATTGCCTAAAGAAGTGCTAAATGAATTATATTCATGTCATAAAAATACTGTCCTGACCATGCAGGATATATTAGCAGGTTTACGTAATGTAGTAAATAATCAACAAGCTAACCAGGCATATAATGCCAACACTGAATCAACAGAAACTGTACCCACATTAAATTCCTTAACTGAAACTCCTAAAGTTACACAGTCATTAGGTAATAAGAATACCTAATGGCATCCAAAGGGGTCCCCTTTGGACCCCAAGTGAGGTCCAAACGTTGCGACTTTTGGACCACGCCCCCGTCGGCCAAAAAAGAATAAAGAATAAAAGTAAAGAATAAAATCAATGTAACATTAACAGGTCAAATACTGATTTATCAGTGAGACCCAAAAGTCCAAGTACTCCCAAAAGCCCAGTAAGTGCTCTCAAGAGCCCAATAAGTGCTCCCAAGAGCCCAATAAGTGCTCCCAAGAGCCCAATAATTACTTCCAAGAGTACAACAAATACTCACAAGAAGCAACAACCAAACATTTTTACACCAAGACGGAAGAAACAAAACAACAAATATATGCAAGCAACAAATCCTTCGAACCCGGTAAGCAATGTTTCACCTAAACCGGAGAATATTAAACATGCTGTAGGCTGGGGACTATGTTTATTTGGCCATCAAAAACATTGTATGTACAACTGTACAAATTACCCTAATACAGACACCCCGAGTCAGACAACTCCAACAATTACACAGAAGTACTGATGTCTCAAACTACTTAATACTAGCAGCTGTGAAACCTCACTGAGCACATGCAATAGGTGTAGAAGGGGACAGCACATGCTGCACTGTGCAAATTTATAAAATCAAATTATATAAACCCCAGAGGAAGAGATAAACATCTCACCCAAGTTCAGTGCTGCTAGTTGCGAGAAGTTTACAGCGTAATATCACCAGCATCTCAAGTTGATGCAATATTGCCCACTGCACAACTCCAAGTAAAGAATAAAAGGGCCAGGATCTCCACTCGTGGACTATTCGATCAAGTGTTTCAGAAAACTTTCATTACTCAGAGAGCTGCAGTGGCACTTAAATTAAAACCAATCACACAGGTGATTAAACCAGTCAGGGTTCATGATAAATAGAGGACCCCAAGAATACACAGTAGTACAACCGCTCGTACGCCTAGGTGGATATGCCAAGTCCGTTAAGGCCATAGTAGTAGATCAAATCCCATTTGACCTAAATATTAAGGGTCTAGGGTACACAGCCAAATTCCTACAACGAAATGGATGTAAATTGGCTGACACCCAGTTAATGTCTGACCGCCTCAACAATGTGAACCTACTAGTAGGAGCAGATTACTACTACCAGTTTATTACTGGTCATGTTAAACAACAGGGCATGAATTTGCTCAAATCTGCAGATGGCTACCTACTTACAGGTAAAGTTTTGAACCTGAACCATAAGCTTGCTAACAAACAATATTAATAGAAATTAAACAGCCGCTGAAAATAATTCTTCAGCAACAAACTTAAACGAGAGAACAGCTTACTAATTCAATCCAGATTGAGTCTAGTGCAATTAATATTCGCCGATATGTTTTTATGAATCTCAGTGGAAAATCAGTGGTCCGCAGCCTAAACAAGATGCATGTCACAGTGACCAAGCCTTTGACCCCACTGTAGACCCAGAATTATCCTCGACAGTAATAATTGACTACACTCAGTCTCCCTATGTGAAACTAATAAAATTAGGCTAGGAAATTCTAGTACCCAAGAATTTCACAGGAGGATGAAGTCAATGGGAAACTTCCATTCCTGCAAATTTACCAGGATCAAGGTCCATTAAATAGTTTGGCATTTAAGATCGGCCAAGAAAACCTTAGTTTAGTCTTCCAAAGAAGACTTATTATATGTTTCGAATTTACGGTCTGCCAAGCAAACCTTAGTTTAGTCTTCCAAAGAAAACTTATTATATGTTTGCATTTATAGTCTGCCAAGAAAACCTTAGTTTAGTCTTCCAAAGAGGACTTATTATATGTTTGGCATTTAGGTCTGCTAAGAAAACCTTAGTTTAGTCTTCTAAAGAAGACTTTTTATATGTTTGGTGTTTAAGGTCTCCCAAGAAAACCTTAGCTTAGTCTTCCAAAGAAGACCCATTAAGTGAATTGGCGCATTAGGTCTGCCAAGAAAACCTTATATTAGTCTTAACCAGACAACCACATTTATTCAAGTTTTCTGCACTAGGATTCTAGTGATTTACCTGATGAAATATCACCTACAGTGTTGCTTTAGTTTTGCTTGAGCTGTTTTTTCTTTCTCGCTTCTGCCCATAAGCAGTCTTACAAACGTTTTTGAAGAAACCAGCACAAGTAACATTGAAAACTTGCAAATCTGTCAGTGAACATATACCAGAGAACTATAAACCGTAAAACGTATAGGTTGGGATAATTCGTTACAAATTCCTTTCCAAGCAAGATTGTTTTTTTCTTTTTATTGATAAAGCACAGTAAATACAAATAAAAACAGTCCGGCAAAAAAAATCATAAGCAGAGATCCATAAAGCCAAAAGCAAAACATGAGAACAACAGAGAAAGGAAACACAAAACTGAAAAACAAAACAAGCACACAACAGGGACACAGAAAAAACACTGAATTGATATGGTACAGATTAACACTTACATATCTAGTTACACAAGCCATCCAGAAGGGCCACATGGACAGGACAAAAAGTCAATACAGACTGTAACGCATAACCGGAACACGCAGGGACCGGGAAAAACATAAGGAAATGACACCCACATATGCAATCAAGAACAAAACAAGCATCGGAACACGCAGGAACCGGTAAAAAACATACACACACACACACCCAACAGCACTAGAAACCACACAAGCAACAGAACACAAAGCACACACAGGAAACAAACATTCCAGCACAACAAAAACTGCAAACTGAACACAAACAAACACACCACTCAACAGGGCGAAACAAAACACGGAGTCAAACATATATAGAACAGTAGACACGTAACAAAAACAAAGACAGGGAGCATACAACCAAACAAAAGTCCTATTGATATTTTTCCGGGAAATCCCGTGCTGGGAAGGGCAAGCAGTAAGCCTCCCAAATTAGCTGGACGGTCTCAGACACCTGTCGACCAGGAGACGCACAAGGCCGAGGCATCAAATCAGCCACCCCATATATAAACCCCATTATCCGCAGCACCCAAATAGTTAAAGAACACCACGGGACCGGACGCACCTTGGTCCGGTCCTGTGGTGTTCTTCTTGGCACCCTGGTCCGGTCCCATGGTGTTCACTTGGCGTCCAAAGGGGGTACCCTTAGGACCCCAAGTGAGGTCCAAACGTTGCGACTTATGGACCACGCCCCCGTCGGCCGCAATCACAGGGAAGAGTTCCACACTAGAGGGTTCCGTACCGGAATCCTCACTTGAAGTCGCACTGGGTGACATGCCGGGCGCCACACAGGGCACTGCACAGAACTTCGTACTAGCCTGCTCACGAGGCTTCTCATGGAGCAGCATACTGTGGGACCCACAGAGGACACAGACGCATCAGGGCTCCCGCCACTGGGCACAGGAGCAAAGGCACCCTGGCGCACATCCTTCCTTAAGACCACGACGAGGTCAAACTCAGCAGGAGCAACCTCCCACTATGGGGAGACAACAGCAGTAGGTGCAGGGGGGCGACACAGGAGGGAGCACAAAGCCCCCACAACACCACCAACCACGGTGGAAGACACCGGATCAACATCTCTCCTACCTACCTCCACCCAAGGCACACCACAAAGGAGAGACGCACTCGGAACCCGCCCCGAGCGCTTGGAGACAGGCTGCCAGTCGCCAGAGCTATCACCTTCTGTTGGGATTGAGTACTACAGATGTTGGAGGTAGCATGTTTGGAGCAGATGCTCTTTTGTTTATGATCTTGGTTATAATATTTCATGTACCTGATAATTGTTTTGTTGTTATTATTGGCTGAGAATAAAACTATGTGGACGAAGATTGTTTCTATTCAGCCTCAACCATAACAGTGGCGACGGGGATTAAACATCTCCGACAGAGAGTCTGAGTACGAGACGTGGCGTGAGGATCAAGAGAGAGCAGGGTCCGTCGTGTGGACGAGTGGACGCTTTGCATACAACAGTTGAGTGTGCTACCACCGTGGCCATGGCTACGCCGTTCATGTCAATGGAGCCGTTAAACACTGCCAAGATCTCGTTGGACCTGTGGCTCAGCCTGCTGGAAGCAAACTTTCAGTACCGGGAGATTAAGGAGGACGCCAACAAGAAAGCGGTACTCTTAGTTTCACTGGTTTCTGAAGTGTATAGTGTTCTCGGAAATTTGTGTGCACCTGAGCTACCGCATACGAAGACCTATGTAGACTTGATTGCCCTGCTTAAACGTCAGTATGTGGTGAAGCCGTCATATCACAGGAGTTTGATGGATTTCCAGAAGAGGACGAAAAAGCTGCAGGAATCCATAGAGGATTTATTTGCGGAATTGAAGGCTTTGGCTAACCACTGCAACTTCGGAGCACAGTTGGACGGAAGGGTTAGGGATCAGTTGTTCATGGCAGTGGAAAAGGAGATTTATTTCCCTAACCTGGTGGCAGAAAATTTGGATCTACAATCGATGACTTCGTGGACAGTGCTCGAGACGATATTGAACCTGGAAAGGGCTTTTGGAAGTAAGACTTCTACTCAGGAAATTATGGTCGTACAGGGCCAGACCAGATGTAAACACTGTGGATACAATCACATAAATAGGAAGTGCAAGTTTCGTGCCTATATATGCAACTTTTGTAACAAGGAGGGACACTTGCAGAGAGTGTGTGGGAATACCTGAACAGGAACAGCAAGGCCTGGGAGAGGAGACGACCAGGGAATGCAGGAAGAAGAGATAGTGGTACGGTGATCAAGGCAGTAGAGGAAGGTAACCCGTCTGAAGAAGCTGCAGGTGAGGGAAGTAAACTATATTCGGTGAAAGAAAAGGTATGCTCAGTGAAGTCACAAGTGGTGAATTTTGTAATTAATGGGAAGTTAGTTCCCTTGGAACTGGACACTGGTGCTGCAGCGTCAACATTGTCTAGAGATTTGGCAGATACCTTGCAATTGAATGTAAAACCAGGTAAAAAATCATTAAGTGCTTATGATAATGTACCGATTAAGGTCTATGGCAAGGTGTCGGCAAAAGTAGGTTATAATGGAGAAGAAATTGTCCAGGATTTTTATGTAATGGGTTCACATAATCCTAGCCTATGTGGTAAGAATCTCATGGAAAAAGTGGGAATTTTCTTGGCGGGCCTAGATGAATTGTCGATAGTTAAAACAATTAAAAGTGCCGAACAAATGTTAGATAAATATTCAGTGGAGGCAGATAAGCCAATTAATAGCATGGTGGCAAAAATTCACCTGAAAAGTGGGGTTTCACCTAAATTTTTCAAGGCAAGAACAGTGCCGTTTCATTACAAGCAATTGGTAGAATCAGCCCTGGAAAAGCATGTGGCAGAAGGCATCTTAGTGCCAATTACACATAGTGAGTGGGCAACCCCAATTGTACCAGTGTTGAAGGCAGATCGGAAATCCTTGAGAATCTGTGCAGACTTCAAGGAACTGAACAACCTCATACACTGTTAGAAGTACCTGGTTGATACCTGGTTGATGGGGTTCTTCTACTCCCTAAGCCCGGCCCGAGGCCAGGCTTGACTTGTGAGAGTTTGGTCCACCAGGCTGTTGCTCGGAGCGGCCCGCAGGCCCACATACCCACCACAGCCCGATTGGTCCGGCACTCCTTGGAGGAATAAATCTAGTTTCCTCTTGAAAATGTCCACGGTTGTTCTGGCAATATTTCTTATGCTTGCTGGGAGGACGTTGAACAACCGCGGACCTCTGATGTTTATACAGTGTTCTATGATTGTGCTTATGGCACCTCTGCTCTTCACTGGTTCTATTCTACATTTTCTTCCATATCGTTCACTCCAGTACGTTGTTATTTTACTGTGTAGATTTGGTACTTGGCCCTCCAGTATCTTCCAGGTGTATAGTATTTGATATCTCTCTCGTCTTCTTTCTAGTGAGTACATTTGGAGGGCTTTGAGACGATCCCAATAATTTAGGTGCTTTATTGCGTCTATGCGTGCCGTATATGTTCTCTGTATTCCCTCTATTTCAGCAATCTCTCCTGCTCTGAAGGGGGAAGTGAGTACTGAGCAGTACTCAAGACGGGACAACACAAGTGACTTGAAGAGTACAACCAATGTGATGGGATCCCTGGATTTGAAAGTTCTCGTAATCCATCCTATCATTTTTCTGGCTGTCGCAATATTTGCTTGGTTATGCTCCTTAAACGTTAGGTCGTCAGACATTATTATTCCCAAATCCTTTACATGCTGTTTTCCTACTATGGGTACATTTGATTGTGTTTTGTACTCTGTATTATGTTTAAGGTCCTCATTTTTACCGTACGTGAGTACCTGGAATTTATCACTGTTAAACATCATGTTATTTTCTGATGCCCAGTCGAAAATTTTATTAATATCTGCTTGAAGTTTTTCAATGTCCTCAGCCGAGGTAATTTTCATACTGATTTTTGTGTCATCTGCAAAGGATGATACGAAGCTGTGACTTGTATTTTTGTCTATATCTGATATGAGAATAAGGAAAAGCAGCGGTGCAAGGACTGTACCCTGAGGTACAGAGTTTTCACTGCACTTGGACTAGATTTTATATGGTTGACAGTTACACGCTGAGTCCTGTTTGAGAGAAAACTGAGTATCCAGCGTCCTACTTTACCGGTTATTCCCATTGATTTCATTTTGTGTGCTATCACGCCATGGTCACATTTATCGAAAGCCTTTGCGAAGTCCGTGTATATCACATCAGCATTCTGTTTTTCTTCTAATGCCTCAGTGACTTTGTCGTAGTGCTCAAGTAGCTGTGAGAGGCACGGTCTTCCCGCTCGAAATCCATGTTGGCCTGGGTTGTGAAGGTCATTGGTCTCCATGAAATTGGTGACCTGACTCCTAATCACTCTCTCAAATACTTTTATGATGTGCGATGTTAGTGCAACTGGTCTATAATTTTTTGCCAATGCTTTGCTCCCTCCCTTGTGTAGAGGGGCTATGTCTGCTACTTTAAGTGCATCTGGTATCTCCCCCGTGTCCAAGCTCTTCCTCCACACTATACTGAGTGCCTGTGCTACCGGCACTTTGCATTTCTTTATAAATATTGAATTCCATGAGTCTGGACCTGGGGCCGAGTGCATGGGCATGTTTTCAATTTCTTTTTCAAAATTTAGTGCGCTCGTGTTTATATCAGTTATATTTACAGGGGTTTGAATATCCCGCATAAAGAAATTGTCTGGATCTTCTACCTTCATGTTGTTTATTGAAGTGCTAAACATGTCCTCATACTGCTTTTTTAGGATTTCACTAATTTATTTGTCATCCTCCGTGTATGAACCTTCACATGTACGAATAGGTCCAATACTGGCAGTGGTTTTTGCTTTTGATTTCGCATATGAGAAGAAATATTTTGGATTTTTCTTTATTTCCTGAATTGCTTTCTGTTCTAACTGCCTTTCTTCAGTTTCATATGAGTGTTTCAATTTCCGCTCGATTTCTTCAATCTCCCTATTTAAATTATTCCTTCTTTGACGGGAAATTCGTGTCTGCATAAGCAGTTCCATTATTTTTTTTCCTGCGTTTATAGTGTCGTCTGCGTTCTCTTTCTACGTTAGATCTCTTTCTGGCTTTCCTCAAAGGAACATGTTTCAGACAGACTTGATACGCTTCTGAAGTCAGTTTTTCTATTCCTTCTGTAGGACTTGTATTACTTAGAACAGTTCCCCATGGAATGTTTGTAAGTTCCCTGTTTATTATCTCCCAGTCTATCCTTTTATTATTAAAATTGAATTTACTGAATAGCCCCTCTCGCTTTATCAACGTTTTAGGTCTATTCTGAGTATTGATGGTCGTTTGCACTTCAATGAGTTTGTGATCTGAGTATGTGGTATCTGATATCGTAATGTTTCTGATAATGTCTTCATTGTTCGTAAAAACCAGATCTAGAATATTTTCATTTCTCGTTGGCTCCGATATCTGCTGATTGAGTGAAAATTTGTCACAGAATCTAAGTAGTTCTCTAATCTGTGGTTGGTTAGGTCCTGATAGATTTCCTGGTATAATATTATTGTTTGCTATTTTCCACCTGAGACTAGGCAAGTTGAAGTCACCAAGGAAGATAATATCAGGTATCGGGTTCTCCAATTTATCAAGGCTATTCTCTATTTTGCTTATCTGTTCTGTGAATTCCTCAGCCGTTGCATCTGGCGGTTTGTATATTAGAATAATCACTAAATTTATTTTCTCTATTTTTAATCCCAATACCTCTACCACCTCATTCGTAACGTTTAGGAGCTCCGAGCATACAAGGTCTTCCCTAATATACAGACCCACTCCTCCATGTGACCTAATTTTCCTATCACACCTGTATAGGTTATATCCTGGAATTCAGATCTCACTGTCCAACAATTCCCCTGCATGGGTTTCTGTGAAAGCTCCAAATACTGCATTTGACTCCGTGAGTAGGCCATTTATGAACTGTACTTTGTTGTTTATTCTTGTTTTCAGTCCTTGTATGTTGGCAAAGATGAATGAGGTTACTCTATTAGTGATAGTTTGAATGGGAGACTTTTTCGGCAAGCCCATTATTCGTGGACATAATGAGTTTGTTCTGACCAGTACTGATTGTTGTAGGGCAGTTGTCTGTCGTAGTTGTAGTTCCCTTTCGGTGGGTAATTGTATCTGTAATTCTGGAATGCAAGTGGATCTGGCATCCAGTTCCATACACTCTCCATGCTGCTCCTTTTGAATTCTCTGCCGGTCTGGTATAAAAAATTTATAGAGTTTCCTCCAAATTCATTATCCTGCTTGCCACTCTTTATGTAGCGTTCCGTGCCTTTCACGTGAAAGTGTGGGCAGCTGAGGTCATAGCATTTTCTGTCCTCCAGTGAGGTTTGGCACATGTCAGGATGGAAAAACCTACATATTGATCCAAATCGACACTCACCTTTCCTAAGCATATTTAAACATTTTTGGGGATGTTGGTAACTGCATTCTAATCCTTTCTTATTACCAGCATATCTATGTCTGCATATGCCCTTTGCATAAAATTTGCATAAGTCTGTCCTTCTGTTCTGAATTGCTCTATCGGGAACCGTCGTAGTGTCTGTACCTATCGAGCTGTCAGTGCTGTCTGGTACACTTTTTAGTTTACTGTCATCTACATCCTGGCCTACTGAGTCAGAGTTTACAACTTCCTGAGTTGCAGCCTCAGTTTCATCCCTGACTATAGCCTCCGCCTCTGGTATATTAGAATTGTTGTTCCTTTCCCACTCCTTCTGGATGGCTGGTAGGCTTCCAATGAATGATGTTTTCCGATCATGCGTCATGTTATCTAGAAGGTTTTTTAGGATATTCCAAGATGGCAGGTCATTTTTACACACCCAGAGCAAGTGGCCAGCTCTCAGTGCCATAGTGTTACTCACTCCTGTACAAGCCGAATGGAATCTAGTCTTACAGATATAACATTCAATTCCCGTTACCTTCGTCTTTAAGGATTTGTTACAGTGGCCACAAATTTGTTTATTTACTCCCATTTTGCCTTGTTTTGTTGTATATATCTATATATTTATAATATATGTATATTGTATATTTGTAACAATATATATGTATATATATTTATATGTTTAATATTTATAATATTATATGTATACTGTATATTTGTAATATTATGTATGTTATTTTCTTCAAACTTTATGGCAGGTACTTAGCGTAGGTAGCGAGGCTGGTCCCCGGTCGGTACAGGTGACCTCTTGTGGCCCAGGTTGATGTCACCAGTTTCCAGTTACCCGATTTATAACCACTGATGCCGCCTCTTGCCATTATTCTATATTTCTAGTATTCTATATTTATAATATTCACTTCCAACTTATATGTTGTTGTGTTACCCGTTCCACATCACTGTTCCACGAATCACCGTTTTCTATTTTTTTCCTAATACACTCATGTACACAAAGCCTCGTTCACTGGCTCACACGCGGTCTCCCGTTTATTCTCTATTTAACACAAAGTTCTATTGTTAATGACTATTTTCAATTTTCGAGCGGGTCACTATGCACTTTGTTATGTCTGTAATCAGTAATCCACGGCAGTAGATACCCTTTACCTAAGATAGATGAGTTGCTGTCAGTCGTCTGCAAGGACCCAATTTTTTCTAAGATTGACCTGAAAGATGCTTACTTGCAAATTCCTGTAGAGGAGGAAAGCCGGAAATTGTTAGTGATTAATACCCACAAGGGGTTATTTAAGTATAAAAGACTTCCTTTTGGACTCTCCTCGTCTCCAGTAATTTTTCAGAGATTCATGTCCCAGTTGTTAGTTAACATTGAAGGTGTGGCTAGTTTTTTAGATGACATTATTGTATGAGGAGAGAATGAGGAAGTGCATGATGCTAGATTAGAACAAGTTTTGAATCTTTTGCAAAAGCACAATGGGAAGTTTAATAAGGGAAAAACAACGTTGAAGACCAAGGCCATTGAATACCTGGGGTACCATATTTCAGGTAAGGGCTTTACTCCTTACAAAAATGTAGCGGCAATAGTAGATTCCCCAGCCCCAACATCAGTTGGGGAAGTACAGTCTTTTGTTGGGATGGTTACATATTTTTGTAAGTTCGTGAAAAACTTTTTAACAAAATTAGCACCCTTGTATGAATTGTTGAAAAAAAGGGCTAGATTTAAGTGGGCAGTAAGAGAGGAAAATGCATTCAGGAATATTAAGCAGGAATTGATCAATCCTCCAGTGTTCAGTAATTTTACAGGTAAACTCCCATTAAAACTGGAGGCAGATGCTTCCCCAGTAGGAGTGGGTTGTGTATTATTACAGGAAGTAGATGGTGAGGATATAGTAGTATATATTGTTTGCAAGAAATTATCTCCTGCGGAACAGAATTATTCTCAGTTAGATAAAGAAGCCTTAGCTTTGGTATATGCTGTAAAAAAACTGAGGTATTTTCTGCTGTGGAGGAATTTTCTTGCTAGAACAGACCATAAACCCCTGCTAGGATTGTTTGGCAGAGGTAAGCAGATTCCAGTTAATGCCAGTGCTAGAATTCAAAGATGGGCATTACTACTCTCGCAGTTTGAGTATGATTTAGAGTTTAAGCCAGGCAAGGATAATGTAGTAGCTGATGCATTAAGTAGATTGCCTGTGACAGAAGAATTAAATTCCAGTATTCCAGTGGAGTAGGTTAACCTGGTGGAATCTATGTCTTTTGAAGATATTTCATTCCAGACTATTAGGAAGGCAACTGATAGAGATCCCAAATTAAGTCTGTTGATGAAATATGCCAAATATGGTTGGAATGATAATTTATTATTGTCAGAGTATGCTGCAGTAAAGGCTGACCTTAGTATTCACCAGGATGTACTCTTGTATAGGAATAGAGTGGTGGTGCCTGGGGAACTAAGATGTAAGATTTTGGAGCAGCTGCATGTAGGCCATAATGGCATAAATGCTGTGAAAGCAAAAGCTAGAAGTTGTGTTTGGTGGCCAAAAATAGACCAGGATATTGCTGAGGTAACAAACAATTTTCATATTTGCTTTAAGAATTATCAGAAACCACAGGCCTCAGTACTTTCTTTGCCATGCACTGGAAAACCCTGGTCTAGACTTCATGTAGATTATGCGGGACCTATGGATAACAAATATTACCTAGTGGTGGTGGATTCATACACCAAATTTCTGGATGTACATGTGTGTAATTCCACCACATCATCTGTAACTTGTGAATTACTAAGGAAAACATTTTGTAATTTTCGATTGCCAGACATAATTGTTTCAGACAATGCTCCTTATTTTGTTTCTGTGGAAATGGAGGATTTTTTTTCGAAAAATTAGTATTAAGCATGTATCACCTGCCCCCCTATAATCCTTCTTCTAATGGTCTAGCAGAGAGAGCAGTGACATCCTTGAAAGAAGGGTTAAAGCCGTTTACGGAAGGTACTATTAATACAAGGCTTTGTAGATTTGTATATAATCAAAGGAAAATTGTTCATTCTACTACTGGTATATCTCCTTCTGAACTACTGTTTAATAGGCACTTTAAAGTGCACATGGAAACAGTAAAGACCGATCCCGATAAAGAGAAATCGGCAACTAGCTTGGCCAGTCAGTTGGCTTAGGGAGAGGAATTGTTGTTTAATGAGGGGGATGCAGTATATGCAAGGAATTTTGGAAGTGGAAAGCCTTGGGTTGAAGGAAAAATAAGGGAAGTCTTGGGCTGCAGGAATTTCACTGTGCAAGTGCAGAGTTTTGGGAACATTAATTGGAAAAGGCATGCAGATCAGCTCATGCCAAGGTTCACAGGGAATTTTGAAGACCCTTCAGGTGGGGGGGGGCAACTAGTGATACCCATCCTAATAATAAAGGGGTAGCAGCACCTGCAGGAGACCGGGAGGCAGAGCAAGGGGGCAGCAGAGGGTAATGGGGATACAGTTAACCCTATGGACTCTACAAGGAGTAATTAAGAAGAATGTTTCCCAGAAGTAACAGGTCAGGACTCCTAGTTGAGAAAATCAGGAAGAGTCATACGACCGCCTGATAGACTTATCCTGTAGGGATAGAGTTTATTTAAAAGGGGAGGAATGTTGGGATTGAGTACTACAGATGTTGGAGGTAGCATGTTTGGAGCAGATGCTCTTTTGTTTATGATCTTGTTAATAATATTTCATGTACCTGGTAATTGTTTTGTTGTTGTTGTAATTGCCTGAGAATAAAACCATGTGGACGAAGATTGTTTCTATTAAGCCTCAACCATAACATAACACCCTCATCATTCCGTAACACAGCATAACTCTCCGACAGGCGCGCCTTCAAAGCACGGCCCCTGAGAACCGCAGCCTCCATGGCCGGGGGCACCGGACCACATACCGCAGGAGAAAGCTCCTCGCGGACATCCAGAGTGACAAGAGACGCCATATGTAGGGACGGAACAGGCAGGGGCGGCCGAGATGGGGCAGGCCAGGGCGTCAGGGGCAGGGAAGCCGGCGGCGGGGGTGGGGCCGGTCCTACCCCCACTTCAGCATCCACACCACCACCCACATACGCACCCAGGCGAGCTGCAGTATCCAACACCGAGGCAGAAGCCGGCATGGAAGCAACACACACTCCAGCACTTGGAGACAGGTCTAGAGCCGACAACGGAGGAAAATCCTCCTCCCAGAAGAGGTTAACAGGGGTGACCCAGCGTTCCTCATACGTCGCAGCCTGGTAACCCAATAGGCCGCACCTGAAACATGTCCTAGGTTGTCCTGCGGGAAAGACACGAATTGGGAACCCCAGCAGCATGATGGAGGATGGTATAGAATCCCTGAGGCGCATGGCAAGAATGCAGGTCCCACAAGGGATCGCTTCCATCCCGGTATGGATGGCATTCATCCTCACATAAAGGACCCGCCCAAAACGGGCAAAGTACTGACGTAGAAGATCCTCAGGGAACTCGAAGGGCATCCCATGCACTGCTACATACGTCGTGGCACCACAATGGTCAGAGAGAGTCACTGACCCACCATCTCCAGGAAGATTGAACGAGCGCCCATCATAGCGCGTGATGAGATCCTGGTAAATCACCGGGAAGCCGAACTTGACAATCGATCGCCGTCCGGCAAGCAGTTGCACCCCACACATAGACTTTAAAGGGACACGTAGCATATCAATTATCACCACCTCAACACCATGGTAGGACACATTCCCAGAGCACTCCAAGCCAATAGAGGCCTGCCTGGTGACAGGGGGGTACAGGCCCCCCATGACTGCAGACCGTCACGGCCCCAGGGACCCCTCAGTAGAAACACGGGACGCAAGCCACGTCAGCAGCGACACCCAGGTCCACACTCCTCACCGGGTTGACAACAACTGCCCTACTCCTAAGATTGGTTGTAGTAACAATATTAATTCCTTCCAACAACCTTAGGTTTCCTACCATCTGATTAATTAAATTTAAACTTTAAATTGCTGTGCTTCGTTACGTTTTACGAAGGCTGTAACTTAACATGCTTAATATGAGCAGACATTACTCACCCATGAATCTTCCACTCATTCCGTACTTAGTTTACACATTTTGAAGGTTATAGTATTGTAATTTATCATGTGTTAACCAAGTGGGTCGACTGCTAGCTGCAGTGGAGTGAGGACATTTACCGACCCCTCTATGGCTGTTGGGGTTGTTTGCCATTTTGGTCGCCGGGTGATGTGGGCATCTCTGCCCTCCCAATTTTGTTGCCTGCCTGGCTGCGTGTTGATGTGGCAGTTCTGTCATGGGGGACCATCTTCCTCCTGTTGTGTGCGAAACTCTGTGGGCCTGTAGTTCACAAGTAAGGCTGGATATCCGACCATTGAGTTGGTGATGTGTGACATGCTTCGTATCCCGGTGGAGGCTATCTACGGTGTTGAGCTTGTTACTGCCCACCGGATGGTTGTCAAGTTCGTGAGGGAGGAAGAGTACCGGGACTTCCTCCGTCGATACGAGGGGCGTACGTTGCCGTTGCCAGATGCTGCCGGCTCTGTGGCGATCTCGGACCGCAGTGGTGCCCTGACTTATGTCAGTGTCCACGGTGCACCCCTGGAGTTCCCTGAAGACCTCCTCTGGCGCTACTTCAGGAGGTATGGTGCAGTTGTCAGTGTGCGGGTGAACACGCTTTCCTCGGAGAGATATGCTGGGCGGCAGACGAACATCCGTACCTTAGGTATGCGCCTGCGGTCGGATATCCCGTCTTCTGTCCATCTGCTGGGTTACTACGTCCGGATGAATTATGCCTCGGCAGCCCCGTACTTGTTTCCGATGTGGCCAGCTGGGACATCAGGCTGCCAGGTGCTCTAAGGCCCCTGCTGCTCCTATCAACTGGTTCAGGGAAGAGGATTTCCCGCCGCTCCCTCAGGGCGTGGATTCCGGAGATGAGGAGGTGCAGATTCCGTTCGCTACTGCTGTGGCCCCCCCTGGGTCGCCCGACGAGCCCCCGGTGGTTGCTGTCCCTCCTCCGAGTGTTGCGGTGCCGTCGTTTGGTCTACCTGCTCCTGTCACTATTCTCACTGTTCCCGAGGACCTTCCTGGTGCATCCTGTGCGGAGGCCACGTCTTCTCCTGCATCTTCGGCTGCTACGCCTGTCCCTATGTCCGTGCCTCAGGTCCCGGGTGTGCTGGGTGCTGAGGTGGATTCGGCTCTTCCTCCTGACCCTGGCCTAGTACCGCATGTGGTTGAGGATGCTGCCGTTCTGCGACGTGCTTCGGTTCGGCCGGCTGGTGTTGCCCATGTCTCTGAGTCAGCCTCCGGGTCTGACGATGTGCAGCCTGAATCTAAGCGTTCCCGGCGTTCTTCTCAAGCGTGGGCCGACGTTGGCGAATTCGGTGATTGTGGATCTTCCAGCGACGGTGGGGTGGCTCCAGGTGTGTTGCGTACTACGGTGGTGGCAGAGGTGCATTTGCCTGAGGATGCTGGTACCGGTGTTTCAGTCTCCACTTCAGGTTTGGTGTCTGCGGCTCCTGCTTCGGGTGCGTCACCTGCGTTGGATGGCTCCAGTTCTATGTGGGGGTGGTTCCCTCTGCTGAGGTTGGGGGTGAGCGAGGTGGCCTGGTGGTGGTGTTGAAGAAGGCTGCTCTTTCTGGAGATTTTGTTATCCCTTCCTCGGTCCCCGTTTTATCGGCGGCGGTCTCGACGCCTCTTCCGTCTTCGGCCGTCTCTTCCATGTCTCCTGTGGGCTCGGTGGGGGTGGTGCCATCTCGTCACCCGTCCCCCTGCTCCTGTGCGTACGGCGGCGCGTCCGTCTAGGCAGGCCTCGTACGGCGTGGCTTACACTCCCCGGCCTCGTTATACAACTTGCCTCGGCGAGCTTCTGGATCGGCCGATGCTGCCTGATCTGGAGGTTCCTGAGTTTAAGCAGGCCCCGGTGCGACAGGGGAATCGTGTCCCTACCAATATGGAGTATTTGATATGGCAGGCCTATCGGAGGAAGTATCCTAAGGATTTGTACCCTGAGAAATATGCTCCTGCCTCTGAGTCCTGTGCTCCTCGCCTGTGATTTATTTATTTTTTTTATGTAATATTTGATTGTCTTGTTATGTTTTTGTGTTGTTATCTTTCTGCATTCCCTGTACGTCATGATGATCATGTTTGTTTTGTAATATGTGTACTTATGTTTTGTGTATTGCTAACCTGTTTACATTGTTTTCTTTTGTTTTCTGTTTTGTCATGATGTATGCTGTTTGTTTTTCTTGTTGTTTGTACTGTGCTGTCGATCCTTCTGGCCGGTGGCGTTTTGTTTTTGCTTGTTGTGATGTTTCTTGTGATATTTTATTGTATTTATTGTATTTCTCTTGCATGCTTGCATATAAAAATAAAAAAATGTGTTAACCAAGCAGTTCCCACTGCTCACTGATAATTTTTAGACTGTACTTCGTTAAAGTCTCTAGAGGACTATAGCATCGTAGCCTAATAATTATAACCTAAGCAAGCATTATTGCTCATTATGAAATTCCTTAAGCTACATGCTTTGTTCAGTCTCAAAAGGACTCTAGTTTTGTAGCCCAATACATATAAACCGAGTAGGCACTATTACTCATAATTAACTTTAAGTTAGGTGTTTGTTAAGTCTCAAGAGGGGCTATAACACTGTAACTTAATGTATTCACAAACAAGCAGCTTAACCGCTCACCATTTAGCTAAGGTGACACTACCAAAGAAAGAGTAAATTATCACAATTAGCATAGCTCTCTACTTAGGTAGGCTTAGGGAAAATTAAAACCCTCTATTTAGGTGGATATTAAGGGACATTAGTTAGTGTCATCAGAGTATCAGCCGAGTCCGTGATCACAAATAAATATAGTTAACTATTAATAGAGACTGATTTAAATGAATATAATAATTTTTCATTTAAAGTTGGGGATAAATTAACGAGTCTTCAGTAACAAGTCTGTGAGCTATAATTCAATTAACTACAAGTCACAATGACTAAGCTACTGATTTCATTGTCGACTCAGAGTCTTCCTTGATTTTAATGAATAAACATGTTCAGTTCTCTAATATTAAATCACATTTAGCAACGTTAGCAACTTAGTTGTATATTATTAGTCTAAAACGACTACTGCACCACAGTGCAAATGTAAGTCATATTTAATTATGCCTAAGTGCAAACAACTCCTCGTTTGAGTTTGAGGTGATCATGATGCTTCAGTGATGAATTATTGTTTAGTACCTCAACAGTTACAAGTCACAGTGACCCTAGACAGTGACATCA
Organism: Procambarus clarkii; assembly: GCF_040958095.1. Lineage (NCBI taxonomy): Eukaryota > Metazoa > Arthropoda > Malacostraca > Decapoda > Cambaridae > Procambarus > Procambarus clarkii. The sequence continues at coordinate 25,233,162 of NC_091160.1, forward strand.
CTGTAGTTTCGAAGTCTCCTTGATCTTGAATAACACAATGATTAATATTTTACATTTTTAATTAATGTATTGCAATGTCAAATTAAACCTTATAACCAAGCAGTTCCCACTGCTCACAGATTTATTATTTTGTAGATCAATAGCCATCTGTTAAGAACATTTCTTAGTCTGCAGAACCATTCAGTGACTAAGTAATTCAACCATTACACATCATAGCGAAACTACTCATTGATTCTGCTGTAGACTTTAGATTAGAGATTTCTTGATTTTAGATGACTTAATCATTTAATATTTTCAACATTAATTTATGTTTCCATAAAAATTAATGTCATATCTGTTACACAGATATTGGACATCCGTTCTGAAAATACTAAAGTACTAACTTACTAACATGTAAGTAATGAATATAACCTCAGGGAAGAGGAACAGGTACGTCAGTACTTAACAGTGAACTGCGACCCGTTTTATTTTTTTTCACCTCGGAATTATGTTGGAAATTTCCAACACTTATTTACTTATACTACTAGCCAGTAAAGTAGTGAAATTATCATTATTTTGTTAAGGAGTAATATCGGCCGAATTCTCCCTAAAATTATGGCCGTGTTGAGTCAGCCAGCTATGCGCAGGGAATATCGTCCACTAATTAATGGATCGAGTAGAATCCAGCTATTTACCTTCCTTTATTTAGGATAATTATTTAATAATAAGTTTACCTTTAGTTAGGGTATACATTCGTTTACTGGAAATCATTTAGTCAGCTACGATTATCTATCCCAGTGAATAAATTGATAAGGAAAAATTTCCAATCTAATCTTTTATGTTCATTTAACTTAGTCTAAATTAATTGACATACTCTACGAGAAAATATTAGTTACTGCGTAATACATTTATTTATGACGTAAATATTCGTCAAATTCATTTCCTTCCATATTGAACATTAAATAAATATTATAATTTATTATACTCGGGATCCCAACTCTATGAGCTATTGCGCATGCGCCACCCAAGAGGAAGGAAACACTCTCGCCATATTTACTAGCTACCAGCTAGGTGTTTCGAAGCGGCCCGACAATTATCTTATGATTCTGCAAGCACCCGTACCTCCCAAGACTTCAGATCGAGGGCGCAGCTTACCCAAATCCAGGACACTAAGTTAGGCAGGCATTTTACCTATTTTTTTTTTTTTTTATTGTTGAGCTCGATAATACGTATAAATGTAGGTGCCATGTCGTTAAGCTGCAGGCGATATGAAAACATCAACGTGAGTGCAGTTTCTACCCCTCCAATTATTTTAGGTCTTGCATTTAAATGCTTGAATACTAAATTGGAGTGGAAATTATAGAAGTTTTGCTTTTCAGCGTGGTAGTTCAACTGAGGGAGACATGTTACTGTTTCCATGATCACATGTTCCAAGGATTACTATCTCAGGGCTGGTTTCAACGTGATGAAGAGGCTGGACGCAATCTACTTTCCTCTGAAACTGCTGAGACATTTTCAGTCGTATTTGTAGATAGTTTACAATCTTTATTATTGAGATTTATTTAATTTCATTTTTTTTGCATATTAGCTATCCATTTGATATATTATTGATACGCATTAGTATCTCATTAGTTTATTATTGATATGCATTAGTATCTCATTAGTTCATTATTGATACGCATTAATATCGCATTAGTTCATTATTGATACGCATTAGTATCTCATTAGTTTATTATTGGTATGCATTAGTATCTCATTATTTTTATATAGGTTGTGCATTCGCATCTCTTTAGTTGAACTTGAAATGCAATAGTTTCTCTGTACTAATTAACCACCCAAAGTGTGTGTATGGCTCTATAATTTATTTTAAATTACAGTTCACTATTTTATATTAATAAATTTTCAATGATACTTATATAAGAGATCCATAGGCACTGGCTCTCTAATTGTATTCCTTTTTCTAAAGTGTGGTCCTTCGATTAATTTATGAGATGAATTATTAATATCTTGGAGCCAGATTTCCCCACACATAGGTCTTGCTTTCGTACTGTCTCTCTGGGTCGCCTGTCCGTCGATGGAGTCCTTGGTGACTCTGGTACCTTTATTGTTGCTTTCCCTGAGTCCTTTTGTTGTCATTCTGGTTGTGGTGTTGACTCTTTGGAATGACTGTTATGCGATGGTCAGGTAAAGCAAAAAGAAACTATGAAGTTCGCATAGCAGAGCAAGCAAAGTCAAATCCTAAAGGTTTTTTTTCAGTTACATCGAACTAAGACTAGGGAAAGGATAGGTCCATTAAAATATGAGACAGGTCAAATAACGGATAATGACAATGAGATGAGTAGTATTTTTAACAAATATTTTATATCTGTATTTACTAAAGAAGAACTTAACAATATGCCTTCAGCCGAACAAGTCTATATGGGTGGGGATGAGGACAGGTTGACTAGTTTAGCAGTTACCAGGGAGGATGTAATTAAACAATTAGAAAAACTAAAACCAAACAAATCCCCAGGGCCGGATGAAGTGTTTGCCAGGGTGTTTAAAGAATGCAAAGAGGAGCTTTCCGAGCCACTGTCTACCATATTTAATAAATCAATAGAGTCAGGTAGAGTGCCAGAGTCATGGAAGGTAGCTAATGTGGTACCAATTTTTAAGAAAGAAGATAGATCACTTGCGTCAAACTATCGGCCAATTAGCCTAACGTCTATTGTGGGAAAGTTATTTGAATCAATAATTGCAAATACAATTCGTCTCCATCTCGAAAAACATAAATTAATAAATGAGTCGCAACATGGTTTTACAAATGGCCGTTCATGTTTAACAAATTTGCAAACATTTAATTCCAGCATAGTTGAGGCAGTTGATAGTGGTAAGGATTGTGATGTTGTGTACCTTGACTTTAGCAAAGCTTCTGATATAGTGCCACATGAAAGACTAATTAAAAAAATAGAAGCTCATGGTATTGGGGGTGCTATATTAAGTTGGATTAGGGCATAGCTATTCCAAAGGAAACAGAGAGTTAGTATAAATGGGGTTAAGTCAGAGTGGGATAATGTTGTTAGTGGAGTACCTCAGGGCTCTGGCCTGGGACCTCTGTTGTTTATAATATATATAAATGATTTAGATTCTGGTTTGAGTAGCAACATTTGCAAATTTGCTGATGATACGAAAATCGGTAGGGAAATTAATTCGGAGGAGGACTCACTATCACTTCAAGTTGATCTAGATAGGGTTTTGAAATGGTCAAAGGATTGGCAAATGCAGTTTAATGCTGATAAATGCAAAGTTCTGAGGCTAGGTAATGATGATAGAGTTACAAGATACGAGCTAGATGGTGTTGAGATTGCGAAGTCGGATTGCGAAAAGGATCTGGGAGTTATGATTAGTAAGAATTTAAAACAAAAGGATCAATGCATGAATGTTCGTTATAAGGCGAATAGGACACTGGGATTTAGTAATCGAAGCGATAGTAACAAGACACCTGGTGTGGTTCTTAACGTATATCTTGCTCTGGTTAGGTCCCATTTAGATTATGCAGTTCAGTTTTGGTCGCCGTATTAGAGAATGGATATAAATTCACTTGAACGTGTCCAACTTAGGATGACTAAGTTAATTCCCCAAATTAGAAATCTTTCATATGAAGAAATATTAACAAAGCTTAAGTTGCATTCACTGGAAAGGCGAAGAGTTAGGGGTGACATGATAGAGGTTTACAAGTGGATGAACGGACATAACAGGGGGGATATTAATAGGGTATTAAAAATATCAACACAAGACAGACCACGAAACAATAGGTATAAATTGGATAAGTTTAGATTTAGGACAGACTTGGGTAAATACTGGTTCAGTAACAGGGTTGTTGATTTGTGGAACCAATTGCCGCGTAACGTGGTGGATGTGGGGTCCCTCGATTGTTTCAAGCAGAGGTTGGACAAGTATATGAGTGGGATTGGGGGATATAGATAGGAGCTGCCTCGTATGGGCCAATAGGCCTTCTGCAGTTACCTTTGTTCTTATGTTCCTATGTTTAAATAAAAAGGACAGAGCAGTACACGTGGACAGTCTGAGATGCAAGAGTAGTGCTGGACGAACTGGTATGGTACGGAATAAAAATTGTCATTGATAAATGTCAGGTACAACAGTCAGTTAACTTCATGATTGAGAGTATATTGGGGTGGCAGGGCTATATTGAACGAATTTATGATGCTAAACCGATGATAACACTGGATTATCTTAAATTTAATAACTATGATCTACTTTTACTATATGTACAGTGCTAACTTTTTCTTCTCCGGACTGAATCTTCCCTTAACCCATGGAAGTGGTAAATGGGATTGTGTACAAAATATTATATATTTGTCACAAATGGCTTTGTTATGACAGAGATTTTCTATTAAGATAACAATTTAATATTGTGTCATCGACTTGGAACGTGATTTCGTGAGAGTTAAACAAATCATTACGGTATTACCAGTAATAAACAATCGTAGAACCGCGGGTATATGAGAGCGACTCGTGAAAAAATGTGAAACTGCTGATCTATCTTGAGGTTATCTTGAGATGATTTCGGGGTTTTAGTGTCCCCACGGCCCGGTCCACGACCAGGCCTCCACCCCCAGGAAGCAGCCCGTGACAGCTGACTAACTCCCAGGTACCTATTTATTGCTAGGTAACAGGGGCATTCAGGGTGAAAGAAACTTTGCCCATTTGTTTCTGCCTCGTGCGGGAATCGAACCCGCGCCACAGAATTACGAGTCCTGCGCGCTATCCACCAGGCTACGAGGCCACTCCAGAACTCCAGATAGTTGAACTTTTTTTTTTATATCAGAATGTCTCTCGGACAGAAAGAGTGACTCTCTTACTTTCTGACCGTGCGTGCCTCTGCCACAGATGCTGAGCTTCATTGCAACATACCTAGTGGTGCTGGCGCAGGTTGGGAATCAGACAGCAGGACCTGTCGAGGTAGCCTCACCCAGCAATATCTCAACATAGCCTTCAATACCCTGAACAAGTCTACCAGCAAGTAGCGATACCTCACCCGCCAAGCTCATCACTGTACAGTCCTATATCAAGGTGTCTTGTCTTTAGGTTTCCCAGTATTATAATGTATGCCAATGTTTGCAGATATATTTGGTTGAATATTTGATATGATTTTATATTACTGCTCATATTATCACTTCTCTAATGCATGCATTACTTTATGATGTATCACAAGTTTGTGTTCTTGCATGTCAGTAAATTTTTTAGAATAAATCTCCCATCTTTCTAAATGTGTAACTTATATGAAGTGTAATCATTACACATTATAATGACATAAAGGTGTGAGAGACACCTGGCGCTCGCTCATGTGATCAGCTATGGCTGCACATGTTAAATGGTCCTCGCTTATTGAAACACTTTATCCATGTCCAGCAGGTATGTGCTATGGGTCTCGCTTATTAGAACACTGTTTATCCACGTCTAGCTGGTATGTGCTATGGGCCTCGCTTAACGGAACACTGTTTATCCAAATCTGACATACTCTGTCCAGGATCACTATACATAGAATTGCGGAGTGCAATACAGTAGGAGATCCGCGGGTGTGCAATACAGTAGGACACTCGCGGTGTGCAATACAGGACACCCGCGGCGTGCAATGCAGTGTTACACCCACCGCACTCGCTGTGGGTGTCCCACAGCGAGTGACAGGAGCAGCAGGGGCCTCAGAGCACCTGGCAGCCTGATGCCCCAGCTGGCCACATCGGAAACAAGTACAGGGCTGCAGGGCATAATTCACCTGGATGTAGTAACCCAGCAGCCTGACAGAAGACAGGATATCCGACCGCAGGCGCATACCTAAGGTACGGATGTTCGTCCGCCGCCCAGCATACCTCCCCAAGGAAAGCGTGTTCACCCCCACACTGACCACTGCACCATACCTCCCGAAGTAGCGCCAGAGGAGGTCTTCAGGGAACTCCAGGGGCGCACCATGGACACTGACATAAGTCAGGGCACCATTGCGGTCCGAGATCGCCACAGAGCCGGCAGCGTCTGGCAACGGCAACGTACGCCCCTCGTATCATGGAGGAAGTCCCGGTACTCTTCCTCCCTCACGAACTTGACAACCACCCAGTGGGCAGTAACAAGCTCAACACCGTAGATAGCCTCCACCAGGATACGAAGCATGTCACACATCACCAACTCAATGGTCGGATATCCAGCCTTACTTGTGAACTCCAGGCCCACGGAGTTTACACGCACAACAGGAGGAAGATGGTCCCCCATGACAGAACTGCCACATCAACACGCAGCCAGGCAGGCAACAAAACTGGGAGGGCAGAGTGTTACGGACCGAGCCCAGCGTCGTAGCACGGAGCGGTGACGACAACGCCATCTGTGGGTCAGCTCCCGAAACCCCCTCCAAATGGACGACGCCATCTAGCAAGGGTGGGATATACCAGCCACAGGGGCTGGATTCCTGTCTTAATCAGCTCCTGACATAGCCGCTGCTGACCTCTGGTGAGGTGGCGCTTAGACAGCAAAGCCATCTATGGAGTGGACAGGTGGACGTTTGTGTCTAAGCCTGTAAGTGAGGTGGCCTAGTTTATCCCTAGTACTGATGACGTGTCTGATTACAGAGTCGACCTGGGACTGCTGTATTGGACGGTGGGGTAGTCTACCCAAGGCAGCCTTAGTCTCTCCACATGTTTGCTGCAGAAGCTGTGAGTCACCCCAGAGACGAACACTGTTGAGTGTGTTAGCCTGCCTGTGACGTGGCAGTACCAAGATTCGTCGTATCTGGGGGCTGGCTGGTGGAAGAGACTAGCCACTGTGGTGAGGAGAGTGATCTGTGGAATCACACGAGGCTCCTGCCTAGGGCTCGCCACCCTAGTATCGGTCGTGGAGTGGCCTACACAGCGGAGCTGATCGGAACCTGCCAGCTATAGGTTGGATTTGTGGTTGAAGGCCTCCACGACGGTGCACCCAATGGGACTGTGATTTGGCTGGCCTGTGGCCAGGGTAGATTCGCCGAGAGAATCGGAGAATTCTTAGCGGGCCAGAAGAAGAGAACCAGGGCTACTCATCGTGGGCACTGTGGAGCATCCTATGTCTTCAGAGGAAGACAATTCTGTACATTAGAGCCGGTCGGCCGAGCGGACAGCACACTGGATTTGTGATCCTGTGGTCCTGGGTTCGATCCCAGGCGCCGGCGAGAAACAATGGGCAGAGTTTCTTTCACCCTATGCCCCTGTTACCTAGCAGTAAAATAGGTACCTGGGTGTTAGTCAGCTGTCACGGGCTGCTTCCTGGGGCTGGAGGCTTGGTCGAGGACCGGGCCGCGGGGACACTGAAAGCCCTGAAATCAACTCAAGATAACCTCAAGATAGAGTGTATTTATAACCCTGTGTGACTGATTGTTATTTATTTATGGTGGTGGTTAAATAATATATTTAAATTAGTGCATTAGTATCCCTTTCCCCTTTAATTTACTTGCGTTACGGAACGCATCCCTTGAAAGCCACTACTAACTTGGGGCCGGATACCCAAACTCTAATAATATCAGAGAAGAACCCAGTTGCGACCCAATAGGGCCGTAACACAGAGATGCCCACACCACCCGGCGACCAAAATGGCAAACAACCCCAACAGCCATAGAGGGTCGGTAAACGTCCTCACTCCACTGCTGCTAGCAGTCGACCCACTTGGTTAACACATGATAAATTACAATACTATAACCTTCAAAATGTGTAAACTAAGTATGGAATGAGTGGAAGATTCATGGGTGAGTAATGTCTGCTCATATTAAGCATGTTAAGTTACAGCCTTCGTAAAATGTAACGAAGCACAGCAATTTAAAGTCTAAATTTAATTAATCAGATGGTAGGAAACCTAAGGTTGTTGGAAAGAATTAATATTGTTACTACAACCAATCTTAGAAGTAGGGCAGTTGTTGTCAACCTGCTGAGGAGTGTGGACCCGGTGTCGCTGCTGAAGTGGCTTGCGTCCCATGTTTCTACTGAGGGGCCCCTGGGGCCGTGACGGTCTGCAGTCATGGGGGGCCTGTACCCCCCTGTCACCAGGCAGGCCTCTATTGGCTTGGAGTGCTCTGGGAATGTTTCCTACCATGTTGTTGAGGTGGTGTTAATTGATATGCTACGTGTCCCTTTAAAGTCTATGTGTGGGGGTGCAACTGCTTGCCGGACGGCGGTCGATTGTCAAGTTCCGCTCCCCGGTGATTTACTATGATCTCATCACTCGCTATGATGGGCGCTCGTTCAATCTTCCTGGAGATGGTGGGTCAGTGACTCTCTCTGACCGTTGTGGTGCCACGACGTATGTAGCAGTGCATGGGATGCCCTTCGAGTTCCCTGAGGATCTTCTACGTCAGTACTTTGCCCGTTTTGGGAGGGTCCTTCATGTGTGGATGAATGCCATCCATACCGAGATGGAAGCGATCCCTTGTGGGACTTGCATTCTTGCCATGCGCCTCAGGGATTCTATACCATCCTCCATCATGCTGTTGGGGTTCCCAATTCGTGTCTTTCCCACAGGATAACCTAGGACATGTTTCAGGTACGGCCTACTGGGTCACCAGGCTGCGAGGTATGAGGAACGCTGGGTCACCCCTGTTAACCTCTTCCGGGAGGATGATTTTCCTCCGTTGTCGGCTCTAGACCTGTCTCCAAGTGCTGGAATGTGTGTTGCTTCCATGCCGGCTTCTGCCTCGGTGTTAGATACTGCAGCTCGCCTGGGTGCGAATGTGGGTGATGGTGTGGGTGCTGACGTGGAGGTAGGACCGGCCCCACCCCCGCCGCCGGCTTCCCTGCCTCTGACGCCCTGGCCCGCCCCATCTCGGCCGCCCCTGCCTGTTCCGTCCCTACATATGGCGTCTCTTGTCACTCTGGATGTCCACGAGGAGCTTTCTCCTGCGGTATGTGGTCCGGTGCCCCCGGCCATGGAGGCTGCGGTTCTCAGGGGCCGTGCTTTGAAGGCGCGCCTGTCGGCGCGCCTTCAAAGCACGTTATGCTGTGTTTCGGAATTATGCTGTGTTACGGAATGATGAGGGTGTTATGGTTGAGGCTTAATAGAAACAATCTTCGTCCACATGGTTTTATTCTCAGGCAATTACAACAACAACAAAACAATTACCAGGTACATGAAATATTATTAACAAGATCATAAACAAAAGAGCATCTGCTCCAAACATGCTACCTCCAACATCTGTAGTATTCAATCCCAACATTCCTCCCCTTTTAAATAAATTCTATCCCTACAGGATAAGTCTATCAGGCGCTCGTATGACTCTTCCTGATTTTCTCAACTAGGAGTCCTGACCTGTTACTTCTGGGAAACATTCTTCTGAAATACTCCTTGTAGAGTCCATAGGGTTAACTGTATCCCCATTACCCTCTGCTGCCCCCTTGCTCTGCCTCCCGGTCTCGTGCAGGTGCTGCTACCCCTTCATTATAAAGATGGGTATCACTAGTTGCCCCACCCCCACCTGAAGGGTCTTCAAAATTCCCTGTGAACCTTGGCATGAGCTGATCTGCATTCCTTTTCCAATTAATGTTCCCAAAACTCTGCACTTGCACAGTGAAATTTCTGTGGCCCAAGACTTCCCTTATTTTTCCTTCAACCCAAGGCCTTCCACTTCCAAAATTCCTTGCATATACTGCATCCCCCTCATTAAACAACAATTCCTCTCCCTAAGCCAACTGACTGGCCAAGCTAGTTACCGATTTCTCTTTATCGGGATCTGTCTTTACTGTTTCCATGTGCACTTTAAAGTGCCTATTAAACAGTAATTCAGAAGGAGATATACCAGTAGTAGAATGAACAGTTTTCCTTTGATTATATACAAATCTACAAAGCCTTATATTAATAGTACCTTCCGTAAACTGCTTTAACCCTTCTTTCAAGGATGTCACTGCTCTCTCTGCTAGACCATTAGAAGAAGGATTATAGGGGGCAGGTGGTACATGCTTAATACTAATTTTTCGAAAAAAAAATCCTCCATTTCCACAGAAACAATATAAGGAGCATTGTCTCAGACAATTATGTCTGGCAATCGAAAATTACAAAATGTTTTCCTTAGTAATTCACAAGTTACAGATGATGTGGTGGAATTACACATATGTACATCCAGAAATTTGGTGTATGAATCCACCACCACTAGGTAATATTTGTTATCTATAGGTCCCGCATAATCTACATGAAGTCTAGACCAGGGTTTTCCAGTGCATGGCAAAGAAAGTACTGGGGCCTGTGGTTTCTGATAATTCTTAAAGCAAATATGAAAATTGTTTGCTACCTCAGCAATATCCTGGTCTATTTTTGGCCACCAAACCCAACTTCTAGCTTTTGCTTTCACAGCATTTATGCCATTATGGCCTACATGCAGCTGCTCCAAAATCTTACATCTTAGTTCCCCAGGCACCACCACTCTATTCCTATACAAGAGTACATCCTGGTGAATACTAAGGTCAGCCTTTACTGCAGCATACTCTGACAATAATAAATTATCATTCCAACCATATTTGGCATATTTCAACAACAGACTTAATTTGGGATCTCTATCAGTTGTCTTCCTAATAGTCTGGAATGAAATATCTTCAAAAGACATAGATTTCATCAGGTTAACCTACTCCACTGGAATACTGGAATTTAATTCTTCTGTCACAGGCAATCTACTTAATGCATCAGCTACTACATTATCCTTGCCTGGCTTAAACTCTAAATCATACTCAAACTGCGAGAGTAGTAATGCCCATCTTTGTATTCTAGCACTGGCATTAACTGGAATCTGCTTACCTCTGCCAAACAATCCTAGCAGGGGTTTATGGTCTGTTCTAGCAAGAAAATTCCTCCGCAGCAGAAAATACCTCAGTTTTTTTACAGCATATACCAAAGCTAAGGCTTCTTTATCTAACTGAGAATAATTCTGTTCCGCAGGAGATAATTTCTTGCTAGCAAAATATACTACTATATCCTCACCATCTACTTCCTGTAATAATACACAACCCACTCCTACTGGGGAAGCATCTGCCTCCAGTTTTAATGGGAGTTTACCTGTAAAATTACTGAGCACTGGAGGATTGATCAATTCCTGCTTAATTTTCCTGAATGCATTTTCCTCTCTTACTGCCCACTTAAATCTAGCCCCTTTTTTCAACAATTCATACAAGGGTGCTAATTTTGTTAAAAAGTTCTTCACGAACTTACAAAAATATGTAACCATCCCAACAAAAGACTGTACTTCCCCAACTGATGTTGGGGCTGGGGAATCTACTATTGCCGCTACATTTTTGTGAGAAGGAGTAAAGCCCTTACCTGAAATATGGTACTCCAGGTGTTCAATGGCCTTGGTCTTCAACGTTGTTTTTCCCTTATTAAACTTCACATTGTGCTTTTGCAAAAGATTCAAAACTTGCTCACACTTGCTTACACTTCCTCATTCTCTCCTCATACAATAATGTCATCTAAAAAACTAGCCACACCTTCAATGTTTACTAACAACTGGGACATGAATCTCTGAAAAATTACTGGAGACGAGGAGAGTCCAAAAGGAAGTCTTTTATACTTAAAGAACCCCTTGTGGGTATTAATCACTAACAATTTCCGGCTCTCCTCCTCTACAGGAATTTGCAAGTAAGCATCTTTCAGGTCAATCTTAGAAAAAATTGGGGCCTTGCAGACGACTGACAGCAACTCATCTATCTTAGGTAAAGGGTACTTCTCACAGTGTATGAGGTTGTTCAGTTCCTTGAAGTCTGCACAGATTCTCAAGGATTTCCGATCTGCCTTCAACACTGGTACAATTGGGGCTGCCCACTCACTATGTGTAATTGGCACTAAGATGCCTTCTGCTAAGTCAGAGTGGGATAATGTTGTTAGTGGAGTACCTCAGGGCTCTGTCTTGAGCCCTCTGTTGTTTATAATATATATAAATGATTTAGATTCTGGTTTGAGTAGCAACATTTGCAAATTTGCTGATGATACGAAAATCGGTAGGGAAATTAATTCGGAGGAGGACTCACTATCACTTCAAGTTGATCTAGATAGGGTTTTGAAATGGTAAAAGGATTGACAAATGCAGCTTAATGCTGATAAATGTAAAGTTCTGAGGCTAGGTAATGATGATAGAGTTACAAGATACGAGCTAGATGGTGTTGAGATTGCGAAGTCGGATTGCGAAAGGGATCTAGGAATTATGATTAGTAAGAATTTAAAACAAAAGGATCAATGCATGAATGTTCGTAATAAGGCGAATAGGACACTGGGATTTATTAATCGAAGCGATAGTAACAAGACACCTGGTGTGGTTCTTAAGGTATATCTTGCTCTGGTTAGGCCCCATTTAGATTATGCAGTTAAGTTTTGGTCGCCGTATTATAGAATGGATATAAATTCACTTGAACGTGTCCAACGTAGGATGACTAAGTTAATTCCCCAAATTAAAAATCTTTCATATGAAGAAAGATTAACAAGTTGCATTCACTGGAAAGGCGAAGAGTTAGGGGTGACATGATAGAGGTTTACAAGTGGATGAACGGACATAACAGGGGGGGATATTAATAGGGTATTAAAAATATCAACACAAGACAGAACACGAAACAATGGGTATAAATTGGATAAGTTTAGATTTAGGACAGACTTGGGTAAATACTGGTGTCAGTAACAGGGTTGTTGATTTGTGGAACCAATTGCCGCGTAACGTGGTGGATGTGGGGTCCCTCGATTGTTTCAAGCAGAGGTTGGACAAGTATATGAGTGGGATTGGGGGATATAGATAGGAGCTGCCTCGTATGGGCCAATAGGCCTTCTGCAGTTACCTTTGTTCTTATGTTCCTATGTTTAAATGAAAAGGACAGAGCAGTACACGTGGACAGTCTGAGATGCAAGAGTAGTGCTGGACGAACTGGTATGGTACGGAATAAAAATTGTCATTGATAAATGTCAGGTACAACAGTCAGTTAACTTCATGATTGAGAGTATATTGGGGTGGCAGGGCTATATTGAACGAATTTATGATGCTAAACCGATGATAACACTGGATATCTTAAATTTAATAACTATGATCTACTTTTACTATATGTACAGTGCTAACTTTTTCTTCTCCGGACTGAATCTTCCCTTAACCCATGGAAGTGGTAAATGGGATTGTGTACAAAATATTATATATTTGTCACAAATGGCTTTGTTATGACAGAGATTTTCTATTAAGATAACAATTTAATATTGTGTCATCGACTTGGAACGTGATTTCGTGAGAGTTAAACAAATCATTACGGTATTACCAGTAATAAAAAATCGTAGAACCTCGGGTAAATGAGAGCGACTCGTGAAAAAATGTGAAACTGCTGATAGTTGAACTTTTTTTTTATATCAGAATGTCTCTCGGACAGAAAGAGTGACTCTCTCTCTCTCTCTTTCTGACCGTGCGTGCCTGTGCCACAGATGCTGAGCTTCATTGCAACATACCTGGTGGTGCTGGCGCAGGTTGGGAATCAGACAGCAGGACCTGTCGGGGTAGCCTCACCCAGCAATATCTCAACATAGCCTTCAATACCCTGAACAAGTCTACCAGCAAGTAGCGATACCTCACCCGCCAAGCTCATCACTGTACAGTCCTATATCAAGGTGTCTTGTCTTTAGGTTTCCCAGTATTATAATGTATGCCAATGTTTGCAGATATATTTGGTTGAATATTTGATATGATTTTATATTACTGCTCATATTATCACTTCTCTAATGCATGCATTACTTTATGATGTATCACAAGTTTGTGTTCTTGCATGTCAGTAATTTTTTTGGAATAAATCTCCCATCTTTCTAAATGTGTAACTTGTATGAAGTGTAATCATTACACATTATAATGACATAAAGGTGTGAAAGACACCTGGCGCTTGCTCATGTGATCAGCTATGGCTGCACATGTTAAATGCTCCTCGCTTATTGAAACACTTTATCCATGTCCAGCAGGTATGTGCTATGGGCCTCGCTTATTAGAACACTGTTTATCCACGTCTAGCTGGTATGTGCTATGTGCCTCGCTTAATGGAACACTGTTTATCCAAATCTGACATACTCTGTCCAGGATCACTATACATAGAATTGCGGAGTGCAATACAGTAGGAGATCCGCGGGTGTGCAATACAGTAGGACACTCGCGGTGTGCAATGCAGGACAGCCGCGGCGTGCAATACAGGACACCCGCGGCATGCAACACAGGACACCCGCGGCGTGCAATACAATAGGACACCCACGGCGTTCAATACAGGACACCTGCGGCGTGCAATACAGGTCACCCGCGGTGTGCTCTTCAGTAGGACACCCGCGGCATACAATAAATTAGGACACCCTTCAATTAATTTATCCGCTTTCTCAGGAAAAGACGAGGTAGATAGGGACGAATTTTGAAACAAATTCGTAGACCTTGTGGACTCAAAACTATCTCTACCTCAAGAGTAGTAAATTCACTTATTTACAAGATCAATTGTCATGTGAAGCTAAATCGGTATTATCACATCTGAGGCTAACTAACGACGGTTATGACCTCGCAGTACAACTCCTCAATGATAATTATGCTGATCCATAAGTAAGAACATCACACTTAGATCATGAGCTGTTGCATTTACCCTCTCCGGAGGCTTCAGCTGATTCACTCCAAGTCTTTACGCGGGAGGTAGAATCCATGATCAAGGCCCTCAGCCTAACAGCCAATACAACTAAAGCTAAGTGGGACTTGAAAATAATTGTCCAGGAGAAAATACTTAAGAGATATACTGAGACAAATGAGTGCTCACTACACTCATTTATCCGATATTTCCTTTAAGGATAAAAGTATTTTATCCTTAAATGAAATATCTGAGGGTTTACATTCAGTAATTTATCAACTACTTACACATGACAAATTAAAACCACAAAGTAAACCTTCAGAAACCAATAATAGTAAACCACAGAGTACAAAGGTTACTCAAAATAAGTTTAATAAATTTATTTCCACACCAAAGTAGAACCAAGGCAGTGTGGGCACATTAGCAGTGGGACCCTCCAAACCTATAGTTACTGTGTCATCCAGAACGGGGACTCCAAGGGTACTGTAATCTATGGAACATCTTTGTTCGGCCAAGAGAGACATTCAATGTACCACTGCCCCAATTTTCCTGATTGTGACGCTCGTATCGAGCGACTCAAAGAGTTGCAACATTGCACAAGGTGCCTTAAGAAACACAATTTCCTCGACTGTGAGACCCAATTACACACCTGTTATAGGCATAACAAGGGTCAGTACCATACAACATTGTGCAGAAACACAAAATAAAGTCTCCAAACCCCCAAGGTGGAAGATAACATTCCCACTACAAAACAGTACTGTAAAGTGCGACAGAAAATCAATGTCCTATCAACAAAGACCAAAATTACCGTGACTTTGCCTACTGCCCAAATTACCATCCATAACAAGAGAGCCAGGGTCCATACCCGAGGGTTGTTTGACCAAGAGTCCCAGAGAACATTTGTCACTAAAAGGGTGGCAAATCTACAATTAAAGCCTGTAAAACAGGTGATATTGAATATTTCGGGGATCCTAGGTGATACAGGATCTCAAGTCTACCAGGTGATACAGCTATCTGTACGATTAGGCAGCTAGGTCTGTCAAGTACCAGCCATTGTGGTCGACACAATTCTAATAGACCTACATGTACAAGGTCTGGGAGCTACTGCCAGAAATAGAGGAATAAAATTGACAGAAAAAATTAAATCTGATCACCTCTCCGACATCGGAATCCTTGTAGGTGCAGACTACTACCACTAATTCATCACTAGCCCTACTAAATATTAGGGCATTGTGAGGGAATGGAAATTCCCTCAGCTAGTTTTCTAGTTTCTAGATTAAGCTAGAGTCGCTCTAGTGCGTTCTAGACAAAAAGTTTTCACACTACCAACACTTGTGTGGTGTTGGATGAAAGCTTATGCTAAGGACGTTTAAGACTAGCCACGAGTCTGTGACTGCTTTGTAGAGAGAGTTACAGAATTTATCCTGTTTTCTGAGAAATGGGACTTGAGAGTGTGAGGTGCAGGTTGGTACTTCACTAGCCAACAATTTTAGAGATGGGGAGGGGGGACAGTGGGGTGAACGTCGCCTCCCCTACTTAGGCCTCCCCTGCCTTGTGACGTCACGGGACGCCTCAAGGCATCTCGTCTGTGATTCGTCAAGGTACCTCAGCCTCGAGGTGATGTTTAGGCACGAAAGGCTGTGATTCGTAGCAGCACGATAGGCTGTGCCGGCTTTGCTCTGATTTGTCAAGACAAGGTGGGGGGAAACGGGCATCTTTTGATTCCCCTGGCCTGCCAAAAGTTAGTTTAGGACCGGCGTTTGACTAGGAAAGAGACCCAGGTGGGGGTGGCATGTCTGCCACCTCCACCATCGTTAATCGCTGTGTAATCTTTATTACTCTCCGGCACCGTAATCCTGCCATTGTGGATTGTGTCTGGATCCAGTTTGCGTGATCTTGTGCCAAGGAGTAAGGAAAGAACTGTGTAAGACTCTAGAGGACAGTGTTCACCCATGAGGCCCCCAGGCAAGCCTTGTGGTGTATCAGATGTTATTGCTCACATCTGATGAGTTGTCTCATCTAAGATAACTGGCAAGTGGTGGAATCAGACAGGGCTTCTCAGTGTTCATGGGAACGTAATATTCAGAAAATTACAGGGCTTGTTGAACTTTGAAATTCCACCGTGCCATGTTCGGCATGTTGTGTTGCCTGCCATCATCACACCCGGTGTACGAGCGAGCCCCGCTCGGGGTGTGTGTGTGTGGGTGTGAATGATCTTTTCACCCACGTTTGTATGCCTGAGGTCTCGGCAACCCCATGCCGTGCAACTCCGTGGCCACGCGATGGCCACACCCTAGCCACACGCCTGTGGGCCACACCAACCACCCCGCGCTCCATCTCATCCTGGGTAGGGCGCGGAGACCTTCTTTCGCTCCTCTGTGTCCACCCCGTCGAATCACGCGGTGGCCACATGCCTTGGCCACACTGCTTAGAGCCACACCTACTCGACGCACGTGGGAGCCAGCTAGGTGTTCTTCAGCTTCAGTCCTTGTGCAAGTGAGAGTGGTAACGTGAGTACTCATTATTATGTAATGTAAGTTACAGTGTCTCAGGAGTGATGTTAATTCCCGTACCAGCTGTGTTGTCCCATAGCGCCTGCCAGGAGAGGGAAGCAGCTGAGAGGCAGCTGTCTGTACTGACGTCAAGGTGACTGTCTGTGTTGTGACGTGAGGGTGTATGTTATATACAGAACCACACATGTAGATGTATATTGATATATTTTGTGTGTAGACTGACTCGAGTATGTAAACCGGTCAGTGTAAAGATTTTTCCCATGTTAGTGATCGCTGATCTGTTGGTTCAATATATAACGTTCCGAGTCAAGATTAATGCCATGTTGCCGCATGTTAATTATACTATTTCAGAGGTAGGCAGCCCAGTGAGTTTAGGGTTGATCATAGGACTCCCTTAGGTCTGTATAATTATGTATTAATTACTCTAGTGATATATATATATATATAATATATATATATATATATATATATATATATATATATATATATATATATATATATATATATATATATATATATATATATATATATATATATATCTGAAGGAAATGTATATTTCTATATTTCTATTTCTATATGAAATTTATCTATTTATCTATTTATCTATTTCTATATCTATATTTCTATATCTATTTCTATTTCTTATTTCTATTTCTATATGTGAAGGAAATGGTGAACCCTGTTCTTGGCCCAGCTGCAGAAGCGCTCCTGACAGAAATCACAACGTTTGTCAACAACTGCCTCGCCGGGTTAATCCCTGATGAAATCAAACCATTCTTCTTTGGTGCATTCCTATGTGCCCTGAAAAAGAAGGGGGGATGGATCAGACCCATTGCCGTTGGTAATACCCTTCGCCGCCTAGTTGCAAGGGCTGCTGTCAGAAGTATCCGAATGGAAGCAGCCACCATGCTGCAACCCAACCAGCTGGGGTTTGGAGTTCCCCAAGGCTGTGAAGCAGCGGCTCATGCTGCACGAGCCTACATTAGCTCTCTTACTGAAGACCAGGCAGTAGTAAAATTAGATTTTAAAAACGCTTTCAACTCGGTCAAAAGGGAAGCAATCCTCACTGCAGTCCAGGAACATTGCCCAAGCATTCTCCCGTTTGTGTCAGCAGGCTACAGCAAAGACTCAACCCTCCTGTTTGGCAAACATGAAGTCACCTCAGCAGAGGGAATTCAACAGGGTGACCCACTTGCACCGTTCCTCTTTTGCATAGCGGTTCGAGAAATTACAACCAGACTGTCCAGCGAGCTCAACATCTGGTTCCTGGATGATGGCACTCTGGCAGGCACACAAGATTCCCTGCTAGAAGACCTACAGCTGGTGAAGACACGGGGGGAGTCCATGGGTCTCGTTCTTAACCCCTCCAAGTGCGAAATTATTGCATCCAGTGAAGTAATCATTAGAGCAGTGAAATCAGTTCTACCAGAAGCCTCAGTCGTTAAACCTACCGCCAGCACACTACTCGGAGCACCTCTGGGCCACAATGCTATTGCTGCGGTCCTTGACGAAAAGTTTAGAGACCTAAAGAGGATGGAAGAGAGAATTGGGGACTTGGACTCCCACGATGCCCTCTACCTTCTCACAAAGTGCCTTACCTTGCCCAGGCTAACATACTTCTTAAGGTGTGCACCAACTTTTGGCAACCCACTTCTAAATCAATATGATGAGCTCCTCAGGTCAATATTCAGGAAGGCGCTCAACCTAGATTTAGATGACAGTCAGTGGGACCAAGCAACACTACCAGTGAGATTTGGAGGGATAGGCATACGAAAGGCAACTGAGGTAGCACTTCCAGCATTCTTATCCTCATGTACAGCAGCCAACGAATTGGTAGGGCAGATCCTACCAGAGCGTATGAGAGAGACAGCGGGAACTCATGATCAAACGTTCATCGAAGCAGCCAGACAATGGGACACCATTGCACACCCTCAACCCCGACCACAAGTCCCAAAAGACCACAAGCAGGCCCACTGCAGACCCCATAATGGAAAAGACTGTCACAGCAATGATTGACAACGCTGATGCTGAAAACAAAGCCCGCCTCCTAGCGGTAACAGCACCTCACGCTGGGGATTTCTTATTTGCTGTGCCCAATGCAGCCCTGGGAACTCGCCTCAGTCATGACGCTCTCCGCATTGGAGTTGCCCTTCGCCTTGCCGCCCCCATCCTCACCGAACATAGGTGCATCTGCGGAACTGCGATGGCAGACCAATATGGTCGCCATGGTCTGGTATGTCGTAAATCACAGGGTAAAATTGCAAGACATGAAGAAGTCAATGACATCATCAAGAGGAGCCTCGCCACAGCCCGCTGCCCGGCACAAAGAGAACCACACTTATCCAGACCTAACGACCCTCAGAAGCGCCCTGATGGGGTCACCTTGCTACCTTGGAAGGATGGTAAGCAAGTGGTATGGGACTACACGTGCGCTGCCACACTGGCCAGTACCTACCTCCACTACAGCACACGTGAAAGCGGTGGTGCTGCTTCTTTCAGGGAATCGCAGAAAATTATTAAATACAGAGGTCTAGCACACTGCTACAGCTTTGTTCCGATCGGCTCGGAGACACTCGGTTCGTGGGGAAAATGTGCATTGAAGTTCCTGAAGGAATTGGGGGACAAATTGATCAGCGCTACAAAAGACCAGAGAGCAAAAAGTTTCTTGTTCCAGCGCCTCAGTGTTGCGATTCAGAGGGGAAATGCCTGTTGCATCTTGGGCACTAGTCCAACTTCAGAGGCATTCGAAGAAGTGTTTGACTTGCAACAATGATCGAACCCGTCTGTGACATTCATCAATGTTTCCCATTGTTGTGTTTTTCAAGAGATCCATAACCTTTAAGCACCTTTTTGCATTATTATTTTTGTATCTACCCATGTATATCTTGTAACCATCAAATGCATAATAAAGCACAAAAAATAAAAAAGGAAGGGGGTGGTAGGAGAAAAGCACACAGAAACTGTATTGGAGGGGATCTAAACATTCCCTCTAATGCGTTATGCGTGGTTTCCTCCGAGGCTATGGGTCCCCCTTCTTCCAGCTAGAGGTGGTACTCCCTTCTCTTATATATATATATATGTATATATATATATATATATATATATATATATATATATATATATATATATATATATATATATATATATATATTTATATATTTATAAATATTATATATATATGATATTAATCATTATATATATATATATATATATATATATATATATATATATATATATATATATATATATATATATATATATATATATATATATATATATATATATATATATATTTAAATATTTATAAATATTATATATATATATATATATATATATATATATATATATATATATATATATATATATATTTATATATTTATAAATATTATATATATATATGATATTAATCATTATATATATATATATATATATATATATATATATATATATATATATATATATATATATATATATATATATATATATATATATATATATATATATATATATATATTAGTATATTTTGGTAGCAGTCTTTCCTATAGACATATATTGATAAATATGACCGAAAAAGTAAGATTAATAATTCTAACACGAATTTTCTTGATCTTTTGTACGTTTCTTTTCACTGTTGGTGGTAATTCAAAAATGAATTCTCCAAAATTCATTTATATTTCTAGTCGGACGTGACACTTAAGCGCGTTTCGTAAAACTTATTACATTTTCAAAGACTTTAGTTTACACATACACAACTGAATAGAACTTACACATCTTCGATTTGTTTATATCTACATTTGAGTGAGGTGGATGGGGTGAGGTGGTATTAATAGGGTATTAAATTCCTAAACACAAGACAGAACACGAAACAATGGGTATTGAATGGAAGTGATTGTAGAAAGCCTATTGGTCCATATTTTTTGATGCTTCTATATTGGAGCGGAGTCTTGAGGTGGGTAGAATATAGTTGTGCATTAATTGGCTGTTGATTGCTGGTGTTGACTTCTTAATGTGTAGTGCCTCGCAGGCGTCAAGCCGCCTGCTATTGCTGTATCTATTGATGATTTCTGTGTTGTTAACTAGGATTTCTCTGGCGATGGTTTGGTTGTGGGAAGAGATTATATGTTCCTTAATGGAGCCCTGTTGCTTATGCATCGTTAAACGCCTAGAAAGAGATGTTGTTGTCTTGCCTATATACTGGGTTTTTTGGAACTTACAGTCCCCAAGAGGGCATTTGAAGGCATAGACGACGTTGGTCTCTTTTAAAGCGTTCTGCTTTGTGTCTGGAGAGTTTCTCATGAGTAGGCTGGCCGTTTTTCTGGTTTTATAGTAAATCGTCAGTTGTATCCTCTGATTTTTGTCTGTAGGGATAACGTTTCTATTAACAATATCTTTCAGGACCCTTTCCTCCGTTTTATGAGCTGCGGAAAAGAAGTTCCTGTAAAATAATATAATTGGGGGTATAGGTGTTGTGTTAGTTGTCTCTTCAGAGGTTGCATGGCGTTTCACTTTCCTTCTTATGATGTCTTCGACGAAACCATTGGGGAAGCCGTTGTTGACTAGGACCTGCCTTACCCTACAGAGTTCTTCGTCGACTTGCTTCCATTCTGAGCTGTGGCTGAGAGCACGGTCGACATAAGCGTTAACAACACTCCTCTTGTACCTGTCTGGGCAGTCGCTGTTGGCATTTAGGCACATTCCTATGTTCGTTTCCTTAGTGTAGACTGCAGTGTGGAAACCTCCGCTCTTTTCCATGACTGTTACATCTAGAAAGGGCAGCTTCCTATCCTTTTCCATCTCGTAAGTGAAACGCAGCACGGAACTCTGCTCAAATGCCTCCTTCATCTCCTGCAGATGTCTGACATCAGGTACCTGTGTAAAAATGTCGTCAACATACCTGCAGTATATGGCCGGTTTCAAATTCATGTTGACTAAGACTTTTGCTCGATGGTACCCATGTAGAAGTTTGCAAAGAGGACACCTAGGGGAGAACCCATGGCGACCCCATCTACTTATACATGTGCCCATCTGGGCTCAAGAAGGGTGCCTCTTTAGTACAAGCTTGGAGTAGTTTCCTTAGAATATTTTCTGGTATGTCAAGAGGAGTACAGGCTGGATCACGATACACTCTGTCGGCTATCATCCCGATTGTCTCGTCCACAGGTACGTTGGTAAACAGTGATTCTACGTCCAACGAGGCTCTTATCCCTGTGGCCCGTGTGCCCCGCAGTAAGTCAACAAATTCCTTTGGAGACTTCTGGCGGAAGGCGCAAGGGACATAAGGAGTCAGCAGGCCGTTGAGTCGCTTCGCCAGTCTGTACGTGGGTGTGGGTATCTGGCTAATGATTGGCCGAAGTGGGTTTCCAGGCTTGTGTGTCTTGACATTTCCATACGCATATCCAGGTTTATATTCCCCAATAATTTTTGGCAGGTGGAGTCCGGATTTCTTGGCGTTCACAGTTTCGATCAGTTTGTTGACCTTTGCTTTCAATCGAAACAATCGTCAACAAACTGATCATATATATATATATATATATATATATATATATATATATATATATATATATATATATATATATATATATATATATATATATATATATATATATATATATATATGTCGTACCTAGTAGCCAGAACGCACTTCTCTGCCTACTATGCAAGGCCCGATTTGCCTAATAAGCCAAGTTTTCATGAATTAATTATTTTTCGACTACCTACCCTACCTAACCTAACCTAACCTAACTTTTTCGGCTACCTATCCTAACCTAACCTATAAAGATAGGTTAGGTTAGGTTAGGTAGGGTTGGTTAGGTTCGGTCATATATCTACGTTAATTTTAACTCCAATAAAAAAAATTGATGCCATACGTAATGAAATGGGTAGCTTTATCATTTCAAAGGAAAAAAATTAGAGAAAATATATTAATTCAGGAAAACTTGGCTTATTAGGCAAATCGGGCCTTGCATAGTAGGCTGAGAAGTGCGTTCTGGCTACTAGGTACGACATATATATATATATATATATATATATATATATATATATATATATATATATATATATATATATATATATATATATATATATATATATATATATATATATATATATATGTATTTAATATATATATATATATATATAAATATATATATATATATATATATATATATATATATATATATATATATGTATACATATATATATATATATATGCAAACAAGCCTGAATGGTCCCCAGGACTATATGCGACTGAAAACTCACACCCCAGATGTGACTCGAACCCATACTGCCAGGAGCAACGCAACTGGTATACAGGACGCCTTAATCCGCTTGACCATCATGACCAGATATAAGGAAGTGATAGCCGAAGCTATCTGAATCACTTCCCCGCCGGCACTCGGATGGTAATCTTGGGCATAGCATTTTATCAAATCACCTCATTCTTTGGGGCACACGTGAGGAACACAAATGCGAACAAGCCTGAATGGTCCCCAGGACTATATGCGACTAAAAACTCACACCCCAGAAGTGATTCGAACCCATACTCCCAGGAGCAACGCAACTGGTAACTACAGGATGCCTTAATCCGCTTGACAATCACTGATAAAATGCTATGCCCAAGATTTCCATCCGAGTGCCGGCGGGGAAGTGATTCAAATAGCTTCGGCTATCACTTCCTTATGTCCGGTCGTGATGGTCAAGCGGATTAAGGCGTCCTGTATACCAGTTGCATTGCTCCTGGCAGTATGGGTTCGAGTCACTTCTGGGGTGTGAGTTTTCAGTCATATATATATATATATATATATATATATATATATATGACAATGTCAGACCACGGAGGAAAAATGAAACAGGAAATTTCCTTAAGTACTTTCGTATATTAAATACATCTTCAGAAGGTCCATCTTAAATACATCTTCAGAAGATGTATTTAATATACATCTTCAGAAGATGTATATTAAATACATCTTCAGAAGGTGGACCTTCTGAAGATGTATTTAATATACGAAAGTACTTAAGGAAATTTCCTGTTTCATTTTTCCTCCGTGGTCTGACATTGTCACATTCTTAATCACGTGTTTATTTTCGTGATATACACACATATATATATATATATATATATATATATATATATATATATATATATATATATATATATATATATATATGTCGTACCTAATAGCCAGAACGCACTTCTCAGCCTACTATTCAAGGCCCGATTTGCCTAATAAGCCAAGTTTTCATGAATTAATGTTTTTTCGTCTACCTAACCTACCTAACCTAACCTAACCTAGCTTTTTTTGGCTACCTAACCTAACCTTACCTATAAATATAGGTTAGGTTAGGTTAGGTAGGGTTGGTTAGGTTCGGTCATATATCTACGTTAATTTTAACTCCAATAAAAAAAAATTGACCTCATACATAGAGAAAAGGGTTGCTTTATCATTTCATAAGAAAAAAATTATAGTAAATATATTAATTCAGGAAAACTTGGCTTATTAGGCAAATCGGGCCTTGAATAGTAGGCTGAGAAGTGAGTTCTGGCTACTAGGTACGACATATATATATATATATATATATATATATATATATATATATATATATATGTCGTACCTAATAGCCAGAACGCACTTCTCAGCCTACTATTCAAGACCCGATTTGCCTAATAAGCCAAGTTTTCATGAATTAATGTTTTTTCGTCTACCTAACCTACCTAACCTAACCTAACCTAGCTTTTTTTGGCTACCTAACCTAACCTTACCTATAAATATAGGTTAGGTTAGGTTAGGTAGGGTTGGTTAGGTTCGGTCATATATCTACGTTAATTTTAACTCCAATAAAAAAAAATTGACCTCATACATAGAGAAAAGGGTTGCTTTATCATTTCATAAGAAAAAAATTATAGTAAATATATTAATTCAGGAAAACTTGGCTTATTAGGCAAATCGGGCCTTGAATAGTAGGCTGAGAAGTGAGTTCTGGCTACTAGGTACGACATATATATATATATATATATATATATATACATGTCGTACCTAGTAGCCAGAACTCACTTCTCAGCCTACTATGCAAGGCCCGATTTGCCTAATAAGCCAATTTTTCCTGAATTAATATATTTTCTCTAATTTTTTTCTTATGAAATGATAAAGCTAGCCATGTCATTATGTATGAGGTCAATTGTTTTTTATTGGAGATAAAATTAAAGTAGATATTTGACCGAACCTAACCAACCCTACCTAACCTAACCTAACCTATCTTTATAGGTTAGGTTAGGTTAGGTAGCCGAAAAAGTTAGGTTAGGTTAGGTTAGGTAGGTTAGGTAGTCGAAAAAACATTAATTCATGAAAATTTGGCTTATTAGGCAAATTGGGCCTTGCATAGTAGGCTGAGAAGTGCGTTCTGGCTACTAGGTACGACATATATATATATATATATATATATATATATATATATATATATATATATATATATATATATATATATATATATATATATTATTAAATATGACCGAAAAAGTAAGATTAATAATTCTAACACGAATTTTCTCAATCTTTCGTACATTTCTTTTCACTGTTGGAGGTAAATCAAAAATCAATTCTCCAAAATTCATTTTTATTTCTAGTCTGACGCGACACGAGCGCGTTTCGTAAAACTTATTACATTTTCAAAGACTTTAGTTCACAAATACACAACTGAATAGAACTTACGCATCTCCGATTTTATATCTACATTTGAGTGAGGTGGAAGGGGTGATGTGGCATTAACACAAGACAGAACAAGATGTGGCATTAATAGGGTATTAATTTCATCAACACAAGACAGAACAAGAGTATTAATAGGGTATTAATTTGATCAACACAAGACAGAACACGAAACAATGGATATTGAATAGAAGTGTTTGTAGAAAGCCTATTGGTCCATATTTCTTGATGCTTCTATATTGGAGCGGAGTCTTGAGGTGGGTAGAATATAGTTGTGCAATAATTGGCAGCCAATTATTGCACAACTATATTCTACCCACCTCAAGACTCCGCTCCAATATAGAAGCATCAAGAAATATGGACCAATAGGCTTTCTACAAACACTTCTATTCAATATCCTATGTTTCGTGTTCTGTCTTGTGTTGATGAAATTAATACCCTATTAATACTCTTGTTCTGTCTTGTGTTGATGAAATTAATACCCTATTAATGCCACATCTTGTTCTGTCTTGTGTTAAGGCCACATCACCCCTTCCACCTCACTCAAATGTAGATATAAAATCGGAGATGCGTAAGTTCTATTCAGTTGTGTATTTGTGAACTAAAGTCTTTGAAAATGTAATAAGTTTTACGAAACGCGCTCGTGTCGCGTCAGACTAGAAATAAAAATGAATTTTGGAGAATTGATTTTTGATTTACCTCCAACAGTGAAAAGAAATGTACGAAAGATTGAGAAAATTCGTGTTAGAATTATTAATCTTACTTTTTCGGTCATATTTAATAATATATGTCTACAGGAAAGACTGCTACCAAAATATACTAATATATATATATATATATATATATATATATATATATATATATATATATATATATATATATATATATATATATATATATATACATATATATATATATATATATGTCGTACCTAGTAGCCAGAATGCCCTTCTCAGCCTACTATGCAAGGCCCGATTTGCCTAATAAGCCAAGTTTTCCTGAATTAATATATTTTCTCTAATTTTTTTCTTATGAAATAATAAAACTACCCATTTCATTATGTATGAGGTCAATTTTTTTTTATTGGAGTTAAAATTAACGTAGATATATATGACCGAACCTAACCAACCCTACCTAACCTAACCTAACCTATCTCTATAGGTTAGGTTTGGTTAGGTAGCAGAAAAAGTTAGGTTAGGTTAGGTTAGGTAGGTTAGCTAGTCGAAAAACCATTAATTCATGAAAACTTGGCTTATTAGGCAAATCGGGCCTTGAATAGTAGGCTGAGAAGTGCGTTCTGGCTACTAGGTACGACATATATATATATATATATTTCGTATCTAGTAGCCAGAACGCACTTCTCGGCCTACTATGCAAGGCCTGATATGTCTAATAGTCCGAGTGACTTTATTTTCAAAAAATTGTTTCCAGTTGGGTTAGTTTAAATATTTTTATTATATTATATTAAAAACATGAATTATTGATTTAGTTATGTTAGTTTAGGTTAGGTTAAGATAGGTTGGGTTCGGTCATATATCTCTGTTAGTTTTAACTCAAATTTAAAAAAATTAACTCATACATTATGAAATTGATAGCTTTATCATTTTATAAGATAAAAATTAGAACAATATTGAAACTCAGGAAAACTAGGCTTATTAGGCAAATCGGGCCTTGCATTGTAGGCCAAGAACTGCATTCTGGATACTAGGTACAACATATATATATATATATATTTGGCCAACAGATACGGACGGCATGGCCTTCTCTGCCAAAGGACAGGAGGATGGCATGCAAGATACGGCGAGGTTAACAACATTATTAAGAGAAGCCTTACCACAGTAGGTTGTCTAGCTGAAAAAGAGCCCCGTTGCCTTATAAACTCTGATGAGCCTGTCGATGGCCCAGACGTGATCACTGTGAACTCCTAGAAGAATGGTAGACAGTTGGTGTGGGACTACACTTGCGTTTCAACTTTAGCCAATAACTATGTTGACCTCAGTGCTACACAGGCAGGAGGTGCTGCAAATCATTGGGAAGCAGCCAAGTCATGTAAATACAGAGACCTTGAGCACTACTGCAATTTTGTCCCCATTGCCTCAGAGACACTTGGTGCCTGCTGTAAAAGTGCTGCTAGTATTTTAAAGGAGTTGGGGTTCAAGCTAATTGAAACAACTAGGGGCCCTAGAGCTGCCAGTTTTCTCTTTCAGCGCCTTAGTGTGGCGATCCAGAGAGGAAATGCTCACTGCATCCATGGTTCCTTCCTGCCATATGCGGAGCTGGAGGAGCTCTACAAGTTGTGACAAGTACCCTTGTACCCTGCATGTAACCAATGTTGTAACCCTTTTTTGTGTAATGAAAATTTCAAATAAAGTTAGATGTATATAGACACATACCAAAAGAATAGGGGTGGTAAGAGAAGAAATACCAAAGTGTTCAGCGAGGATCCACAAGGACTTCTCTGAGTACTCTTTATTTTCTTCGCCGAGGCTATGTGTCATTACACTTGCTCCAGAGGTGGTACCCCTTTTAGGTATATATATGTGTAAATATATATATATATATATATATATATATATATATATATATATATATATATATATATATATATATATATATATATATATATATATATATATATATATATATATATATATATATATATATATATTGGTTTGGTAGCAGTCTTTCTTGTAAACATATGTTGTTGAATATGACCGATAAGGTAAGATTAATATATCTGACACAATCTTCTCAGTATTTCTTATGTTTTTCTTCACTGTCGGTGGTAATAAAAATAACAATTCTCCGAAATTAATTTTTTTATTTCTCTGACGCCTGAACGCGTTTCGTAATTCATATTACATTTTCAAAGACTTAATTTACACACAAATTCCTCGTACTTATAATCTATTGAATGAGGTGATATGGTACAAAAGTTTTGGGTAAGTGGTCAAACACAACACAAAACACGAAACAATGGGTATAAATTGGATAAGTGAACATATGCATGGAAGTAACTGCAAAAGGTATATTGACCCATACTTCCTCTTGCTGCTTCCAAATTAGTTCGGGGTCTTGAAGTAGGTAGAATATAGTTGTGCATTAATTGGCTGTTGATTGCTGGTGTTGACTTTTTGATGTGTAGTGCCTCGCTGATGTCTAGCCGCCTGCTATCGCCGGACCTATCGATGATTTCTGTGTTGTTTGTTAAGATTTCTCTGGAGATGGTTTGGTTGAGAAATCCCAAGGCACTCTTGCCCCAGGTGTCATGCGTCTCAGACGCTATGGGAACAAAGAGGTATTGACCTTCCAGTCGCCTGTACTTGAGTGATTTTGCTGTTTCCCTGTGGTTGGCCGCCCCACCTGCTTGATCAGCTCCGAAGTGTACATAGGTATCAGCCAGGGTGGATACACATGTTTAGTCCGACACCAACTGTCTACCCTCCTTCCATGAGTATATGGTGATGCCATCAGGGCGAAGTGCTGGGAAATCCGGGTTTTGAACCCCTAGGATGCGATGTTCTCTCTCCGCTAGGCACCTACGTGAGACGAGGCTTCTCTTGATGATGTCATTGACCTCGTTGTGTCTTGCATGCCAGCCCTTTGTGCTTCCGCAATGCAACCCATGCAGTCCGTATTGGTCTGCTTCCACCCTGTTGCAAATAAACTTATATTCAGTGTGAATTGGGGCACCAAGGCGGAGGGCCACTGCTACACGAAGGGATTCTGGATGTAGGCGCGTGCCCATTGCTGACATTGCCCATATATATATATATATGTCGTACCTAGTAGCCAGAACGCACTTCTCAGCCTACTGTGCAAGGCCCGATTTGCCTAATAAGCCAAGTTTTCATGAATTAATTAATTGTTTTTCGACTACCTAACCTACCTA
Organism: Procambarus clarkii; assembly: GCF_040958095.1. Classification (NCBI taxonomy): domain Eukaryota; kingdom Metazoa; phylum Arthropoda; class Malacostraca; order Decapoda; family Cambaridae; genus Procambarus; species Procambarus clarkii. The sequence continues at coordinate 25,262,842 of NC_091160.1, forward strand.
ACCTAACCTAACCTAACGTTTTCGGCTACCTAACCAAACCTAACCTATAAAGATAGGTTAGGTTAGGTTAGGTAGGGTTGGTTAGGTTCGGTCATATATCTACGTTAATTTTAACTCCAATAAAAACAAATTGACCTCATACATATGAAATGGGTAGCTTTATCATTTCATAAGAAAAAAATTAGAGAAAATATATTAATTCAGGAAAACTTGGCTTATTAGGCAAATCGGGCCTTGCATTGTAGCCTGAGAAGTGCGTTCTGACTACTAGGTACGACATATATATATATATATATATATATATATATATATATATATATATATATATATATATATATATATATATATATATATATATATATATATATATATATATATATATATATATATATATATATTCTAATAATAAGTCTCGAGCCCGTAACCACAGCAAGCGCTGCTGGCCGCTCCTTAGGTGAGGAATCAGACCCCATTAAGACACACTAAGAAAGTTTTTGGAGCAAATGAAATCTTAAAAAACCTTTTATCATATATAATGTAAGAACCTCTTTACCTGGAATGGCACTTGAGGCCTTATAGTGGAAATATTAGCGAGTTCTAATAATGGTGCTTAGAGCACTGTGGTCGTGCAGCAGTAATGGTGCTTGGATCACTGTGGTCTTGAAGCAGTAATGGTTCTTGGAGCACTGTGGTCGTGCAGCAGTGATGGTGCTTGGATCACTGTGGTCGTGCAACAGTAATGGTGCTTGAATCACTGTGGTCGTGCAACAGTAATGGTGCTTGAATCACTGTGGTCGTGCAGCAGTAATGGTGCTTGGATCACTGTGGTCGTGCAGCAGTAATGGTGCTTGGATCACTGTGGTCGTGCAGCAGTAATGGTGTTTGGAACACTGTGGTCGTGCAGCAGTAATGGTGCTTGGATCACTGTGGTCGTGCAGCAGTAATGGTGTTTGGAACACTGTGGTCGTGCAGCAGTAATGGTGTTTGGAACACTGTGGTCGTGCAGCAGTAATGGTGCTTGGATCACTGTGGTCGTGCAGCAGTAATGGTGTTTGGAACACTGTGGTCGTGCAGCAGTAATAGTACTTGACACACTGTAGTCGTGCAGCAATAATGGTGCTTGGCAAATTGTGGTCGTGCAGCAGAAATTTTGCTTGGCGCTTTCAGCAGCCCCTTTCAAAGCTGGAGAAATTGCTGACCTGGAGAGCGTGCAGAGATCTTTTACTGCTAGAATCCACTCAGTAAAACATTTAAACTATTGGGACCGACTAAAGAGCTTAAATTTGTACTCCCTTGAGCGCAGGTGTGAGAGATACATAATAATTTACACGTGGAAAATATTAGAGGGGCTGGTCCCAAACCTGCACGCAGAAATAACATCACATGAGACCAGAAGACATGGCAGGATGTGCAAAATACCCCCGTTGAAAAGCAGAGGTGCAACAGGTACTCTGAGAGAGAACTCTATCAACATCAAACTTTTGTACCATATCACCTCATCCAATAGAGTATAAGTACGAGGAATTTGTGTGTAAATTAAGTCTTTGAAAATGTAATATGAATTACGAAACGCGTTCAGGCGTCAGAGAAATAAAAAAATGAATTTCGGAGAATTGTTATTTTTATTACCACCGACAGTGAAGAAAAACATAAGAAATACTGAGAAGATTGTGTTAGATATATTAATCTTATCTTTTCGGTCATATTCACCAACATATGTTTACAAGAAAGACTGCTACCAAACCAATAAATAAATATATATATATATATATATATATATATATATATATGTCGTACCTAGTAGCCAGAACGCACTTCTCAGCCTACTATGCAAGGCCTGATTTGCCTAATAAGCCAAGTTTTCATGAATTAATTGTTTTTCGACTACCTAACCTACCTAACCTAACCTAACCTAACTTTTTCGGCCACCTAACCTAACTTAACTTATAGAGATTGGTTAGGTTAGGTTAGGTAGGGTTGGTTAGGTTCGGTCATATATCTACGTCAATTTTAACTCCAATAAAAAAAAATTGACCTCATACATAATGAAACGGGTAGCTTTATCATTTCATAATTAAAAAAATAGAGAAAATATATTAATTCATGAAAACTTGGCTTATTAGGCAAATCGGGCCTTGCATAGTAGGCTGAGAAGTGTGTTCTGGCTACTAGGTACGACATATATATATATATATATATATATATATATATATGTCGTACCTAATAGCCAGAACGCACTTCTCAGCCTACTATGCAAGGCCCGATTTGCCTAATAAGCCAATTTTTCCTGAATTAATATATTTTTTCTAACTTTTTTCTTATGAAATGATAAAGCTACCCATTTTCATTATGTATGAGGTCATTTTTTTTATTGGAGTTAAAATTAATGTAGATATATGACCGAACCTAACCAACCCTACCTAACCTAACCTAACCTATCTCTATCGGTTAGGTTAGGTTAGGTAGCAGAAAAAGTTAGGTTAGGTTAGGTTAGGTAGGTTAGGTAGTCGAAAAAACATTAATTCATGAAAACTTGGCTTATTAGGCAAATTGGGCCATGCATAGTTGGCTGAGAAGTGCGTTCTGGCTATTAGGTACGACATATATATATATATATATATATATATATATATATATATATATATATATATATATATATATATATTTACACATATATATACCTAAAAGGGGTACCACCTCTGGAGCAAGTGTAATGACACATAGCCTCGGCGAAGAAAATAAAGAGTACTCAGAGAAGTCCTTGTGGATCCTCGCTGAACACTTTGGTATTTCTTCTCCTACCACCCCTATTCTTTTGGTATGTGTCTATATACATCTAACTTTATTTGAAATTTTCATTACACAAAAAAGGGTTACAACATTGGTTACATGCAGGGTACAAGGGTACTTGTCACAACTTGTAGAGCTCCTCCAGCTCCGCATATGGCAGGAAGGAACCATGGATGCAGTGAGCATTTCCTCTCTGGATCGCCACACTAAGGCGCTGAAAGAGAAAACTGGCAGCTCTAGGGCCCCTAGTTGTTTCAATTAGCTTGGACTCCAACTCCTTTAAAATACTAGCAGCACTTTTACAGCAGGCACCAAGTGTCTCTGAGGCAATGAGGACAAAATTGCAGTGGTGTTCAAGGTCTCTGTATTTAAGTGACTTGGCTGCTTCCCAATAATTTGCAGCACCTCCTGCCTGTGTAGCACTGAGGTCAACATAGGTTTTGGTTAAAGTTGAAACGCAAGTGTAGTCCTACACCAACTGTCTACCATTCTTCTAGGAGTTCACAGTGATCACGTCTGGGCCATCGACAGGCTCATCAGAGTTTATAAGGTAAGCTTTGTGTCTGGAGAGTTTGGCTGGCCGTTTTTTTGGTTTTATAGTAAATCGTCAGTTGTATCTTCTGATTTTTGTCTGTAGGGATAACGTTTCTATTAACAATATCTTTCAGGACCCATTCCTCCGTTTTATGAGCTATGGAAAAGAAGTTCCGGTAAAATAGTCTAATAGGGGGTATAGGTGTTGTGTTAGTTGTCTCTTCAGAGAAGAGACAACTTCAGAGGGGAGAGGAGGTGATGGTGTTCCAGGAACCACATCAGACGAACGTTAACCATACGTTCAAAGAGTTTGCAGACACAACTTGTGAGGGCAATAGGGCGAAAGTCCTTAGGTGGGAAGTACCCAGAGACCCCGGTTTGCGAACAGGGAGGACAACGGCATCGAGCCAGTCCTCAGGGACTGACGACGACTCCCATATATGATTATACAGACTCGGTAAATACTGAGACGTGCACGGAGGGAGATTGCGAAGCATCTCATAATGAATACCATCGGAGCCCGCCGCCGTAGAACCGCAGATGGCCAGGGCAGAACAAAGTTCAGAGAGAGAGAAGGGATCGTTATAGGAAAGTCGAAGACGAGTGCAGAAATCTAAAGGACGAGACTCAAGGACAGGTTTACGAAGAAGGAAAGATTGGGGAAGATGAAGACCAGAGCTAACAGAAGAAAAGTGAGAACCCAGTTCGGTAGCGACCTGCAACGGGTCCGCCACAAGAGTACCACGGAGGTGAAGGACCGGGGAAACATCGCGAACGAACTTACCCGCAATCTTGCGGATACGCTTCCAGATCTGTGGCAGGGGAGTTTCGGACGTAATTGTTGAGATATAAGAAGTCCAACATTCACGTTTAGCCGTACAGATGGCCCTATGGGCCACCGCACTCGCTTTCCGAAAGAAAAGAAAAGAATCGGTCGTCTGCCGATGGCGGTGCCTCTTCCAGGCTGCACGCTTACAGCGGACAGCCCGACCACAGTCTGCATTCCACCAGGGAACGCACTTCCGTGGACCCCGAGAGGAAGAGCAAGGAATAGAGCGGAGGGCAGCGTCGAAGACAGTGTCATGAAAAAGGAGGAGAGCACGAGGGAGAGGCAGAAGGGAGAGGTCAGAGAGAGCAGCACTGAGGGTAAATAGGTTCCAGTCCGCTTTAGCAAACCGCCACCTCGGAAAAGAGAGTGAAGGGCGAAAAGAGAAAAAGGAAACAAGGATAGGGAAATGATCACTGCCATGGAGGTCATCAAGAACCTGCCACGTGAAATCTAAGTAAAGAGAAGAAGAGCAGAGAAAAAGATCAAGACAGGAAAGGGTGCGAGTCCGAGAGTCCAAATGAGTGGGCTCACCAGAATTCAGAAGAGAGAGGGAAGAAGAGAGGAGAAACGGCTCAAGAAGGCGACCCCGGGTATTCATCAGAATGTCACCCCAAAGAGAATGACGACAATTGAAGTCACCCAGCAGGAGCACAGGCTCCGGCAAGGAGTCCAAGAGGTGTTTGAAATCAGGAAGAGAAAGCGGGACACTCAGGGGAAGATAAATGGAACAAACTGTGTACCATTTTCCCACAAAGATACGAGCAGCAGAACAATGGAGAGGCAAAAGAAAAAGTAAAGGAACAAAGGGAACATCAGCGCGAATCAAGAGAGCAGAAGAATTAGGAGCCCCAGCAACGGCTCGGGGGGGGGGGGGGGGAAGAGAAAGGAATAGCCACGAAAACGACCAGGACGAGCACCAAGCATCGGCTCCTGGAGACAGATACAAAGGGGCGAAAACCGCGAAATCAGAAGTTGGAGTTCGAGGAAATTGGCGTAATAACCTCGAACGTTCCATTGAAGAATAGACAACGACGAGAAGGGAAAGGACAACAACAGAGAACAAGGAAGAAACAAAGGCGAAAGAGCAACACAGCACGTTAAAGAATATCAGAGTCGGGACCAGGGTCAGCAAAGTCATGGTTAGGGCCCATGGGTAAACTGAGCAAAGACGGAGGGAAGGAAGCGGGAGAACAGACCAGAGGTGGGTGGGCGGTGTCCGGAGGAGGAGGAAGAGGAGGAGACAACGGAGAGGAGCAGTCAAGGACAGCAGCAGAAAGAGGGGAAGTAGAAAGAGGGGAGCACACCTCAGCAAGAGCAGCAACCGAAAGGGAAGCAGGAGCCAAAGAAACCTCCATAGCAGGAACAGGGGGCGCAATCACTGAAATGGGATGGGAAGGAGCAACAGAGCCAGAAGTAGGGGCTGAGGAAGAAAGTGAAGCCTTATTACCTGCAGGGGAGGAGGAAGGAGAGGAGCCAGGCTTACCCTTCTGACTTAAAGAGACTGGTGTCCCAGCAACTACGTACCGGGCAATGGATTCCAGTGTTTCAACAGAAGCTGAACGAGAGCACACACGACGGCCGGTAGGAGAGCGATGGACATCCGCCTGCACCGACAGGCGGCGGGGAGAGCCAATAGATGGAGGAAGAGGATGGGAAAGAGGATCGGAGGGAGACGAGGAAGAAGACACAGGAGACGAAAGACCGGGTAGAAAGAAGGGGAACCCCAGACAGAGGATCAGGAGGGGGACCCTTCGGGACAGAACTCAAAGGAACAGAGGAGGGGGCAGTGGGCGTATCGGGGTCCAAGGCCCAGAAACGGTTGCGAGTCTGAGGAAGGAGGGAGGGACGAGGAGAGGAAGAGCGCAACACGCAAGCGTAAGAGACGTTAGCATAAGGCGGGAGCCGGCGAACCTGGCGCCTCGCCTCAGGAATAGATAAACGCTCCCGGTGCTTCAAGTTGAGGACGGCCGCCTCAAGCTTGTAATGGATACAGGCACGGGAGAAGGTAGGATGGGCCTCACCACAGTTGAGGCAGCGAGCTTGGGGAGAAGTGCACTCCGACTTAGAGTGACCTTCACCCCCACACAAAGGACAGAGAGAGACAGTCCCAAAGCAGCAGAGAGCACCATGCCCAAACTTCCAGCACTTGTTACAAAGCAAAGCCGAGGAGAAGGAATATACTCCTGGACAGAGCACCTAACACCAGCAAGAATGACAGAGGATTAAAGGTTCCTACCATCAAAGGTGATCTTCACAACACGAAGAGGTTGGCGGCGACGACCACGAGGGGGACGAGTGAACGAGTCAACCTGGAGGACAGAATGGCCTTGGGCAACAAGGATATGCCGAATATCATCGTGGCAATCCTGCAGATTCACAACACCGGTTGCAACATGGGGCGGGAGGAGAATAGTGCCAACATTGGCATTCATCTGAACGTTCTTGGAGACCCGAACAGGGATCTCGCAAGGCAGGATAAGGCTGCCAAGTGGGAAACTGCATCCTGAGAAGGAGCAGCAATGACACGTGTACCGAGACGAGTGGGGTTGAAGGTAACAGACGCATCAACGGAATCAACAAGATTCCGATGGAGGGAGAAATCGTCAGGAGGCGCAGAATCAAGAGGAAGAAGATGAAAGTATTTGGCCCATGAAGCGGGACCAAATAAGGCCTGATACGTGTCAGTACGGGAAGGAATCGAGCGAGTGCGGCCAGGGCGCGAACGGCGTTGAGAACCCCCAGAGAGAGAGGGGTCAAAAGGCACAGTAGTCACAACGAGAGACTTAGCCGCACCAGGGGACGAAGTGGTCACCACTAGGGGCTGGAGGCTCGACCCAACCACAGAGGAGGGACGGGAGCTGGGGAAAGAAGTCAGGACGGTCATAGGAGGAGCAAGGTCGGGGCCCACCGCAGCGGGAGCTACAGAGTCTGGTCTTCCAATACAGGCCGACTCCGGGGCTTGGTCGCCCACCCCACGAGCCTGAGAGGGTACAACAGAAACATTTATCGACATAGAGACGAAGAGAAAGAAATTCATCCACGAATGTGCCCCCATACCCACCATGGAGCTACAATTAGAGGGAGGACACCCAACAGGAAACTATCGCCGATCATGCCGGGGCCCCCAGGGGTGCGTCGTGAGTATACGCCCCACAAACGCCACCTTAAGAACCGTCAGTCCGTCGAGATCGGGTTCAGTGACGAAAGGGGGATTGACAATAAAAGGTTCCCCTCGCTTGAGACGTCGGATACTACAGTTCTACGGGTGCAAGAGTATGCTTCCTCAAGCACCCGGGCGTCAAAATAGAAGAAGACCAAAGGAATAACCAAAACAAGCAAAAGGTCGGCAGGAAACGACAAGCAGATAGGAGAAGAGGGAGGAGAAAAACGAAACAGAAGGAAAAGGAAAAGGTGCTCAGCACAATTGGAGAGGACGGCAGCCGGAGCACAAGGCTAGAAAAGGACAGAAGACTGTCCCAAGGAGCATCACACTCTGGCAGCCGCCCACTAAGACCCCCCATGGCATCAACGAGCTGAGCGGGGAGGGGAAATGCAGGTATAAAATCAAAGCTGTTTAAACTCTGTTTAGTGTTTGCAGGTTATAGTTGTGTGTGTGTAAAGTCTTTGAAAATGTAATAAGTTGTTACGAAACGCGTTCAAGTGTTGCGTCAGACTAGAAAAAAAATGAATTTTGGAGAATTGATTTTTCAGTTACCAAAACTGAAAAACAACAAAGTGTTCTAAAGTTGTATACTTAACTCTCGTGTTTAGGAGAGTTGTGCCTTAAGCAGAGACACTGTGTCTTCCCATATTAACAGGGACTTGATGAAATTAACGTATAAATGACCCCTCACCTGCTCTGGTGCTCTTGGGAGGTGTTGATCTTTGGGGTATTTAAATACTCCGAAATTACCATCTCTTTTAAGGGTCTGAGCGGGTGGTGGAGCGGGTTAAGGCGTACCTGTTATGCCAGTTGCTGGAAGGCTTCTGTGCTGGCTAGGGTTCGAGTCTCCTGGTGGGAAAGTGTTCTAAAGTTGTATACTTAACTCTCGTGTTTAGGAGAGTTGTGCCTTAAGCAGAGACACTGTGTCTTCCCATATTAACAGGGACTTGATGAAATTAACGTATAAATGACCCCTCACTTGCTCTGGTGCTCTTGGGAGGTGTTGATCTTTGGGGTATTTAAATACTCCGAAATTACCATCTCTTTTAAGGGTCTGAGCGGGTGGTGGAGCGGGTTAAGGCGTACCTGTTATGCCAGTTGCTGGAAGGCTTCTGTGCTGGCTAGGGTTCGAGTCTCCTGGTGGGAAAGTGTTCTAAAGTTGTATACTTAACTCTCGTGTTTAGGAGAGTTGTGCCTTAAGCAGAGACACTGTGTCTTCCCATATTAACAGGGACTTGATGAAATTAACATATAAATGACCCCTCACTTGCTCTGGTGCTCTTGGGAGGTGTTGATCTTTGGGGTATTTAAATACTCCGAAATTACCATCTCTTTTAAGGGTCTGAGCGGGTGGTGGAGCGGGTTAAGGCGTACCTGTTATGCCAGTTGCTGGAAGGCTTCTGTGCTGGCTAGGGTTCGAGTCTCCTGGTGGGAAAGTGTTCTAAAGTTGTATACTTAACTCTCGTGTTTAGGAGAGTTGTGCCTTAAGCAGAGACACTGTGTCTTCCCATATTAACAGGGACTTGATGAAATTAACGTATAAATGACCCCTCACTTGCTCTGGTGCTCTTGGGAGGTGTTGATCTTTGGGGTATTTAAATACTCCGAAATTACCATCTCTTTTAAGGGTCTGAGCGAGTGGTGGAGCGGGTTAAGGCGTACCTGTTATGCCAGTTGCTGGAAGGCTTCTGTGCTGGCTAGGGTTCGAGTCTCCTGGTGGGAAAGTGTTCTAAAGTTGTATACTTAACTCTCGTGTTTAGGAGAGTTGTGCCTTAAGCAGAGACACTGTGTCTTCCCATATTAACAGGGACTTGATGAAATTAACGTATAAATGACCCCTCACTTGCTCTGGTGCTCTTGGGAGGTGTTGATCTTTGGGGTATTTAAATACTCCGAAATTACCATCTCTTTTAAGGGTCTGAGCGGGTGGTGGAGCGGGTTAAGGCGTACCTGTTATGCCAGTTGCTGGAAGGCTTCTGTGCTGGCTAGGGTTCGAGTCTCCTGGTGGGAAAGTGTTCTAAAGTTGTATACTTAACTCTCGTGTTTAGGAGAGTTGTGCCTTAGGCATATATATATATATATATATATATATATATATATATATATATATATATATATATATATATATATATATATATATATATATATATATATATATATATATATATATATATATATATATATATATATATATATATATATATATATATATATATATATATATATATATAAAATGGAAATGTTTGTTTGTTCAAAATCGCTAATTTCCGAAAGTTCTTCACTCATTACTTTGAAATTTTCACACAATGTTCTATTCGCTTCAGAACAGGCTTTTATATACTTATTATATTGATGTCACAACTGTGACGGAAAAAATATGTTTTTTTTTTAAACTGTGTTTTTTTCATGTTTTTTTCATGTGAGAGAAATCTTTGAAAGCTCTTTACCGATTGCTTTGAAATTTTGACACGAAGTTGCCTTCGAATAGGCGCGTTTTTCTATATACCTACTATATACATGCCTTACCTGTGACTGGAGAAAACATGTTTTTTTGAAAAACAACTACATCTGTTGGATGTAAGAGCAACACACGCTGTAATCTCCCAAAGTTCTTCACCGATTGCATTGAAATTCTGATACAATGTTCCATTCGAATATGAGCGTCTTTTTATTTACCTACTATACAGATGTCCCCCTCTGTGACAGGTAAAAAAATGTGTTTTTTTTAAAACAGCGCCATCTGTTGCACATAATGGCAACATGCACGCTATACTAAATATGTCACGAATTCCATTTGAATGTTTCCGATTGCATTGATAAATTTTATTTTCATAGATTTCGATTTATTTCATTTTTTATTAAATTATTTTTTGTGACATTGTGTTGGAATTCAGCTGTGTTGTTTACCATACTGTTCATTTCGTAAGTATAAGTATAGGTGCCACACCTGTTACAGGTAAAACGATGCACTTCTTGAAAACAGCGCCATCTGTTGCATGTAAGAGGAACACTCAATCTATACTAAATATGTTACATTTCCATTTCAATGTTTCTGACTGCATTGATATATTGAATTTTCAGAGATTTTGATTTATTTTCATTTTGATTTAATTATTTTGTGTGAATTGCATTGGAATGGAGCTGTGTTGTTTACCGTACCGTTCATTTCGCGAGTATATTTTTTTTTTACTTTTTCAGTTTTTCGTTTCATTTTTTAACTGTTTTTCTTATATTTCAGTGATTGTGATTTTCAGTGATATTTCAGATCACTTGATGTTTCCAATTTTCTGATGGAAACATCAGACCATTTGGGAAGGCGTCGGACGAGGGAGTGGGGAATGATGGGGATGACGTGGGGAAGGAAGTGAGAGATGGTGTGGAGCACAAAGTGGACGGAAGTGAGAGATGGTGGGGAGGATGAGGGGACAAGGGAGGGGGTAATGGTGGGTAAGGACGTTGGGACAGAGGAGTTTGGGATGGTGGGGCGAAGGGGTGGGAGAATGGTGGGGAGGACAAATGGACAGGGGAGTGGGGCATGGTGGGAAGGAATAGGGGATGGGAGAGTGGGGAAGGGTGGGGAGGACAAGGGGACTGTGGAGTGGAGAATGGTTGGGAGGCCGAGGAGACGGGTGAGGGGGGAATGGTGGGGAGGACTAGGGGATAGGGAAGGTTGCTGTGGTTCCGCAACACACATACACATGCTTTCCTGAGCTACAGCAACGCGTGGCCTGGTACTGCTAATCTATATAAATAAAAATGTAAATGTTCGTGTGTTCAAAATCGCTAATCTCCGAAAGTTCTTCACTGATTCCTTAAAATTTTCACACAACGTTCCATTCGCATCTGAGTGAGTTTTTATATACATACTATATATATGTCACGTCCGTGATGGGAAAAACTTTTTTTTTTATCTGTGTTTTTCATGTGAGGAAAATCTTCGAAACCTTTTTACCCATTGCTTGGAAATTTTGACACATCATTGCATTCGAATAAGCACGTGTTTATATATACCTACATTATTCATGCCTCTCCTGTGGCTGGATTTTTTTTAAACAGCGCCATCTGTTGGACGTAAGAGCAACACACGATGTAATCTCCGAAAGATCTTCACCGATTGCTTTAAAACTTTGACACAATGTTCCATTTGATATAGCACGTGGTTTTATATACCTACTATATAGATGCAACACCTGTGCCTCGTTAAAACATATTGTGTTTTTTTTAAACAGAGCCACTTAAGAGCAACACACGCTATACTAAATATGTTACAATTCCATTTCAATGTTCCCGATTTCAATGATAAATTGAATTTTCATAGATTTCGATTTATTTTCATTTTGATTTAATTATTTTGTGTGACATTGCATTGAAATTGAGCTGTATTGTTTATTATATCATTCATTTCCTGAGTATAGTTTATTTTTTTACTTTTTCATTTCGTTTTCTAACTGTTAGTCTTATATTTCATTGATGGGAACATCAGATCATGTGATGTTCCCATTTTTCTGATGGGGAACATAAGTGGGGAATGGTGGGGAGGAGTAGGGGACGGGAGTGGGGGACTAGGGGACAGTGGAATGGAGAATGGGGGGGGAGGACAAGGGGACAGGGGAGTTGGGGATGGTTGGGAGGACGAGGGGACGGGAAAGTGGGAGATGGTGGGGAGGACAAGGGGATGGTGGAGTGAGGAATGGTTAGAAGGACGAGGGGATACTGGAGTGCGGGATGGTGGGAAGGACAAAGGGCCAAGGGAAGGGAGAATTGTTGGGAGGACGAGGAAACAGGGTAGTGGGGGAAAGGTTGCTGTAACTCAGCAAAGCACATGTGTTGCTGAGCCAAAGCAATACATGGCCGGGTTGCTTGTCTATATAAATAAAAATAGAAATGTTCGTTTCTTCAAAATCGCTAATCTCCGAAAGTTCTTCACCGATTGCTTTGAAATTTTCACACAATGTTCCATTCGAATCCGAGCAGGTTTTTATATAAATATTATATTGATGTCACGTCTGTGACGGAAAAAAACATAATTTCTTTAAAAACTGTGCTTTTCATGTGTTTTTCATATTAGAGAAATCTTCGAAACCTCTTTACCGACTGCTTTGAATATTGGACACGACGTTGCATTCGAATAGGCGCGTGTTTCTATTTACCTACTTAATACATGCTTTACTTGTGACTGGAGAAAACATGTTTAAAAAAAAAAAACGCTCTCTGTTAGATGTAAGAGCAACACACGCTGTAATCTCCCAAAGTTCTTCACTGATTGCATTGAAATTCTGAAACAACGTTCCATTCGAACATGCATGTCTTTTTATATACCTACTATACAGATGCCACCTCTGTGACAGGTAAAAACATGCGTTTTTGAAAAACAGTGCCATCTGTTGCCCATAATATCAACATGTGCGCTATAATAAATATGTCACGAATTCCATTTGAATGTTTCCGATTGCATTGATCAATTTTATTTACATAGATTTCAATTTATTTTATTTTTTATTTAATTATTTCATGAGACATTGTGTTGGAATTGAGCTGTGTTGTTTACTATACCGTTCATTTCGTAAGTGTAAGTATTGATGCCACACCTGTTACAGGTAAAGCTATGCATTTCTTGAAAACAGCGCCATCTATTGCATGTAAAAGGAACGCACATGCTATCTATCTATATAAATAAAAATGGAAATGTTCGTTTGTTCAAAATCGCTAATCTCCGAAAGTTCTTCACCGATTGCTTTGAAATTTTCATACAATGTTCCATTCGCATCCGAGCAGGTTTTTATATACATACTATATAGACGACACATCAGTGACGGTAAAAAAAAAACATTCTTTTTCTGAAAAAAGTGTGTTTTTCATGGGAGGGAAATCTTCGAAACCTCTTTACCAATTGCTTTCAAATTTTAACCCAACGTTGCATTCGAATTGGCGCGTCATTTTATATATCTATTATATACATACCTCACCTGTGATAGGAAAAACATATTTATTTTTTAAACGGCGCAATCTCTTGGACTTGAGAGCAACAAACGCTGTAATCTACGAACATTCTTCACCGATTACTTTGAAATTTTGACTCAACGTTGCATTCAAATAGGCGTGTCTCTTAATATACTATTATATAGATGCCACCCCTGTGACAGGTAAAAACATGTGTTTTTAAAAAACAGCGCAACCTGTTGCACATAATGGCAACATGCACGCTATACTAAGTATGTCACGAATTCCATTTCAATGTTTCCGATTCCATTGATGAATTTTATTTTCATAGATTTCGATTTATTTTATTTTTTAGTGAAGTATTTTGTGTGACATTGTGTTCGATTTGAGCTGTGTTTACCATACCATTCATTTCATAAGTATAAGTATAGATACAACACCTGTGACGGGTAAAACTATGCTTTTATTGAAAAAACATCGCCATCTGTTGCATGTAAGAACAACACACATGCTATACTAGATATACAGTTCCATTTCAGCGTTTCAGATTGCATTGATATATGGAATTTTCATAGATTTTGATTTATTTTAATTTTGATATAATTATTTTGTGTGAATTGCATTGGAATTGAGCTGTGATGTTTACCACACCGTTCATTTTGTTAGTATAGTTTATTTATACATTTTTTCATATTTTCATTTCATTTTTAACTGCTTCTCTTATATTTCAGTGATAGGAACATCACGTCACTTGATGTTCCCAATTTTCTGATCGGAACATCAGACCATTTGGGAAGTCATCGGACGAGAGAATTGGGAATAGTGGGGATGACGAGGGGATGGAAGTGAGCGATGGTGGTGAGGACGAGAGGACAAAAGAGGGTGTAATAGTGGGGAAGGACGAGGGGATGGGGGAGTTTAGGATAGTGGGGACGGGGGGATGGGGGAATGGAGAATGGTGGAGAAGACAAAGGGACAGGGGAGTGGGGCATGGTGGGAAGGAAGAGGGGATGGTGGAGTGGGGAATGGATGGGAGGCCAAGGAGACGGGTGACGGAGGAATGGTGGTGAGGACTGAGAGACAGGGATGGTTGCTGTGGCTCAGCAACGCACATGCATTGCTGAGCCACAGCAACGTGTAGCGGGGTACTGCTAATTTTCTTATAAAATTAGTATATTTCGAAGTAAAACTATGTTTTTTCAACTTGTACAGTCAGCGCCGACATTGTAGTAAGCAAATGTTACATTTTTTGTTTACCTACGTAATTTTAAGAGATAGTTTGTAGGCTTCCTAGTCGCTCACAAGATTTGCGAAGTAAGTAAGTAATTATCAAAAGAAAGCACCAAACCGGGAAGGCTATGTATCACCATCAAATGTGCAGAATATCCAGAGAGCGCTAAATATCACCAAGAATGCCAATACGAGAACAAAAACGCATAAGGCGAACGATATCAAAAGTATCTGAGTCACCAAGATTTCTATTGAGGGACAGGCGACCGCGAGGGGCGGTCGGAAAGCAAGACACACGCTCGTCCTGGAAGTCAGAACACTCAAGAAGGACATGCACGACCGTAAGAGGGACAATGCAATTAGGACAAAAAGGAGCAGGGCGGTGCTCCATCAAGTGACCATGGGTTAAGCGAGTATGGCCAATACGCAACCTCGCCAGAGCTGTTTCCCATCGCCGGTTACGGTGGTAGGAGGACGGCCACGAGGAAACACAACATTTAAGAGTACGTAGTTTGTTACCAGTAACAGACGACCAAGAAGCCTGCCAACGGGTAAGGACGGAGGAATGGATAACCGGGTAAAAGTCAGAATATGGAATACCTTTACGAGAGATGGAACAAGAGCGGACAGCTTCCTAGGCGGCAGCATCCGCACGCTCATTTAAAGACACACCAATATGGCTGGGAACCCAACAAAACTCAACCGACTTAAATTTACTGTGAACAAGAAACAGCCAATGCTGGATCTCGACAACTACTGGATGAACTGGATTAAAGGACCCGAGAGCCATGAGGGCACTACGAGAGTCAACAACAACTACAAAAGAAGACTGACAACGAGAAAGCAGGAGACGAAGAGCATAGAGAATAGCATAAAGCTCCGCTGTAAAGATGCTAGTCTCCGGAAATAAGCGACACATATAAGTGCGATCAGGAAAAACGACAGAGTAGCAAACACCATCCGCAGACTTAGACCCATCGGTGAAGACAGAAACGGAGCGGGAGTGAGAAGAAAAGTGCTCAAGGAAAAGGCGTTTTAGATCCGTAGGAGGGGTAAAAGCTTTAGTGATACGGGTCAAGGATGTACAAAACTGCGGAAGGGGGACTGTCCACGGGGGCAAAGAAGGAACAACACGAGGAGAAACATTAGAAATACGAACGGAAAGAGAATCCTGTAAGCGAGATAACAGGACAGAAAAAGGGAAGCGGTGAAGAGGAACAGGAACCGCAGGAGGGGTAAAAGTTAAAGCACGACAGAGGCGAGAGGAAGGACGTTGTAAGGACCGCGCAAGGTAGCGAAGACAGTAGTGATCTCGCCGGTCCTGGAGAGACAGGAAGCCAGTGTCAACATACAAGCTAAGGACGGGAGTCGAACGAAAGGCACCAGAACTGAGGCGCAACCCAGTATGGTGCAAAGCATCAAGACAGCGAAGAGAAGAAGGAGAAGAAGACGAGTAAGCAGGGCAACCATAATTTAGCTTAGACAGGTCGAGAGAGGAATGTAAAGCAAGGAGAGTGCGCCTATCTGCCCCCACGAAGTATGGGACAATACCCGAAGGAGGGTAAGGGCCTTAGAGCACTCAACACGGAGGTAAGAGATATAGGGAGACCAAGACAAACGAGTGTCAAGGAATAACCCCAAAAGCTTCGCGGAATCTTTGTATTCAAGGGGATGACCATAAAGTGACAAAGAGGGACGAAGAACGACCCGTTTCCGGGTAAAAGTCATGGCACAAGTCTTAGAAGTAGAGAACTTGAAACCATGATCGGTGGCCCAAGACGACACGACATCAATCGCAAGTTGAAGCTGGCGCTGAAGGAGAGGCGAATCATCACCCTGACAGCAAAGGGTAAGATCATCGACATAGAGCGCGGAGAAGACACCTGAAGGAAGAGAGAAAAGAAGACCATTGAGGGCAACCAGAAAAAGAGTAGTGCTCAGAACACTACCCTGGGGCACACCTTCGTATTGCTGAAAAGAGGCAGAGAGAGCGGTACCAAGTCCCACCCGAAAGGAACGACGAAGAGGAAGCTGCAGAGAAAGAGAGGGAGATGACCACGAAGGCCAAAAGAATGAAGTTGAGATAGAATATGATATCGCCAAGTGGTGTCGTAAGCCTTTTCCAGGTCAAAAAGGATGGCAACAATGGAAGTCCTCGCAGCAAAAGCAGTACGAATATAGACCTCCAAGTTCACCAGGACATCTGTCGTGCTGCGGCACTTGCGCAAACCAAATTGAGAAGGGGAGAGGAGGTGATGGTGTTCCAGGAACCACATCAGACGAACGTTAACCATACGTTCAAAGAGTTTGCAGACATAACTTGTGAGGGCAATAGGGCGAAAGTCCTTAAGGGAAGTTCCCAGAGACCCCGGTTTGCGAACAGGGAGGACAACGGCATCGAGCCAGTCCTCAGGGACTGACGACAACTCCCATATATGATTATACAGACTCAATAAATACTGAGACGTGCACGGAGGGAGATGGCGAAGCATCTTATAATGAATACCATCGGAGCCCGCCGCTGTAGAACCGCAGAGGGCCAGGGCAGAACGAAGTTCAGAGAGAAAGAAGGGATCATTATAGGGAAGCCGAAGACGAGTGCAGAAATCTAAAGGACGAGACTCAAGGACAGGTTTTTGAAGAAGGAAAGATTGGGGAAGATGAAGACCAGAGCTAACAAAAGAAAAGTGGGAACCCAGTTCGGAAGCGACCTGCAACGGGTCCGCCACAAGAGTACCATGGAGGTGAAGGACCGGCGAAACATCGGGAACGAACTTACCCGCAATCTTGCGGATACACTTCCAGATCTGGGCCAGAGGAGTTTCGGACGTAATTGTGGAGACATAAGATGCCCTAGAAACTGGTAAGAGTAGTTATAATTTAATGTTTCCATGATTCAGTGCTTACCTCTTGTGAAAATTGTTGTTTAGTCAGAGTTGATTTGTTTTTTTGTATTGAGGCTGGTATTTTCTCCCCTGATTCCATGTATGCCTAACCATCCTGTGAAATGGGAGTATCAGATGAACTTATAGCTAATTTTTTATCTACACTATGTAATCTTCCATATAAAATAGGGTAGCAGCTCATTACTGTATATACCTAAGCTTCTTAATACAAAAATATCAGTAATAAAGATTTTAAATTATAGTTTGTATTTTCCTTACCAATATTATCCTTATTAAATCATGTTAACCATGGATCATTAAGATCTCATGTTGATATGTAATAGTCATATTTCTTTTGAATCATTCATTAAATTGTGCATTATATCTCAATTTTTCACTTCTTTGGATATACAGTATAGTAAAAAAAAATATGATTAAAATAAACCAGTAATATTTCTTTCATTATATTATTTATTTAAATAACTGCATCAATATTTTTACAGCTTACAGGATTTTTTCTAGTAGTTGCATTATTTGTTATAAAAAATTGGTTTATTATTAAACACAATGGTGCCTTCCCAGCTTGGTGCCTTCTTTTGATAATTACTTACCGATTGTTACACACAGCGAAATTGTGTAACAGGAAGAGGTCTTGGACTCAAATTTGCTCCATGCTAAATGTAGAGGAATCAGCTGAGCATCCCTCAAATAAAATAGGCTGCCTCAGCTTATAAGGTAAATAAAATATGCTTTCCTCAAATAAGTAGCTGCCTCACCTCACTGCCTTACTGCTACATAGCTTTCCTGGCATTGTGCCTTCTTATAATAATTACTTGTTCCACACACCCAAATTGTTAACAGGAAGAGGTCTTGGACCCCTACTTCACTCTCTCTTTTTTAATAGTCCATATAGTCATAATTATAGGTTTAAGTATTCAATGAGAAAAGTTTTGAAGTTTTTACCCTAACTTAACATCATTTGTGCAGCATATTTTTATATTATGTCTCACCTAGATTTCATTTCAAAATAAAACCAAACAAAATAAATTAAAAATAGGGGGTGTACCTTAGCTATACATACTCATCTATACTTATTACTAGGTGAACTTGGTGATAGTAAATGCTCCCATCAGACAGGGTTATTCACCTTCTCTCATATTTCATATTCACCAGCGTTTATTTACTTAATTAATAACTACTGGTATTATATCTTGCTATTATAAAACTAATTCTAATATCATAAAAGACATATTTACTGCAAGTTTCAAGCAGAGAATGCATATATAACTAACACGAAGGACGCCTCCTGACGAATGTCTCCAGTTAAATCTTTTGTTTATAATAAAATCGATCCTTCCTGTTGTGTAGTAGAGAAAAATTGAGTTATATCCAGTTTACGTAAAGCTACGAGTGGTCGACAGCAGCCTTAGCCGACGGAGCAAACTCACGAAGATTTTCCTTCTTAGTATGCCTACCTGAATACCGACGTAGCCGCTACGAAGGCGCTAAGAAGAAAAACATTCTTAAGTACCTTCGTGAATCTGGCCCCAGGTTCTAACAATCTGAGCCTTGAGGCGTTGCAAGAATGCAATGATCTACAAGACAAAAGTGAAAAGGTGACTCCTCGGAGTCTACATGCGCTCTGAGCGTGAAATAGCAGCCGCCATCAAAAGGGCAACAATTGTGGGACCAGTTGAGGTCAATGTTCATAGCAACAAGGCCACGGAAATCATAAACAACAAAAGCGAACCTATAAAAGACCCTGGATCCGGATACCGAGTCCAACTACTGGAGGCGAATCTCTCACTCATTCTTCCCAGACAAATCATGGCTGCTAGAACGACTTTCTTAAAGAGGCTGAAGCGCTAGTTAGTTGGTGAGGCCCCCTGACAACATAGCGAGACAAGTGAACGCAGAAAATCCCACTCTCAAAGCGACGACAGCTCTACTCATCAAGACAGCCGACAATACTCGTCTTACGATGAAGATGGCTTTCGAGACAGAATAACAGGCTCAGGAAGCAGCGAAGAAAGGATTCAGTTACTTCGGAATCACCTCCTCACCGAACCAGATCACCATGAAAAAGTTTTCCAAAGTAAGACAATGCTTCAAGTGCTTTAGTTATGAGCACTTCTCAAACAGATGCCCAGAACAAACGGCTAAGTGTAGCTCAAGGAAGCAGGAACTGAAGAAAATTAAAGAGAAGACTACCACGCCGCCGACCACCCAGAGGCAAGTCGCGCCGACCTTGGACTTGACCAATTCCCGAGCCTCCCTTCTACAAGCCAGATTCAGTGTACGACCGTATGAACTGGACGCCCAAACAAGCCTCAGCAGCAGGACCCACCAAAACCAGAGATCCCGACATCCATCCAGAACATCCACATCCAGATCATCATCGCCTAAGCGGACAGAATTGTGAAACAAGATCACAACTTGTTCCACAGAAGAGTGAACAGGCTTCTGGAAGGCAATGTCATTGCGCCTGTACTGACACCAGTGACTGAATATGGAATTGCAGCCACCCAGACCAAAGTCCCACGGCTGACGACGACAACTGCGGACACCCACACGGACGCTCCACGGACGACGACAACTGCGGACACCCAGATGGACGTTCCGTGGATGATTTTCTTTTTTTTGGCAGGGATATTCCTGCGTGGGCCCTAAGCCTCTGGCTGGCCCACTAAGTGTTGCTTGTTTCTGTTTTACTTGGGCGAAGTATGAGTCGCTTCAGTAAAATTTCGCCATATGTGTTTAACAACTTCTGCTCTGTTGAATCTAAGTTGAAATCTTAGTGGGTTTGTAACTGTGCACTGTGTTAGATAATGTTCCAGTGGTCTGTCGAACATTTCTCCACAGTGCTGACATTTCCTCTCATCTTCTGGAACCTGTAAACCTATTTCCCATGCACATGTGTATCTAAGCCTGATGCGATGTAAGTGTACTTCTGTTGCTCTACTGCCCCCGTTCATCAAACTAAGTGGTTCGTAGTTGGTTGAATTCTTGTACCAACCCGCAGATCCTGATGTTGCAACTGCTGTGTTGTGGTCACTGTACATCTTTTGCATTGCTCTGTTTCTAATTACTTTCTTAATCTGTGATAGACTCTGTGGTATGTAACTGTTTACAGTTCTTCTCTTAGTTGCAAGTTTTGCAGCTTCGTCTGCAATGTCATTTCCTATTTTTCCCTCATGACTTGACACCCAGTTGATAAGTACCCATCGGCCTTGTCGCTTGAGTGTTTGCATTAATGATATGACATTTGTGATCAGATGTATGTTTACACATATGTGTTCTTGTTGCAAGGTTTCAATGGCGGTTCTCGAATCTGTATGTATGATAACATGTTGTCGGTGTTCAGCAAGAGCATGTTCCAAAGCCTTTTGAATGGCTAACATCTCTGTTTGTAAAGTCGTACACCCATTTGAGAGGCTCCAACTATTTACAGAGTTTCCTGCTTTAACTGCAGCTCCGGTTTCTTGTCCCTGCTGGTCTACTGATCCATCTGTGAAGTAAGTGAAGCTGTCGGATGCCATGTTTGCTTCTATATGCATCTGTGCAATGTTACGTACCAGATGAGGATTTGTCTGGTTCTTTTTTCCTTCAAGAACCATAATCTTAAAGTCTGCTGGCGGAGATTCCCAAGGGGCTTGCATAACAAAGTCTGCATGTATTTCGTCGACACCCTTCTCAGTGACTGTTTGTTATATCGAATGTATTGATGGTGTTTATCGCACAATGGGTCCACCTGTTGCTATTGGAGGCTCTTCTGTCCAGAGTTAGTGCTCCAGTGATTATATCTTTAAGTGAACTGATTCTAGGTCTAGTCAATATCTTGGTCAGCATGCACGAAGCAATCCCTTTTATCCTTATTTCAATCGACATCAGCTTGGTTTCTAGTCTTAGGTTCAGTATTTTAGTCCATCTGGGAGCTCCTGTTATGATTCGCAATGCATCGTTTTGAATAACCTCAACGTTTGCCCACTGATCAGGAGAAAGAGTGAGTAAGGCAGGCGCTGCATAATCAATTAGGGAACGAACGGCGTGTATGTAAAACATTCTTAACACTCTTGTGTCCTGCTCCAAGACGGGGCCCTGTGATTGCTCTCATTATATTTAGTCGTTATTTTGCTTTCTCCTTTAGATATTGAATTTGTTTGTTTGTTGAATGTAATTTTAAAATCTATCCACACTCAGAGATATTGATATTGTGTAACCCACTGAAGGTCAATGTCATGAATGCGTAGGTGCCTGTCTAAAGTGTTGCCGCCTAGTCTCATTGCCTTAGACTTTTGTGCAGATATTTTTAGCCCTAAAAGGCTGCATTCAAATGTTACTTTATCTAATGCACCTTGTGCTTTATTTAGAAGTGAAGGAACTGTAATGACTAATGCTATATCATCAGCATAGCTTAGCAATTTAACCCCCTTCTGTAAATGTCATGGTAACAAGGTTTTCCATAACACGGATGAAGACAAATGCGGACACCCAGACAGTCGATCCACGTACGGTGACAAATGCGGACACCCAGACGCATGCTCCACGTCTGGGCAATGATGAACCAGCTAGATTCGACTTGATATTCACCCTGAATGAGACAAAAATAAGGGAAGTCAAAGTTGAAGCCCCCATTGCAATGAGTGACCACAGTGTACTCACTTTTGAGTACTTGGTGGAGGTAGGGATAACCTATCCAAGGACGGGATCGGAGGAAAAAAGACTGAATTACCGAAGAAGAAAATATGACGAGATGAGGAACTTCCTCAGGGGAATACCATGGGAAACAGAACTTAGAGACAAGAATGTGCAGGTCATGATAGATTTTGTCATCCAGAAGTGCCAGGAAGCTGCAGGCAGGTTTATCCCCGTTCAAAAGAAGAAAAACGAAAAACAACAGAAAAAAACATGGTTCAACCAGGAATGCAAGGTAGCGAAGCAACTGAGTAAAAGAACATGGAGAAACTACTGAAATAACAGAACACCGGAGAGCAGAGAGAGATACCAGAAGGCCAGAAATGAGTACCTCAGAGTGAGAAGGGATGCAGAGAGACAGTTTGAAAATGACATCGTGAGTAAAGTCAAGACCCAACCAAAGCTGCTCCACAGCCACATCAGGAGGAAAACAGCAGTGAAGGAACAAGTGTTGAAGCTCCGAAAGGGGAGAACAGATATACAGAGAATGACAAGGTGTGTGAAGAACTCAACAAGAGATTGCAGGTCTTCACAATAGAACAAGAAGAAGCCCATGCACTATATGAGGAGGCGGCAAACCAAGCAACCTTGGAGGAATTTAACCTCACCAGTGATGAACTCAAAAGGTGTCTGCTGGAGCTGGATGGGACAAAGGCTGTTGGGCCTGACAGAATCTCACCATAGATACTAAAGGAAGGTGCAGAAGCACTAAGTGTGCCACTCTCTATGGTGTATAACAGGTCACTGGAAACAGGAGACTTACCAGAAAGTTGGAAGACAGCTAACGTAGTCCCAATATACAAGAAGGGTGACAGGCAAGAGGCACTGAACTACAGGCCAGTTTCCTTAACTTGTATACCATGCAAGGTGATGGAGAAGATCGTGAGGAAAAGGCTCGTAGAGCATCTGGAGGGAAATAACTTTGTAACGCACCACCAACATGGGTTCAGGGATGGTAAATCATGCCTCACAGGTTTAATAGAATTTTATGACCAGGCAACAAAAATTAGGCAGGAAAGGGAAGGGTGGGACGACTGCATTTTCCTGGACTGCCAGAAAGCCTTTGACACAGTACCCCATAAAAGGCTGTTAAAAAAAGTTAGAGCAACAGGCAGGAGCAAAAGGGAAGGTGCTCCAGTGGATAAGGAAGTACTTAAGCAACAGGACATAGCGAGTAACGGTGAGGGGGGGAGACATCAGAGTGGCGAGATGTCACCAGCGGAATCCCACAGGGTTCAGTACTTGGACCCATCCTGTTTCTAATATATGTAAACGACGTTTCGGAGGGTATAGACTCATTCCTCTCAATGTTTGCTGATGATGCAAAAATTATGAGAAGAATCAAGACGGATGAAGATAGACAGAGACTACAGGATGACCTGGATAAACTGGAAAAATGGTCTAGAAAATGGCTGCTAAAGTTCAACTCAGGAAAGTGCAAGGTAATGAAATTAGGCGAAGGGAGCAGGAGGCTGAACGCAAGGTAACATCTGGGAGGTGAAATCCTGCAGGAGTCAAATAGAGAGAAAGATTTGGGGGTTGATATCACTCTGAACCTGTCCCCAGAGGCCCACATCAAAAGAATATCATCAGCAGCACATGCTAGACTGGCCAACATAAGAACTGCCATTAGAAATTTGTGTAAGGAATCTTTCAGAACCCTGTATACCACTTATGTAAGATCAATCCTAGAGTATGCAGCTCCAGCCTGGAGTCCATACCTAGTTAAACACAAGAAAATATTAGAGAAGATTCAGAGGTATGCCACCAGGCTCGTCCCGGAACTGAGAGGAATGAGCTACGAGGAAAGGCTAAAGGAGCCGAGCCTCACATCCCTGGAAAACAGAAGAGTAAGGGCAGACATGATAACGCAACCCGTTCTCGTTCTTTTTTACAGTCAATATTGACTTATTAATAAGAGTATATGTGACATACTAATTTATTGTGAATATTTTAGTTTACCTTGAAAAGCTTCATAGAAAACATCGACCTTACCTAACCTTCTTAGTATGTTAAGATAGGCATCTTATTGCTTCGCAATTACAATTATTACTTAACCTATTATAGGTATAGGTTAAGTAATAATTGTAATTCTGAAGCAATAAGATGCTTATCTTAACATACTAAGAATGTTAAGATAAGCATCTTATTGCTTCAGAATTACAATTATTACTTAGCCTATACCTATAATAGGTTAAGTAATAATTGTAATTGCGAAGCAATAAGATGCTTACCTTAACATATTAAGAAGGTTAGGTAAGGTCGATGTTTTCTATGAAGCTTTTCAAGGTAAACTAAAATATTCACAATAAATTAATATGTCACATATGCACGTATTTATTAAATCAATATTGATATACGAAAGTGCGAGAACGGGTTGGATAACCACCTACAAAATTCTCAGGGGAATTGACATGGTGGACAAAGACAAACTCTTCAGCATGGGTGGGACACGAACAAGGGGACACAGGTGGAAACTTAGTACCCACATGAGCCACAGAGAAGTTAGAATTTTTTTTTTCAGAGTCAGTAGTTAATATATGGAATGCACTAGGAAGTGATGTGGTGGAAGCTGACTCCATACACAGTTTCAAATGTAGATATGATAGAGCCCAGTAGACTCAGGAATCTGTACACCAGTTGATTGAAGGTTGAGAGGCGGGACCAAAGAGCCAAAGCTCAACCCCCGCAAGCACAATTCGGTGAGTACGGACGACAACTATGGACATCCAGACGGACGACGACAACTGCGGACACCCCGAAGGACGCTCCACAGACGACGACAACTGCGGACACCCCGAAGGACGCTCCACAGACGACGACAACTGCGGACACCCCGAAGGACGCTCCACAGACGACGACAACTGCGGACACCCAGACAACGATGAGAGCGGTAAACAACATAAAGAAAGCAGGAATACTGGCGACACAGGACGAAGACGTCTGCACATCTTCAGACGACAATGTGTACGATGAGGATTTCTCCGGCGTAACTCCTTGAGGTTATCTTGAGATGTTTTCGGGGCTTAGCGTTCCCGCGGCCCAGGCCACAACCGGGCCTTCTTTTTGTTACACACACCCCAGGAAGCAGCCCGTAGCAGCTGTCTAACTCCCAGGTACGTATTTACTGCTAGATTACAGGGGAATCAGGGTGAAAGAAACTCTGCCCATTTGTTTCCGCCATCGCAGGGGACCGAGCCCCGAACCCTAGGATTACGAATCCCGAGCGCTATCCACTCACCTGGCATTTGGACACAACCACAGGTCGATACACCGCTTTCAGAAATGGCCAGGCGATCACCATCGACTTACCGCGGAATATCGTCGAGGATCTCCCACGAAACTCTACACTGTCGCCTGTGGACACCCATGTACAAACACGAAGCTAAAACAAGAAACCGAAGAACAGGAAAAAAAAGATAACGACGCTGTAGTGGAACATCAAACAAGGACTTCTGGCTGCTGTTGAGCCTGCTTGACCCCCTTCCCCTCCTCCCTTCTTGGTGATTTATGCGGTGTGATTGATTCTGATATAAAAAAATCCTCTCACGGTTGCTGGGTTGAGTCCTGGCTCTACTCTCTGCGGCGCCGAAGATTTCTCTCTAGACTATGCTTCGGATTGTCCCACTTTCCAGACCCCCATTAATCTTCCGATCAACAGTATCTGCTACTGATACTGGTAATGTCTTCAAACAGCTTCCACTTACGGGCTATTCATGCCCGTGCCGCCTTTAGGATGGCTCAAGATTTATCAATCAATCAATCAATTGAAAAACAGAAGATTGTAGAACGAATTTTCGCCCATCAGTTCAGGCCATGCTCAGAGCAAAACAGAATATGAGAGAGATGGAAGGAGAGGCAGTGGGGCCACCAGCCACACCCAGGTACCAGGCTCCGCCCCGCCCCCCCTCCCACAAGAGAGACAGGTCACCTGAAAACCAAAGTGAGGATGAAACCATATCTTTTAGAAAGAATGAAAAAAGGGATTGCATAAATATTAGATACGGTTCAATAGACAGGGAGCTATTAAAAAAATATACAAATATTCAAATTTTTGAGCGACATTGTAGATGAGATATGAAGAATATAAACAGGAGTGAGCATTTTTATCCCTAAAGAGCAACAAGACACACTAGAGCGGCTAGCTTACTCTTTCAGCGCCTCAGTGCAGCGAGCCACAGGAATTGCTGCGCTGAGACGCTGCACTTACCTCTTGTTCATATTCTTTTATTTCATCTCGGTTAAAAAAAAAATCTGCTCTACTGTTCATAGCATGTATATTAATGGAAGAACAGACATACTAAAGACATTACGTAGTGGTAAACAGGACAGCCTGGACGCATTCGTTCCCTCGATCGTCGTCGCCTCTGAAACAACAACATAATGATTAACAGAAAGTTAGAAACCAAAGAAGAGAAGGTAAAGTGAGACAGAGACAGACTGGAGACCGTCTGAGACATGTTTTCCTCCACAATGAGCACTCTAAATGCAGCATTCACCCGTCACCATTTCAGACGCTGAAGCAATACTTTTTTCAGTCTTGTTCAAAAATAATGTGTCTATACTTCTTTGTCCTCAAGGTGGACCTCACGTGAGCGTGTAGATATCACTAACTTGCCCATAATGTGATCCTTAATATGCTATACTTCTGTGTTTTAAAATTAATACATTATTTTCTTATGTATCAATATAACATCGTATGAAGAAAACATTTTTGTGGATGCAAATTTAGAGTTGTTCCAATTCTTCGGGACTTTGCGGTGAAGAATTTGAAGAAACAGGTAAGAGGGTGTGTTACCCTCACTCATGCCGTCAAACCAGAAACTAATAACAACCTATTTCGATATCATGATTGGTTAAGCGTAAAACTTGAAGCGGTTGTGCCATCAACCAGACATACAGATCTTATCAAGCACTCTAACCTGCCGAGGGCGATGGCCATCAGTCCGTGTGTTAATATTGCAGGACTTTTAACTTCACAACACAACTGGGATTGGGACGCTGTGGTAGATAGCGTAAACAACATTTGTATTGCATTAAGTGTGAGGACAGGATGAATACGCCGGTCGATATTAACAATACAGAGTTTGATGCACGGAATTGTAAGAAATCTATGTCCTTTGATACTCATAATTATACAAAATTGCAACGTTTCTTGTTTTTACAACAGCATCGGGTAACTACAAAAAATACAAAATCAATTACCTCTCACTAAACTGTGGTTGTCATTTGCCTGAACGGGCGCCTGTGCCATGAAGGCAGCCGGTATCTACACCTCTCCTAAGAACCCCCTTCCCACCCGCCTTAAATATATGCAATAAACTGGAGTTTATTAAACCTCAAAAAACCTATAACAAAAACACTTGGCAGTTTACTGAGCAGTTTACTAAAATATAAAATCCTAAAATATGGCGGAGAGAGAGCTGAAGTCTAGAGAAAAGACGGAGACAAGAGTCTTGTGGGAAGGAGGCCATCTCCTCGGGAGACGCTCAGGCGCCTTGATGCATAAGAAGCAGCCCGCGGGAGAGAATTATTGGAGGTGTAAGAGCCTCAGTTTACGACTTAAGGGGCCATCCAGGGTAGTACGACAACGACACTCACACACATACACGGTTATTTCCCGTGATGACGTAGGTGTTGGGTGTGAGGGAGGTGTTGGTGTAGGGTGTGAGGGGGAGGTGGTGAGTGTTGGTGTGGGGGTGGGGGAGGTGGTGAGTGTTGGTGCTGGGTGTGTGGGCGAGGTGTTGAGTGTTGGTGTTAGGGGTGGGCGTGGTGGTAACTGTTGGTGTTGGGTGTGTGGAAGGTGTTGGTGTAGGGTGTGAGGGAGAGGTGGTGAGTGTTGGTGTGGGGGTGGGGGAGGTGGTGAGTGTTGGTGCTGGGTGTGTGGGCGAGGTGTTGAGTGTTGGTGTTAGGGGTGGGGGTGGTGGTGACTGTTGGTGTTGGGTGTATGGGAGAGGTGGTGAGTGTTGGTGCTGGGTGTGTGGGCGAGGTGGTGATTGTTGGTGTTAGGGGTGGTGGTGGTGGTGACTGTTGGTGTTGGGTGTGAGGGAGGTGTTGGTGTAGGGTGTGTGGGGGAGGTGGTGAGTGTTGGTGTGGGGGTGGGGGAGGTGGTGAGTGTTGGTGCTGGGTGTGTGGGCGAGGTGGTGAGTGTTGGTGTGGGGGTGGGGGGTGGTGGTGAGTGTTGGTGTAGGGTGTGAGGGGGAGGTGGTGAGTGTTGGTGTTGGGGGTGGTGAGTGTTGGTGTTGGGTATGTGGGAGGTGTTGGTGTTGGGTGTGTGGGCGAGCTGGTGAGTGTTGGTGTGGGGGTGGGGGAGGTGGTGAGTGTTGGTGCTGGGTGTGTGGGCGAGGTGGTGAGTGTTGGTGTGGGGGTGGGGGTGGTGGTGAGTGTTGGTGCTGGGTGTGTGGGGGAGGTGGTGAGTGTTGGTGTTGGGGGTGGTGAGTGTTGGTGTTAGGGGTGGGGGTGGTGGTGACTGTTGGTGTTGGGTGAGTGGCAGGTGTTGGTGTTGGGTGTGTGGGCGAGGTGGTGAGTGTTGGTGTTGGGGGTGGTGTGTGTTGGTGTTGGGTATGTGGGAGGTGATGGGAGTGTGCGGGAGGTGGTGAGTGATGGTGATGGGGGTGGGGGTGGTGGTGAGTGTTAGTATTAGATGTGTGGGAGAGGTGTTGGGGGGGTGGTGGTGAGTGTTGGTGTGGGGGAGGTGGTGAGTGTTGGTGTTGATTGTGGGGGAGGTTGGTGCTGGTGCTGGGTGTGGGGGAGGTGGGTGTTGGTGCTGGGTGAATGGGGGAGGTGGTGAGGGTTGGTGCTGATTGTGGGGGAGGTTGGTGCTGGTGCTGGGTGTGGGGGAGGTGGGTGTTGGTGCTGGGAGTGTGGGGAGGTAGGTGTTGGTGCTGGGTGTGGGGGAGGTGGGTGTTGGTGCTGGGTGTGGGGGAGGTGGGTGTTGGTGCTGGGTGTGGGGGAGGTGGGTGTTGGTGCTGGGTGTGGGAGAGGTGGGAGTTGGTGCTGGGTGTGGGTGTTGGTCCTGGGTGTGGGGGAGGTGGGTGTTGGTGCTGGGTGTGGGGGCGGTGGGTGTTGGTGCTGGGTGTGGGGGAGTATTATAGTGTGGGTTGGTGGTGTTGTCGTCGTTGATCCTTCTTTCTGGACAACCCAACCCACAACTTGGTAGAGTGCTTATACTTTACCAGATCACACTGGGCACTTCTAGCTCTTGGAGAGGGGCTCAACGTCACACGTTTAGGGGATGCGGCTCCAAAACTTAGCCTCGTTGTTACGTGCACACACCCACTCGAGCCGCTGTGACTCCCCACTCTTTCCTTATATGATATGATCTCAATCCCCTTTGACTTGCTAATTTTCCGTCCTACCCTGTGCACAGTAGTGGTTCTTGGTTCGTTCGTTCGTTCTCGTTCTCGTTCTCTCTCTCTCTCTCTCTCTCTCTCTCTCTCTCTCTCTCTCTCTCTCTCTCTCTCTCTCTCTCTCTCTCTCTCTCTCTCTCTCTCTCTCTCTCTCTCTCTCTCTCTCTCTCTCTCTCTCTCTCTCTCTCTGTCTCTCTCTCTCTCTCTCTCTCTCTCTCTCTCTCTCTCTCTGTCTCTCTCTCTCTCTCCCTCTGTCTCTCTCTGTCTCTCTCTCTCTCTCCCTCTGTCTCTCTCTCTCTCTCCCTCTGTCTCTCTCTCTCTCTCTCTCTCTCTCTCTCTCTCTCTCTCTCTCTCTCTCTGTCTCTCTCTGTCTCTCTCTCTCTCTCTCTCTCTCTCTCTCTCTCTCTCTCTCTCTCTCTCTCTCTCTCTCTCTCTCTCTCTCTCTCTCTCTCTCTCTCTCTCTCTGTCTCTCTCTGTCTCTCTCTCTCTCTCTCTCTCTCTCTCTCTCTCTCTCTCTCTCTCTCTCTGTCTGTCTGTCTCTCTCTGTCTCTCTCTGTCTCTCTCTCTCTGTCTCTCTCTGTCTCTCTCTCTGTCTCTCTCTGTCTCTCTCTATCTGTTTCTGTCTCTCTCTGTCTCTCTCTCTATCTCTCTGTCTGTCTCTGTCTGTCTCTGTCTGT
Source organism: Procambarus clarkii (assembly GCF_040958095.1). Taxonomy (NCBI): domain Eukaryota; kingdom Metazoa; phylum Arthropoda; class Malacostraca; order Decapoda; family Cambaridae; genus Procambarus; species Procambarus clarkii. Next base: position 25,292,934 of record NC_091160.1, read on the forward strand.
CTCTCTCTCTCTCTCTCTGTCTCTCTCTCTCTCTCTCTCTCTCTCTCTCTCTCTCTCTCTCTCTCTCTCTCTCTCTCTCTCTCTCTCTCTCTCTCTCTCTCTCTCTCTCTCTCTCTCTCTAAACTCTCTCTACATTACTCCCTTCCTCTCTTCCTAAATCCAGTTCTCTCTCTCTCTTCCTTTTTTAGATTTGCCTTCCCTTCTCTCTGCCTCCCTCTATTTAACCCATACCGTTCTCTATCCTTCAAATTCTCTTTCCTCACACTCTCTCGACCTCTCTTTCTCATCGTTATCTCCCCCCCCCCCCCTCGTTCTCACTCCTCCTGTTCACCCCTCCTCCTCTTCCCCTTATCTCTCCCTCCCGTAATATCTACCTTTCAGCGTTCAGTTACCTCGGCAACTATTTGTCTCTATCTCCCTGTGGGAACCGACCTGTTAGATTTATATTTATTTAATTTAATTTTAATATTTATTTAATTTAATAAACTATTTAATAATTTAATTTATTATATTTAATTAATTTATATTTATTTTAATTTATTATATTTAATTAATTTATATTTATTTTAATTTATTATATTTATTTATATTTACGTTAATTTGTATACTTCGATAGCAATTTGTATGATGTTAAGTGGACTGTATTTCTGCAATAATCTCACAAATCGATCCTTTACACATTAGGGGGGGTTTATATTAAATGAATTTATATATATGCAGCCAATCAAACTACAGTATTAGACTACATACATTGAAGAGGTTCCTTATCTTATTTGTACAGCAGGCCTTAGTCCACCAGGTATAACCAGGATGTAGACACCACTTTTCCCTCTTTGAGGTAGCTTCCATCACCCTGGTAACTGATGCACAAAGCATGCTTCCTCGTCTTGACCTGTCAAAAGGGTGCTAGCTATGAAGCCAGAATCCTAGTATATGACAAGCTATATCAGAGAAAACACTGTACATGGAACCTTAAGACCTGGGCTTAATTACCTTTAGTATGAGGCTATCTTGTGCTCTAACCGGGCCACCCTATATCCACTGACATTAATGGCCATAAATGAAAGATAAATGGGTTTCGGAAGAACACTTAACTTGTTTTGTTGACAGCGTGTTGATAATGGTACACCTTTGGTTTCCATAACACTTCGTCCAAGTAAAATTAACAGGAGCCGAATTTGCTCCCGTGTGCCTCTGGTCTTAGTATAAACAATGGCTGCCACTCCCTCACCCTGACGCCTGGCTTACATTGTCCAGATGACAGAAAGTGATAGAAGGGTCACATTTACTCTACTTTAATATTGATAATTAAGTTAATTTATATGAAATGTTTTATGATGGTAAAGTCCAAAGACTAATGTATTTAAGAATAATTCCCACCATAATAGGTGGTAAATTTATAATAGTATGTGGTAATGATATCCCGTATTCTATAGACAGAATGTTCCACTACAAGTTACATTTTCTATGGGTAACTTGTTTATACAACACAGCAACTATTATCTGTCTGTATGATATTAAATGGTGTTGGATTTTCCGACATAATTCCCCAGGGGGCTGCTCACGGGTCGAAGTCCTATTTAGAACAGACAAACACCGATACTCCTCCTTTAAATTATTAGATTAATTTAATGTTAGTAGTTAGTAATCACACATTTGTGCGTCTGTTCGTACAGGACGGATGTCCCGTACTAGAGTTGCAGGGGTTAGAAGTCTAATGCGATTTCATTTCCCTGTTAACTCTTGAAAGGCTAATATTCAAGCCTAATTACATATTATTTTACCCAGAAGACTGGATGTGATCAAGTACTACAGTCAAGTATGATTCAGGGACTGCAGTGAGATCAGTGACATTAGATATAACTTGAAGTTTGTTCAGGTAACTGGTCACTGGTATATAAACACTGACGCCCATGGAATACATCTTGATTAAATAATAAATGTATCAAATCAGTCATCAGATTTATTGGGGTTTAATTTAGTTAATTGATTCAGAAGATTGAATAGCTCATCATTAAAGTAAAGTATGGTTCTGAGACTGCAGTGGGTTCAGTGACATTGGTCGCAGTGACTTGTAGCTGTTTAGGCTACTGTTCACTGATTTGCCACTGAGGCCTCATGAACTCATCTTCAGCTTCAAATGATGATACTAACATCAACCTCTGTTGGTATAGTCAGCTGTAATCTCCTTAGTATAATGCTACTGGAGAAATATAATCAGCTGACAAATTTAGATTTCTATTGGTATTGTTTATCTGCAGGCATAGGTCTCCTCAGGCTTGATACTGGGCCTGAGAGTAATTTACCTCCTGAAGAGTTTAACATGGTTATACCCTGATATTTAGTAGGGCTACCGATGAATCGATGACAATAGTCTGTCCCTACAAGGAGACCGAAGTCGGTGAGGTGATCAGACTTAATATTATCTGCCAATTTTATTCCTCTATTTCTCAGGAATTTGGCTGTTGCTCTCAGACCTTGAACTTGTAGGTCTACTGGTATTTTGTCCACCACAATGGCTTGTACTCTACAGACGTACCTGCCTAAACATACTGATGGTTGTACCACCTGGTAGACTTGAGGTCCTGCATCTGTTACAAACCCTGAGATATTGAATGACATCTGGGCTACAGGCCTTAATTGTAGTTCATCTGCCAGCTTTATAGTGACATATGTTCTCTGGGATCCTTGGTCAAACATCCCACGGGTATGGACCTTGGCCCTCTTGTTCAGGATGGTAATTTGGGCAGTAGGCAAAGTCGTATTACCTTTAGACTTTGCCGATTGGACACTCTTTGTTTGTTGCACCTTGCAGTACTGTACTGTGGTGGGAATGCTATCTTCCACCTTGGGGTTTGGAGACGTTGTTTTGGTGTCTCTGCACAATGCTGCATGGTGCTGACCTTTGTTACACCTATTACAGGTGTGTAATTGGGTATAACAGTCGTTGATGTTATGTTTCCTGAGGCACCTCGTGCAATGTTGCAAATCTTTGAGTCGGTCAACACGGGCGTCACTATCAGGAAAATTAGGGCAGTGGTACATTGAATGTTTCTCATTGCAGAACAAACATGTTCCATAGCTTCCAGTACCCTTTGGTGTCACGTTCTTGGGTGACACAGTAACTATAGGCTTGGAGGGTCCTACTGCATATACGCCCACACTGCTACTGTTCCACTTTGGTGTTGAATTATATTGTCTAGATTGATTTGGAGTACCTTTGTTACTCTGTGGTTTACTATTATTGGTTTCTGAGGGTTTACTTGGTGGTTTTAATTTGTCATGTGTTCGTAATTGATGAACTACTGACTTTAAACCTTCAGATATTTCATTCATGGATAAGATACTTTTATTGTAATGAGCACTCATTTGTCTCATTATGTCCCTAGGTATTTTCTCCTGGACAATTATTTTCAAGACCCACTCAGCCCCGTTTGTATCTGCTGTCAGGCTGAGGGCATTGATCAATGATTCCATCTCCAGCTTGAAGACTTGGAGTGAATCAGCTGAAGCCTGCGGTGGGGGTAAATGCAACAGCTCATGAACTAAATGTGATGTTCTTACTTCTGGATCAGCATAATTATCCTTGAGGAGTTTTACTGCCAGATCATAGCCGTCATTAGTTAATCTCAGATGGGATACTACTGTTTTAGCCTCACCTGATAATTGGCCTTGCAAATAAGAGAATTTACTACTCTTTGGTAAAGATTGTTTTGAGTCTACAAGGTCAACGAATTTGTTCCAAAATTCTTCCCAATCTTCCTCATCTTGTCCTGAGAAAGTGGGTAAATTAATTGGAGGGAGTCGAGCTTCTGCTTGACTCGTATTAGATGCAACTGTTGTTGTTGTTGTTGTTGCCTTGTTCTGGGCAATTAATTTGACATAAGGCTGTAACGTGGCCTGAGTGTGATCTTCATAATTCGCTAGATCAACCATAATGTCGTCTATTTCTGTTTCCTGATAAATTGGTGTTGGCAAGTTCAGCCACATATGTTGCTATTTGGCATTTGATTTGCTCAAATTTACCTGCAGCTGCTTGATAATAGCTTTCCAGGTCAGCATAATCAACTGTTGATTGTTGTGACAAATCTTCACATTTCTTGATCTGTCTTGTTAAGTGGCCTTTAAGACCTGCAAGGGTTCTTTTCATTCTCCCTGCATTATCCATACTGGCTAGTTGGTGAAGCCTTGTGGGGCTTGTACTTGGGCTGCTCATAATACTGAACAAGCACTGATGGTAGCCTAGGGTCAAATTCTGCACTCACTAGGCAATAATCCTACCTCTACTAGAGGTTTGCACTTAAAATTAATACACATTATATATATACAATCATACACACTAATGATTTGAGTGATAAACCAGTGTCACTGGAAGTACCTTTAGGTTAGCTCTTTTATATCACCCTAGGATGGTAGAGACACTAATTAATCACTCAAAGGTGTAATGATCATAAGTAAATTATTATATACACAACTCAACTCGAGTTGATAAAAATTACACCCAAAATAGGGTCTGGACCATTCATTAATGGTGTTAAGTTATTTAATATAGTACAACTGACTATGGTAATGGGACTAGGATGAACAATAATAGTTCAACTAGTCAGTGGTAATATCCTACCCTGTTGTGGGTTGGCAATTAGTAAATATTATACTGTGATCACTAGTGCAATATATATTAAATAATTCTCTATTTTGGAGAAATAATATACACAATTATTGATAATAGCCTCTTAATTAGCCTCTATAAACTTCTAATATTATCAAGAAGTATTAAATATTATTAGTGACCTCGCGAAATAACTCCACAAAATTCGTGGATAATCTCTCGCGAAATTTAACACCACGAAATCAGTGAACAATCTCGCGACACAGCCACTAATTTGGCTGGCTTCTATATTAGCGCTGTCATTTCACAGAATAACACGCCACCAAATATCTGTGGGTGTGCATGAAACCGCTGACGAGGCTGATCTGAACTGAGCGGGGCTCGTGAACTTCGCTTGAGGCAACGCCGCCGTTTTTGACTGCTGGCCTTTGTTTAAATCACACTGCACTAGTATATTTAATGAATACACTGGTTAACTGGTTCATCCGGTACTAAGATGACCAAATGTGGGTTTAAAGGATCAAATAGTCCGTCATCCGGTTCGAAGATGACCAAATAATGTGGGAACCGACCTGTGAGATTTATATTTATTTAATTTATATGAATTTATATTTACGTTAATTTGTATACTTCGATAGCAATTTGTATGATGTTATGTGGACTGTATTTCTGCAATAATCTCATAATCTCACAAATCGATCCTTTACACATTAGGGGGGGTTTATATTAAATGAATTTATATATATGCAGCAAATCAAACTACAGTATTAGACTACATACATTGAAGAGGTTCCTTATCTTATTTGTACAGCAGGCCTTAGTCCACCAGGTATAACCAGGATGTAGACACCACATTTTCCCTCTTTGAGGTAGCTTCCATCACCCTGGTAACTGATGCACAAAGCATGCTTCCTCGTCTTGACCTGTCAAAAGGGCGCTAGCTATGAAGCCAGAATCCTAGTATATGACAAGCTATATCAGAGAAAACACTGTACATGGAACCTTAAGACCTGGCTTAATTACCTTTAGTATGAGGCTATCTTGTGCTCTAAGCGGGTCACCCTATATCCACTGACATTAATGGCCATAAATGAAAGATAAATGGGTTTCGGAAGAACACTTAACTTGTTTTGTTGACAGCGTGTTGATAATGGTACACCTTTGGTTTCCATAACACTTCGTCCAAGTAAAATTAACAGGAGCCGAATTTGCTCCCGTGAGCCTCTGGTCTTAGTATAAACAATGGCTGCCACTCCCTCACCCTGACGCCTGGCTTACATTGTCCAGATGACAGAAAGTGATAGAAGGGTCACATTTACTCTACTTTAATATTGATAATTAAGTTAATTTATATGAAATGTTTTATGATGGTAAAGTCCAAAGACTAATGTATTTAAGAATAATTCCCACCATAATAGGTGGTAAATTTATAATAGTATGTGGTAATGATATCCCGTATTCTATAGACAGAATGTTCCACTACAAGTTACATTTTCTATGGGTAACTTGTTTATACAACACAGCAACTATTATCTGTCTGTATGATATTAAATGGTGTTGGATTTTCCGACACTCCCTCCCATTCTCTCTCCCTCTTTTATTCTCACTCTCCTCTCCTCACTGTCTACCATTCTTACTCCCTTTCACCCCTTCTGTTATCACCTTCGCCTCACGTGCTCTCTCTCTCTCCGTCCCTCACACACACATTCTTCCTCCTTAGCACCCGTTCTCTCGCCAAGTGGACAAACCATGTTCGAGTAACGTTGAGTCAACGTTACAGACGTTGAGTCAACGTTATAGATGTTGGGTCAACGCTATAGACGTTGAGTCAACGTTACAGACGTTGAGTCAACGTTATAGATGTTGAGTTAACGTTATAGACGTTGAATCAACGTTATAAATGTTGGGCCATCGATATAGATTTTGAGTCAACGTTATCGCCGTTGATTCAGCGTCGATACTAGCTGGAAAAACTGCTGTAAGAATTCTATGGACAATCAAAACCCCTCCCCCACGGCCCTCTCCCACGGTTTCAGACATCCTGATAGTCGCTGGTATTCGGAACAGGTGTCGATGCTTCTGAAAGAGGTGGATGGAGGTCGACCTGAATTACCACCCTATGACACGCCCCATATATTCACCAGTCACCATGAGGAGTCCAATGAAGCTATAGAGCCCAAGCCGTCTGGGGCCTCCATCGTTGGTCAGACATATAGACATTCTTCCCCCCTCCATAACCTTGGTGATAGTTTCACTGTTTTTTTTTCTTCATGGTCCGAAATCAATACGACTGAGGTACGAGATATAAACTGAGTTATCTTGGCTGTGCCCACAATAGATGAACTGTGCTGCCTGATGTGTATATGTCTTACAGTGTGGTTAAAGGAGCCTAGAAGTTCTGTGTATATGGAGAATGTCAGGGACTGTCTTGTTCACGTCTCCCAACACTGTCAACTCGGCGAAGCTTTCTTCCGGTGTTTGACTTTTCAACTTTATACGGTTAGAAGGGATTTCCCCTCTGATGGTCAAACTGACTATTATAGTGCAGCTGAAGGGCGGTATGGCACTGTTATGAGTCATTATGGCACTGCAACAGGTCAATATAGCACTGCTATATGGCGTTATGACATTGCTATATGGCGTTATGGCACTGCTATAAGTCACTCAACAAGTAATTAGAATTTTATATATGTCTCTCTGGCTCTGATATATGGCGTTATGGCACTGCTACATGTCAATATAGCACTGCTATATTGCGTTACATGGCACGGCTATGAGTCCTTATACCACTGCTACATATCAAGACAGCATTGCGATATGACACTGATATATGTTTATATGACGCTGCTAAATAGCGTTATGCCACTGCTATCAGTCATTCTGGCACTGCAATGTGACACTGATGTAAGTCATTATGGCACTGTTACTGGTCATTATAGCACCGCAATATTGCGTTATGACAGTGTTATAAGTTCATTGTGGTACTGATACTCGTCATTATGGCAACTGCTGTATGTCATTACGCAATGTCTACAGGTCATTATGGCACTGATGTTAGTCATTATGACGCAGATATAAGTCATTATGGCACTGCAACATGGCGTTATGGTTCTCCTGTAAGTCATTATTGCACTGCTACAAGTCATTATGGCACCGCAATATACCGTTGTGGCACTACTTTAAGTAAATATTGCACAGCTATTGGTCATTAAGGCGCATTTACAGGTCATTATAACTGCGTTAATTTGGTACATAACTGAAAAGGGCATAAGAAGTTTTGTTTACAACTAGACATATATTGACAATTTGTTTTGTAAAGAATCAATATTAGATGCAATTACGATATCAAAGTTTAATAAATTTAAGTTGGGTTATATTTGCATTTAATTTTGATTTCTTATAATGTTGTAATTTTGTTAAGCTAAATTTTTTAGACGTTTTATATATTTTCTTTACGGAGCAGAAACTTTTATCATCGGTACTCCTTACCACTCAAATTTGGTCAAAAATAATTAATTAACAATTATCAACTTTTAATTTCGTGGGGGTTGCTTCTCTACTTATCGAAAAAATTTGTTCACTTAAAAAAATAAAAATTTTCAAGTATCTTATGAAGTGTTTTCTAACGTAAAACTCAAACTTTTAAAGTGAATGATCCTAAAAATATATAAATCTATATCTCCTATTAATACATTGATTCATTTTGGGTCTAAGGTGACCTAAAAACGTTTTTAAGCGATTTGAGAGTCATCACTTGGCAATATATAAGGCACCCAACAGGAAAATGCATTTCCTTCATCCCGATTTTCTTCCAAATATAATCTGCTTCTGAACAAATTTAACTGTTCATGAGAGATTAATTTTCATCATAAGCAGAAGAACCTGCCTCTAAGCACAACGGATAAGAAACTAACCAACTAACAAGAAAAGTAGTGAAAGGCGATGAGTCACAATAACGTGGCAAAAGTATATTGACCAGACCACACACTAGAAGGTGAAGGGACGACGACGTTTCGGTCCGTTCTGGACCAATCTCAAGTCGATTGATTATCGACTTGATTGACAATCGAATGAAAATCGACTTGAGAATGGTCCAGGACGGACCGAAACGTCGTCGTTCTTTCACCTTCTAGTGTGTGGTCTGGTCAACAAAGTAGTGAAAGCAATGACAATTGTGAAATTGCTTCATTTGTTTTACGATTTTTTTAATATATACAGTTTTAGTCAATCTAAACGTTAGTTGTTTTCAAAAGTACATTTTTTTATAACAAATAATATTTTCTTTCAAAACTGATATCATCTATTTGCTTTAAAAGTTTATTCACCTTCAAATTACAGCGCTGAGTACTGACCCGATGACAATACTTCAGCTTTACTAGTTGAGAGCGCGAGGGGACGCCTTCTGCAGCTGTTATGAGGACTAAACAACAAAACATTGTCTAGCAATATATATACCAGCGTGACCACGTGTGCGGCCGTCAATCAACGCCACAGGAGTTGCATCACAAATGCTACGAATTCCAGTGACCTGCTGGGAAAATGATACACAGATCATGTACAGACCAAAATATTTTACAGTTATATTGAAAGGCATAAATGGATATTGAAACATGGGTCAGAATGCCTGTAGAGATCTGTCTTGCCTGAGCGGCTTGTGTTTGATAAACCAGTGGCAACATTGATTCAGATATTGGTTACACACTAATTGCAAGTGAACGTTTTTCAGTTAAATTGTTGCAACGGGGGAGTTAAGGGACTTCCTTTGAAAAGTGAGAGACCTTTTGTGTTGTGAGAGAAATGAAAAAGGATAAATAGAACGAAGGAGGGAAAGAGCTCTGGTTGGAAATATAAATGTATTTTCTCTGATTAAAAATTTTCACTGTAGATGAGCAACACAAACAAGTTTTTAATGAATAGTGACGCAAGGTTTCAGATACTGTAACGAAAATAAGGGAAATTTACTACATATCACAGTTTCACAGCCCAAGAGCCTAGCCACCACTAGAACTACTAGCATTACTACCACTGCTAGTCACCATCACTGACACTAGCATTACTACCACTGCTAGTCACCATCACTGACACTAACATTACTACCACTGCTAGTCACCATCACTGACACTAACATTACTACCACTGCTAGTCACCATCACTGACACTAACATTACTACCACTGCTAGTCACCATCACTAACACTAACATTACTACCACTGCTAGTCACCATCACTGACACCAGCAATACTTGTGCAAGTAGTCACAACCACTTATACTAGCGTTACTACCACTGCAGAATTACCACTACTAGAGCTAGTAGTATAACTACTACTACTACAACTATTAGTTCTGTGATACCCATATGATGTGTTTGAAGTCCACATCAAAATGAAAAGGATATAATCAGCGGCATATGCGACGCTGAATATATATGCTCCATATATAATATGGAGCAAATAATACATTTGCTCATAATGCACAATACATATTATATAATACATATGCTCTATATTTCTAAAGGCAGAAGTGCCTTTAGAAATATGGGTCAGGAATAATTCACAGCCTTGTATACCACATATGTCAGACCAATCCTGGAGTATGCGGCTCCAGCATGGAGTCCATACCTTTTGTAGGACAAAATGAAGCTGAAAAAGATTCAAAGATATGCCACTAGATTTGTTCTAGAACTAAGCGGCGTGATTTACGTGATTTACGAGGAAAGGCTGCGGGAATTGCACATCACGTCACTGTAAGACAAAAGAGTTAAGGGAGATACATGATCATAACATTCAAAATTCTCAGGAGAATAGTCAGGGTAAAGACATTATTTAACGTGTATGGTACACGAACAAGGGGACACTGGGGGAAACGGAGTACCCAATTGAGCCACGTTAGACGTGGATGTGAGAAAGAATTTTTTAGTGTCAGGGTAGATTACTAATGGAATGCATTAGGCAGTGATCTGTAGGAGGCAGACTCCATAAACAGTTTCAAATGTATATATGATAGAGCCCATTACGCTTAGGAACCTGTACATCAGTTCATAGTCAGTTGAGAGGCGAGACAAAAGAGCCGAAGCTCAACCCCTGCAAATACAATTAGGTAGGCACTAGCCACCACCACCACCACTACCACTACTACACCTAGAAACCCCTACTCCTACTAGCATTACCAATGCTATTAGTCACCAAACCTGTTGTTATTAGTACTAATGTTGTTAATCACAACCATTACTACTAGTATTAACATTGCTATTAGTCGCCACCACCACCACCACTGCTGGTAACAAATGTTCCTATCATTAGCAATATTGCTAGTCGCATCCACTTCTTCTAGAAATACAGTTATTGCTAGCAACCACACCTGCTACTAGCATTACTTCTACTGCTGGTCACCTCAACTGGTACTATCATTACATTTATACTAGTCAACATTACTGATACTAGCTATACAACTAATGGTAGTCACCACCATTGCTACTAGCATTACTTTTACTGCTAGGCATTACCTCTGCTATTAGCGTTACTACTATAACTATTCACAATTACTACTACTTTCGTTACTACTAAAACTAGTCACAATTACAGCGACTAGCGTTACTAATACAACTAGCCACCACAACTGCCACTAGTGTTACTACTAAAACCAATCACCACCACTCGTATTTGCGTTACTATTACACCTAATCACAATTACTGCTACTAGCATTACTCCCTCAACAAGTGACCGCACTGCTACTAGCATTACAACTACAACAAGTGACCGCCACTGCTACTATCATTACAACTACAACTAGTGACCGCTACTGCTACTAGCATTACTACTACAACTAGTGACCGCCACTTCTATGTATGACAGATTAATATGGGAGAACATAACTAAACTGATGAAAAACATTCCCGAGTCACAGATATTATCATTCACAGAAAAGCTACCAGTGATATATGCGGACTGGGAAAAGAAAACACTGGATAACGACCAAAACTCAGGAACAGGTAGTTTAGAGAACCGCAGCAGTAGTGTGGAGGAAGAGGGTATTGTGGTACAAAATAACAGCAATATTGCAGAGGCAGGTAATATAAACAATGAGAGCAACAGTGAGACAGAGTGCATAAATGAAGGAATTGGGACGAAAGACGGAGATGGCTCCAATAAAGAGGTAGACAAGACAGGCACAGATATAAATACCTTGAAAAACGCAAAAACTTAAAATATTTGCAAATTCTACGCTCAAGGAATATGCACATATGGAAAATTAGGAGCAAAATGCAATTTTCTGCATCCTCGAAAATGCAGGAACATGTTGGCGAGGGGTACATGTCGTTTTGGAACAGGGTGTAGATACTTTCACCCTAAATTATGTCAATTTTCAATTAGGGACAAAAAATGCTACAATTTTCAGTGTCCGGAATTCCACGTAAGAGGTACACAGCGTTATAAACGGGAAGATCAATATGACACTACTGGAAAATTTTTAGAGGAAGGCAGAAACAGAGTAGAAAATATAAGAGAGAGGAACAGTCAGATGGAACCACTGCAGGATTACAGAGGGGAAGGGAGATACCCACAAGACTGGAATACAAATTATCAACAAGCACACAGGTACTACACCAGACAACACCCGTCCCACTACCAAAACTGGACGAACCACTTCCAAAACAACACACCCTGGACCGGGGTAGAGTGGGGAGGAGAACTACCAAAGCCCACCAAAAGTGACACGCAATGTGGGAAATTATTCATATTTACAAACATGCAAGGCTTGAAACTAAAATCAAGAAATAAAGTTAAGTTCATAAATGTCCTCCTAATAGAATCGAACTCAATATTTGGTGCATTTACAGAAACCCACCCAAAAGACCACATGGATAGTGAAGTCTGGATTCCGAATTATAATCTATATTGATGTGACAGAATAATTAGGTCAAATGGATGAGCAGATCTGTATATTAAAGAGGAGCTGGCATGCACAGAGCTCCTGAACTCGTCCAATGAGGTGGTAGAAATACTTGGAATCAAGTTAGAAATTATGAATCTACTTATTATTTTAATATACAAACCGCCAGATGCAACAGTTGAGGAATTCACTGAACAGATCGACAAAATTGAGAATATCCTTGATAACCTAGCAAACCCAGTACCAGATATCATCTTCCTTGGAGACTTCAATCTACCCAGTTTAAAATGGAGAATAGTAAACAATAACATTATAGCAGGAAACCAACCTGGAAATAACCAACCACAGGTCAGAGAACTACTGAGATTCTGTGACAAATTCTCACTCAGTCAGCAGATTACAGAACCAACTAGGAACGAAACACGCTGGACCTGATATTCACGAGCAATGAGGAGCTAATCAGAGACATTACTGTCTCAGACACTACGTACTCGGACCACAAGCTTATTGAAGTGCTAACTAACATTAATAACGGTATTAGGCCCAAAAGAAACAACAAGCGAGAAGGGTTATTCAATAAATTCAATTTTATTAATAAAAGGAAAGACTAGGAGAAAATAAACAGGGAACTTACAAACATTCAATGGAAAAATGTTCTAAGAAATAAAAATCCTACACAAGGAATAGAAACACTGACTTCTGAAGCATATGAAGTCTGTCTGAAACATGTTCCTTTGAGGAAAGCCAGAAAGAGGTCAAATGTAGAAAGAGAACGCAGAGGACATTACAAAAGAAGGAAGAAATTAATGGAAATGCTTAAGCAGACACGACTCTCCGTACAAAGAGGAAATAATTTAAACAGGGAGATTGAAGAAATTGAACAGAGACTGAAGCATTCCTATCAGACTGAAGAAAGGCAACTAGAACAGAAAGTAATTCAAGAAATAAAGAAAAACCCAAAATATTTCTTCACATATGCTAAATCAAAAAGCGAAAACCACTGCCAGTATTGGACCTATTCGTATTAGTGAAGGTTCATACACTGAGGATGACAAAGAAATTTGTGAAATCCTAAAAAAGCAGTATGAGGACATGTTTAACACTCCGATACACAGCATGAAAGTGGAAGATTAGGACAATTTCTTAATGAATGAAATCCAAACACCTGTAAATATAACTGATATCAACACGAGCATAGCAGATTTTGAAAGAGAAATTGACATTATGCCCATGCACTCGGCCCCGGGTCCAGACTCATGGAATTCAATATTTATAAAGAAATGGAAAGTACCAGTAGCACAGGCACTCAGTATACTGTGGAGGAAGAGCTTGGACACAGGGAAGATATCGATGCGCTTAAAGTTGCAGACATTGCCCCTCTATACAAGGGAGGTAGCAAAGCATTGTCAAAGAATTATAGACCAGTTGCACTAACGTCCCACATAATAAAAGTATTTGAGAGAGTAATATCAGGTCACTAGATTCATTCTAGATACACAGATTTTGCTAAGGCATTCGACATATATGACCATTGAGTGATTGCACACAAAACGAGGTCAATGGGTACAACTGGTAAAGTAGGACGCTGGATACTCAATTTCCTGTCGAACATAACACAAAGAGTAACACTCAACCAAGTAAAATCGAGTCCGAGCGCAGTTAAAAGCTCTGTACCTCAAGGTACAGTCCTTGCACCACTGCTGTTCCTTATTCTCATATTAGATATACATTAAAATACAAGTCACAGCTTCGTGTCATCCTATGCAGATGATACAAAAATCAGCATGAAAATTACTTCTGCTGAGGACATTGATAAACTACAAACAGATATTAACAAAGTATTCGATTGGGCAGCAGAAAATAACATAAAATTTAACGGTGATAAATTCCAGGTACTCAGATATGGTAAAAATGAGGATCTGAAACATAATACAGGGTACAAAACACAATCAAATCTGCCCGAAGTAGGAAAACAGCATGTCAAGAATTTGGAAATAATGATGTCCAACGACCTAGCGTTTAGGGAGCATAACAAAGCAAGTATTGCGTCAGCCAGAAAAATGATAGGATGGATTACGAGAACCTTCATGTCCAGAGATCCCATCACAATGGTTGTACTCTTCAAATCACTTGTGTTGTCCCGCCTTGAGTACTGCTCAGTACTCACTTCCCCCTTCAGAGCAGGAGAGATTGCCGAAATAGAGGGAATACAGAGAACATATACGGCACGCATAGACGAGATAAAGCACCTAAATTATTGTGATCGTCTCAAAGCTCTCCAAATGTACTCACTGGAAAGGAGACGAGAGAGATACAAAATAATATACACATGGAAAATACTGGAGGGATAGGTCCCAAATCTGTGCAGTAAAATAACACCGTACTGGAGTAAACGACATGGAAGAAAATGCAGAATAGAACCTGAGAAGAGCAGAGGTGCCATGGGCAAAATCAGAGAACACTGTATGAACATCAGAGGTCCACGGTTGTTGAACATCCTACCAGCGAGCATCAGAAATATTGCCGGAACAACCGTGGACATCTTCAAGAGGAAACTAGATTGTTTTCTTCAAGGAGTACCGGACCAACCGGGCTTTGATGGGAAGGTGGGCCTGCAAGCCGCTCCAAGCAACAGCCTGGTGGACTAACTCTCACTAGTCAAGTCTGGCCTCGGGCCGGGCTTGGGGAGTAGAAGAACTCCCAGAACCCCAACAACCAGGTATCAACCAGTCTACTAGCATTACTACTACAACTAGTGACTGCCACTGCTACTAGCATTACTACTACAACTAGTGACCGTAAATACTACTAACATTACTACTACAACTAGTGACCGCCACAGCTACTAGCATTACTATTACAACTAGTGACCGCCACTGCTACTAGTGGCTGTCACCGCTACTACAACTAGTGATCACCACTGCTACTAGCTTTATTGCTACAACTAGTGACCGCCTCTGCTACAAGTGTTACAACTACAACTTGTCACAATTACTGCTACTAGCGTTACAACTTCAACTTGTCACGATTACTGCTACTAGCGTTACTACTACAGCTTCAACAGTGATGGCTTACACTGAAAACCTTTCTGGCCACCACACTATAATAGCCGCCTATAATATATTACCCTCTCCCAGGTTGCTGCTACCAGGGATGACAATCTTCTCCTTAGTGTGCACTTTTATATTGAGAGGAAGCAACTAATGCTGACCTGAGACGGTTTGCACAATTGTTGAGCTCTGAATACATTATTAATCATTTTCTACTAATATTATTACTTTGGAAAAGCTTTTTACAATACTGTAGCGTTTGAAAGAGAGAAGTAGGAAAAGACCCAATACTTTTCAAAGTGTTATATTAAACCGAATTTTCTGATGAACCAACAACCTATATCAAGGTGGTGTAAACATAAACTGTTTACTCCACCGTGATAAAGGATGAAGGCTCATGTGAAAATTTGTTTTAATATTACCTTTACATTGGGAATTTTCTTCACCTTCATTATTACTTTCGCATATGTTAAGTGCACTGACCCTCGGATCTGTCTCAAATTATGTTGGATATCAGTTCTGTCAGTTATTGCTTGGTCAGTAGAAGAGAATGCTCCTGATAAAACCAATGGAAGATGAAGAATTCAGAAACAAATCTCATATTATTTTACATCATTTGAAGAGATGTAGGCAGTCACAGAGGTCATTGGCTATCACAGAGGACATTGGCTGTCCAATAGGTGATTGGCTATCCTAGAGGTGACTGGTTGTCTAATGGCACCGGAATAATTTGTATAGGTTTATAGGGTGATGTTTTAGGTCATTATGGCGCTCCTACAAGCTATCATGACGATGATTCTGGCCATTATGAAACGTTGTACAGTTCGTTATAGCAATTCTACATCATATTTTAAGGTTGCTACTAGCCATTATGAGGCTGCTGCAGATCATTAGGAGGATGGGACAGACCATTATAAGGCTGTTGCTAATCATTATGGAGCATGTTACGAACCCGGATCCAGCGTCCGAGCAAGGAGCAGTGACAACCACGCCATCTGTGGGTCAGCTCCCGAAACCCCCGCCAAACGGACGACGACACCTGGTGAGGACAGCGTGTACTGGCCTCAAGGACCAGTTTCCAGTCTGGTTCCGCGCTCAACACCGCCGCTCCTGACCTCTGGTGAGGTGGTGCTCCGACGACAGCGCCATCTATGGACTGGATACGTCAGGTGTTTGTGCCCGAGCCCGTAAGTATTAGTGTCCCGGTTATTGATGACGTGTCTGCTTACAGAGCCGACCTGGGACCACTGTGATGGATGTGGAGTCAGTCTACCCGAGGCAGCCAGTCTCCATACTGTGAAGTTTGCTGCAGCTGTTGTGACGTCGTCCCCCCGGAAGAACACTGTGGTGTGTTAGCCTGCCAGAAGAGTGGCAGTGAAAGGATTTACCCGGGACCGACTGTTGGAGACGATCATCCACTGGGGTATTGAGGACAGGAGGGTGATTTGCGATATCACACGAGACTCCTGTCTAGGGAGTACCCCTTATATCGTTCGTGGAGTGGCCGTACCAGCCTTGGTGGCTCAGTACCTGCCAGCAGACCAGCTGGACGTGTGGTTGACGGCCTCAACCACAAATTTCCCAAGTCCCAATACTGGCTTGGGAACGGATACATATATCTTCCTCTAACAACATCAGAGTAAGGACCCCGTTGCGTCCCGAGAGGGCCGTAACAGAGCAGCATGCTAGTGCAGGGCAAAATAATGATAAAACAAAACCAATCAATATAGTTTATATTTCAAGGCAAATTGGCTTATATTATGTTATTCTTCCAACCTGTGAGACGGGGATGGTAGCATCGCATAGATAACCCTTGACACACACTTCGTAACTTATGTAACTAGATACAAACGAGCTCGTACCTAAGTATATTTCAACCAATAAATATATCTGCCTAACAGCCTTTGATGAACAACATATCGAGTAATAAATAAAAAGAATGCACGTTGTTCCGGGAATGATTTTTGTCTTTGAATGGCAGCAGTTGTTTGCACCTTTCCCAATAGATTGTGTTGGAGGATGATTCTATCCACCGGCTAGTGCCTCACGGTGTAATGGCTGCTGGGAGGCTACATGATGCCACAAAAACAAAAAAAATACTCTGCAAATTATCCAAAATTTAATGCAACCCTCACCTTCAATGTCTTCATATCCAAGTAACTGGTTCAGACCCCATACCATCCAAGAGATAAATAGTACAACTGGCTAAGCGTTATCTCAACATAAATATCTTGCATTCAAGTGCGGGTTACGCAATTCAGCCACTGGATAGGTTGCTCTTGTAGTCCCCCCTGTGCAGGGTGGTTAAGCGGACTGGTCACAGAGCAGGTAATGGCTGTGTTGGCTCACCGCCGGCGCAATTTAGTATTAAACTGTGAAAACCTGTCAAATTACCCTTCTTGTACTCCTATCTTTAAGGTGAAGGTGTTAGCCTTCTGGCAGGCTAACACACTGTGGTGTGTTAGCCTGCCAGAAGAGTGGCAGTGAAAGGATTTACCCGGGACCGACTGTTGGAGACGATCATCCACTGGGGTATTGAGGACAGGAGGGTGATTTGCGATATCACACGAGACTCCTGTCTAGGGAGTACCCCTTATATCGTTCGTGGAGTGGCCGTACCAGCCTTGGTGGCTCAGTACCTGCCAGCAGACCAGCTGGACGTGTGGTTGACGGCCTCAACCACAAATTTCCCAAGTCCCAATACTGGCTTGGGAACGGATACATATATCTTCCTCTAACAACATCAGAGTAAGGACCCCGTTGCGTCCCGAGAGGGCCGTAACAGAGCAGCATGCTAGTGCAGGGCAAAATAATGATAAAACAAAACCAATCAATATAGTTTATATTTCAAGGCAAATTGGCTTATATTATGTTATTCTTCCAACCTGTGAGACGGGGATGGTAGCATCGCATAGATAACCCTTGACACACACTTCGTAACTTATGTAACTAGATACAAACGAGCTCGTACCTAAGTATATTTCAACCAATAAATATATCTGCCTAACAGCCTTTGATGAACAACATATCGAGTAATAAATAAAAAGAATGCACGTTGTTCCGGGAATGATTTTTGTCTTTGAATGGCAGCAGTTGTTTGCACCTTTCCCAATAGATTGTGTTGGAGGATGATTCTATCCACCGGCTAGTGCCTCACGGTGTAATGGCTGCTGGGAGGCTACATGATGCCACAAAAACAAAAAAAATACTCTGCAAATTATCCAAAATTTAATGCAACCCTCACCTTCAATGTCTTCATATCCAAGTAACTGGTTCAGACCCCATACCATCCAAGAGATAAATAGTACAACTGGCTAAGCGTTATCTCAACATAAATATCTTGCATTCAAGTGCGGGTTACGCAATTCAGCCACTGGATAGGTTGCTCTTGTAGTCCCCCCTGTGCAGGGTGGTTAAGCGGACTGGTCACAGAGCAGGTAATGGCTGTGTTGGCTCACCGCCGGCGCAATTTAGTATTAAACTGTGAAAACCTGTCAAATTACCCTTCTTGTACTCCTATCTTTAACTTCTCTCGAAAGTTGCTGTCGCCGGTAATGACAGAACTCTTCTTAGCTCATTTTTATACTGAAATACAGCCACTACTGCTGACCAAAACGTATTTACAAGTTTACTAAACGTTGAACTTAATATATATCATTCCCCAACTATTAATAAAACATTCGTGAATGTTCAGAGCATTTTGGCCTAGAACTGTTTTAATTAACATTTTACATGTTTTATGTTAGTTATAGTTTATGCAGTAGAGGAGAATATTATTAAAAAAAATTGGATCAAAGAAAGCCTGAAACAGATTTTGTGGTTAATGACAACAGATGAAGGATGTCTGCGAAGTGAGTGGCTGTCCCACAGGTGACTGGCTGCTTAAATGGTGACTGGCTGCTTAAATGGTGACTGGCTGTCTAATAGGCGACTGGCTGGCCAAGAAGTGACTGCGTGTCTGAAAGATGACTGGCTGCCCAAAATCAGACGAAAGATGAGTGTACATTGTCACCAAATGATCAGACTGATTAAGAAGGAGAAAACTATCCGAGATAAAATTTGTTAGTAGCCTGCTCTTATTTTTGCCCTTAATACTTAAAGTTTGTAAATTATTAGATCTATAATGGTGTGGAAAACTGTATAAAAACCTCATCGCAGGACTTGTAATAACATTATATGCCGAAACCCCAAATACAGCACTGCTCAACAGTATATTTATTTGTGAATGTCTGTCATAGAGTGATCTTTCGAAAGATTCTTTCACACTTTAAAAAAGAATCTTCCTATTTTTTTCCGTCTCCTTAATGTTCCGATCAACAATGTCTTCTACTGATACTTGTGGACTCAATGGTCGGAACACACTAATAAGTAGTGTCAGACTATTTATAAATTGACTACCAGATGAACTTGAGATTTCTGTCTTCCAATTTGATTACTAAATCTAGATATTTTCCGACCTAATTCAGTTTATAGTTACTGAAAACTGTTCATTACTAAACCTGACGGGGTAGCTCTTTTTTCTAATAACGTACAGGAGCTTCTGATTAGTTATGTCTTATAAAAAAAATTCACACAGGAGATTCAGAGGTCGGTGTATGTACTATGAATGGCCATTTTTTTATTTATTGGAGTTCATTTCAACAACTTCACTGGAAGAAACTATCAGGATAAAGTGCCAAAAAATTCCAAATATATAGCACTTGGAAGGGATCTTGACAAAGATATTAAATGGAACGGGGTTCACTGAAGGAATTTAAACATACTTTTTCATAGCTTTTTATCCTGATTAAAATTGTGTAATTTTATTTCATAGAAATATGCCTTCCTTCAAAAAATATGAGTTATCACCAGATGTTACTTTTGTTGAGGGAAAGACAATAGAGCCGAGTCATAAAATAAATAATATATGTTTACTTTGGATATGTTTAATCTTTGAGGTTCTCCAGGCCAATGAGAGAATAAATAACCAGAGTACAGCATGATACAAGCTGGTCGTCGGGACAACAATGATAATCTCAAGGGTGGCTAAGTTTTGAGGCTAAGTCTTGTGTGTGTGTGAGAGAGAGCACACTTACACGCCAGGTTCACCAGGGGTTTCAGGTCAAACAAAGGCGTGTCACGCACATGAGATTTATCACGTAAACGTAGGCCTGGAACAATCTGAAGTTGGGAAGACATAGAGTATTGTGTGAGGCTTGATGGACGCTCAGCCACAGCTAGTCAGATGGAGAGTTGGTTAGTCAGATGGAGAGACACAAGGACCGAGAGTTACTCGCTATGTCCGGAATCTTTTCGAATATAAAAATACGTACAACACTTGGCTGAAGGATCGCGGGAGACGGACTTCCTAGAGCTGAGGATAGGAATCTTCATCGCCTGTATAGAGTCGAACTTGGTATTAGAAAATAAGGAGAAATAAAAGACTAACCCATAGGAAGGACGTGGAGGAATTTAGGATGTCAGTACCAAGTTATGAGGACCTGTTAGGACCGAAGGGTGTACCGGGTTGAGTCATAGGGACAGATCAGTTAGGGTCCAGTGATTGGACCAGTTAGATCCAGGCTGTGGACCGGTCAGGTCTGGGGTGGACCCTGTGTGTGGGTCACTACCAGCCTGGCTAGTTGAGCCAGAAACGGTTAAATAACCCTTTTGACAGTAATTTTTGAAAAAGTGGAAAAGCTACTTACATAAACTTTCAGAGTTTGTTTTATACAATAAACCATAAAAGATATTTCAGCTTCTATAAATTTTCCTTGTACCTCATACGTGTGTAATTAGCCGAACGTTACGTATCCCGAGACTGTTAACCAAATATGTACAACACTTTCACAACAGCTGAACGAAACCCGATGTAAGCAACGTTGAGAACCGCTGTTGGCGGAGGTACGTTGTAGGAAAATGGTAAAAGATCTTCTTATTGTCTGTGTTGACTTGTTCTTATTCATGTGCTGGGAGGGAAAGTTCTGATCCGAGAAGGCTTTAAAAAAAAAATTCTGGACTCCACTTTCATGCAGATCAAGAAGTTTTTCTTGAGGGCCTCATAGATGATGAAATATGCTACTGGAGGTAGAAGTTTTCCTGCCACATATCAAACCATTCCAATCTCGAACTTCTTCAGATGAACTTTTGGGTTGACTTTGAAAACAACTTTAAAGTCGGAGTTGTATTTTATACTAATCTTTCAGCAGCGATCTCGGTATTGAGAAGGTTGCTGATTTTCTCCTTGTCATTATATATTTCAAAGATAAAGAAGATAAAGATAAAGATAAAAGATAAAGATCAAAGATAAAGATCGGGCATACATATATTCAAGTCAGTTATGTCTTTAAATGTCGCCTAAATATCTCAACTCTGTCATCGAAGCCACAGCTTTAAAATAACGCATCCTTATCTTCCAAAAGCTAAAATTTACTCAGTAACCAGTCTTGGTGTCTTCTTTCGTGAGAGCTGGGAACATCACCACATGGTGATGGGAGCCCATCCCTACAGCATACTGAACAATACGACCTGGTGATGGGATCCTATCAATACATCATGGTGAACAACAACGCCTGGTGATGGGATCCCATCCCTACTCTATACTGAACAATACGATCTGGTGATGGGATCCCATCCCTACTCAATACTGAACAATACGATCTGGTGATGGGAGCCCATCCCTACAGCATACTTAACAATACGATCTGGTGATGGGATCCCATCCCTACTCAATACTGAACAATACGATCTGGTGATGGGATCCCATCCCTTCTCTATACTGAACAATACGATCTGGTGAAGGAATCCCATCTCTACTCCATACTAAACAATACGACCTGGTGATGGGATCCCATCAGTACATCATGGTGAACAACAATTCCTGGTTATGGGATCGCATACCTACATCATAGTGAAGAACTTTAAAATTCGGTATGACAGGGAAATTGGTCAGGTGTCATTGCATTAGATAACCAGTGGCTAGAAAAGCGGGATACAACAGCTAGAGCTCGATAATGCAGGCACAAATAGATGAGTACAAATAGGTAAGTACACACACACACGGTACAGCGTAACTCCACATTACAAATACAATTCCATTAGGTGTACATCTTCATTACGCAAGTTCTGTATCATCGTAAAGTCCTTAGGACAAATGCCAACCATCTCAGGCCGTGAGGTTTGCCCTTAACTCAGATTTGTGGGTTATGAAGCATCCTTGGACGTGCTGCAGGGCCTCACGTTTCTGGAAAAGGTTTTATTTTTGAGAGCGTTAGATAGTAATTGTATTTTTGGAGACTTAGAAAAGTCTCATGATTTTCTACTTATCACAAAATAATAATTTAAAAAGGCAGGGCCCAAGAGCTCAATATTGCTTTTACCCTTCAACAGATCTAATGGAAAGTATTGTAAATAACATTAATATATCTATTATTCATTATATACATACTATAACTATAACTATAATATTCAGCGTCGTTAATAGCTAAAAAACTGCTGTAAAGCATTCTATGGACAATCACAAACCCTCCCCCCCCTCCGCCTCCTCCCACGTTTTCAGACATTGTGATAGTCGCTGGTATTCGGAACAGGCGTCGATGCTTCTGAAAGAGGTGGATGGAGGTCGACCTGAATTACCACCTTATGACACGCCCCATATAATCATTAGTCACCATGAATAGTTCAGTGAAGCTATAGAGCCCACGCTTCCTGAGGCCTCCATCGTTGGTCAGACAAACAGACATTCTTCCCCCCTCCATATCCTTGGTGATAGTCTCACTGTTTTTTTTCTTTGTGGCCCGAAGTCAATACGACTGAGGTACGAGATAAAAACTGAGTCATCTTAGCAGTGCCCACTATAGATGAACTGTGCTGCCTGATGTGTATATGTCTTACAGTGTGGTTAAAGGAGCCTAGAAGTTCTGTGTATATGGAGAATGTCAGGGACTGTCTTGTTCACGTCTCCCAACACTGTCAACTAGGTGAAGCTTTCGTCCGGTGCTTGACTTCTCAACTTTATACGGTTAGAAAGGATTTCCCCTCTGATGGTCAAACTGACTATTATAGTGCAGCTGAAGGGCGGTATGGCGCTGTTATGAGTCATTATGGCACTGCAACAGGTCAATATAGCACAGCTATATGGCGTTATGGCACAACTATAAGTCACTATGGCACTCAACAGGTAATTAGAGCACTATTATACATGTCTTTCTTCCCTGATATATGGCATTATGGCACTGCTACATGTCAATATAGCACTGCTATATTGCGTTACATGACTTGGCTTTGAGTCCTTATAACACTGCTACATATGCATAGAGCATTGCGATATAACACTTATGTATGTCTATATGGCGCTGCTATATAGCGTTATGCCACTGCTATCAGTCATACTGGCAATGCTACAGGTCATTCTGGCACGGCAATGTGACACTGATGTAAGTCATTGTGACACTGCAACTGGTCATTATGGCACCGCAATATTGCGTTATGACAGTGTTATAAGTCATTGTGGTACTGCTACTCGTCACTATGGCAACTGCCGTATGTCATTACGGAACGGTTACAGGTCATTATGGCAATGATGTAAGTCATTATGACGCTGAAATAGGTCATTATGGCGCTGCAACATGGCGTTAGGGTTCTGCTGTAAGTCATTATTGCACTGCTACAAGTCATTATGGCAAAGCAATATAGCATTGTAGCACTGCTTTAAGTCATTATTGCACTGCTACTGGACATTATGGCGCAGTTATAGGTCATTATAACTGCGTAAATTTGGTATATAGCTGAGAAGGGCATAAGAATTTATGTTTACAACTAGACATATGTTGACAATTTGTTTTTTAAAGAATCAAGATTAGATGCAATTACGATATCAAAGTTTAATAGATTTAAAGTTGGGTTAAATTTGCATTTGATTTTCATTTCTGAAAATGTTGCAATTTTGTTAAACAAAATTTTTAGGACGTTTTATATAATTTCATTATGAAGCAGAAACTTTTATCATCGGTACTCCTTACCACTCAAATTTGGTCAAAAATAAATAATTAACAATTATCAACTTTTAATTTCGTGGGGGTTGCTTCTCTACTTATCGCAAAATTTATTCACTTATAAAAATAAAAAAAATCTCCAGTATCTTATGAAGTGTTTTCTAACGTAAAACACAAACTTTTAAAGTGAATGATCCTAAAAATATATAAAACTATAACTCCTATTAATACATTGAGTCATTTTGGGTCTAAAGTTACCTAAAAACGCTTTTAAGCGATTTGAGTCATCACTTGGCAATATATAAGGCACCCAAGAGGAAGATGCATTTCCTTCATCCCGATTTTCTCTCAAATATTATCTGCTGCTGAAAAAATTAACTATTCAGGAGAGATTAATATTCATCATAATCCATCTAAGCACAACGGATAAGAAACTAACAAACTAACAAGAAAAGTAGTGGAAACACTGACAATTGTGAAATTACTTCAATTTTTTTCGATTTTTTTTAATACATACAGTTTTAGTAAATCTAAACGTTAGTTGTTTTCAAAAGTGCATTTTTATAACAAAATAATTTTTCAAAACTGATATCATGTATTCCTTTAAAAATTTATTCACCTTCAAATTACAGCGCTGAGTACTGACCCGATGACAATACTTCAGCTTTACTAGTTGAGAGCGCGAGGGGACGCCTTCTGCAGCTGTTATGAGGACTAAACAACAAAACATTGTCTAGCAATATATATACCAGCGTGACCACGTGTGCGGCCGTCAATCAACGCCACAGGAGTTGCATCACAAATGCTACGAATTCCAGTGACCTGCTGGGAAAATGATACACAGATTATATACAGACCAAAATATTTTACAGTTACATTGAAAGGTCTAAATGGATATTGAACCATGGGTCAGAATACCCGTAGAGATCTCTCTCGCCTGAGCGGCTTGTGTTTGATAAACAGTGGTAAGATTGACTCAGATATTGGTTACACATTAATTGCAAGTGAAAGCTTTTCAGTTAAATTGTTGCAACGGGGGAGTTAAGGGACTTCCTTTGAAAAGTGAGAGACCTTTTGTGTTGTGAGAGAAATGAAAAAGGATAAATAGAACGATAGAGGGAAAGAGCTCTGGTTGGAAAAGAAAAATTATTTTCTCTGATTTAAAATTGTCAATGTAGATGAGCAATACAAAAAAATTCAAGAATAGTGACGCAAGGTTTCAGATATTGTAACGAAAATCAGGGAAATTTACTACGTATCACAGTTTCACAGCCACAAAGCCTAGGCACCACTAGAACTTCTAGCATTACTACCACTGCTAGTCACCATCACTGACACTAGCGTTACTACCACTGCTAGTCACCATCACTGACACTAGCATTACTACCACTGCTAGTCACCATCACTGACACTAGCGTTACTACCACTGCTAGTCACCATCACTGACACTAGCGTTAATATCACTGCTAGTCATCATCACTGACATTTGCATTACTACCACTGCTAGTCACCATCACTGACACTAGCATTACTACCACTGCTAGTCACCATCACTAACACTAGCAATACTTGAGCAAGTAGTCACAACCACTGATACTAGCGTTACTACCACTGCAGAGTTATCACTAATAGAGCTAGTGGTATTACTACTACTACTACAACTATTACTTCTGTGATACCCATTTCATGTGTTTGAAGTCCACAGCAAAATAAAAGAGATATCATCAGCGGCATATGCGACGCTGACTAACATCAGAATTGCCTTTAGAAAGATGGGTGAGGAATAATTCAGAGCTTTGTATACCACATATGTCAAACCAATCCTGGAGTATGCGACTCCAGCATGGAGTCCATACCTTTTCTAGGATAAGACAAAGCTGGAGAAGGTTCAAAGAAATTCCACTAGACTACTTCTAGAACTAAGAGGCATCATTTACGAGGAAAGGTTGTGCGAATTCCACCTCTCGTCGCTGTAAGACAAAAGAATTAAGGGGGATTCATGATCATAACATTCAAAATTCTCAGGAGAAGAGTCAGGGTAAAGTCATTACTTAACGCATGTGGTACCCGAACAATGGGACACGGGGAAACTGAGTACCTAAGCCCATTAGGCTTAGGAACTTGTACACCAGTTCATTGATAGTTAAGAGCCGGGTCCGAAGAGCTGAAGCTCAACCCCTGCAAATACAATTAGGTCGGCACTAACTGCCACCACCACTACTCTTCCCATCTTGGTTGGCTCTTTGTCTTTCAAATAGGATATGTAAACCTTCTGTGATCTCATACATGGTCAGAGAGGTTTTATTGTACATAGTACACAATTTATCTAAAGCTTCTCTCGGTAATTTGCGCCTTACAACTACCTTTGTCATCCATTCAGCAGTCTGAATTTGGACTTTAAGGCATAAGGCCTTGATTAGGGACTCTAGCTCTAGTCTGAAAGTTTGAAGAGAATCTGTAGAATTATTAACAGTTGGTAAATCCAGCAATTTTTGAATTAAGATAGTAATAGTTCTTTCCTTGTTATCGTAGTTGCTCATAAGCAATTGAACAGCTAGGTCGTAACCATCACTGGTCAGTGTTATGTTAGAGATTACCTTCAAAGCTTCATTCCGTAACAAGCCTTGTAAATAAGTGAACTTAGTTGTTTTAGGGATGTTAGTTTTAGAGTCTACTGCATCCACGAATTTACTCCAGAAATCATCCCAGCTCCCATTCTCGTTACCAGAGAATGTGGGTATACTGATCTGAGGTAATTGGACATCAGGATCTGGATGTGCAGTAGAGGCTGTTTTTAATTTGTTTTTAGCAATCTGCCTTGTGAAGGGTTGAAGTTTAACCTGTATGTCATCTTCGTACTGGACTAAATTATTTACAATGTCCTCAAGTTCAGTTTCATCTATTGAGGTTTTGTGAAGTTCTGACAAGTACAAATTTATATGTTGCTTGGTATGTTCGAATTTACTTTCAGCAACTTGAAACAAGTCCTCTAATTCAATGTAGTTAACAGGTGACTGTTGTGACATATTTTGACATTTGGTAATCTGTCGGGTCAAGTGACTTTTCAGACCAATAAGGGTCTTTTTCATTTTGTCAGCCTCTTCCATCTTGCTGGTTAAGGGCTGCTCTGATAGTAAATAGTAGTTACTGATGGAACTGAATTACTGGCTCATTCCAAGGAGTTCAATATCAGTATAATAGCCTAATGTATTTGAATAGACTATACTTCTTCGTGTAGAGGCTAATTTACCTACCTAACAATGAATAGCTAATATTTTGAGTAGTACTCGAATGTCCCTATTGGAATTTCGTCCGGTTAGCTCCTCAATTATCACCATTTGATCCAACCGTGAACATCCAGTAGTACTCAAAAAAGGTACACGAAATAATATGTTAAATACACAATAAATGTTTTGGATGCCATCGTAAATTAGGGTCAGCACAAATCTGAATAATATGTATGTACAGCAGTACAGTCTAATACAGTACTCGCTAAATAATTCCTACTTAGGAATGACTAAATGATTTAGGCTGTATTTGTATAAACATTAGTACAATTACAGTCTAAATATCCTACCTCGTCAGAGGTAGGCATGTAGGCACTGGTGCAGTAATATAGATATATGGTGATATGTTTTGGGGATTTTTTTTATTATATATATGTTTGAACTAAAAAATATAAATGAAAAAATTATAAATATATAACACTAAGTTTGACTTTCTAGCCACAACCGTTTGTGATAATTAATAATATTGAGTAATTAGTCGACCATACGGGTCCTGGCTTCTCCTAACAGATGTACACCGTCTGAGGTCAAGCCCTGTTGATATGGTCTGGCTGTAAAATGAATATAAATGGCTTCCAATCTCACTCTTTTTCTCAGCCGAAAGTTTATGTATTTAGCAGAACGCTGATAATATTCGGGACTCACTCCCCAACAGTTATCACTTCTTAGTTGGCGAAGTTCCACCAATGTGAATACCATAGAGTTGGTGACTTGTTTAAAGGAACTGATAATAGTTTTTAAATGGTTAATTATCTCGGCTGGTTGACGAGTGGGATGCATATCATTGCCACCTAGATAAATTATGGTTAAGTGGTGAGGCCATCCTAAAGCTGTTAATATTGGATTGTTGTAAAAACTGTTAGCAGTTGCTCCAGGTGACCTAAAAATTCTCACCTCGGTGTGAGGTATAAGTCTAAGGGTTGTAGGCAATTTGCTATGTCCCACTAAGGCTACTGTATACATAAAGTATTAATAGAAATGTTGATAATAATTAATGAGTTTTAGGCTGTAATATGGGCAGTCTGCTGACAGCCATAAATAACGAAATATTCTGGTAAATAGCCTAAGAATAACAACACATGATAAATAGTGTTAGTAAATGGTACATTATGTTAGTGTGTAGGATAGCTTAATTCTCAGCTATCTATTCAGTAAATTAATTTATCTGGTTCGAAGGACCAAATTTTTGTGTGCGAAAATATGATTCCAATAATTTGTAATTCAAATAAAATAATTCGATAGCTGTGAAGGACAACCACTTTTTGAAAAAAAGTGGAAAACAAATGAGACAATGGATTAAACTGATACCAAGAACTAGTGTCCTATGGACCCTAGTGAAACTGCATTTCTTATGTAAAGGGAGTCAATTTAACCTGCTCAAAAATGGGGGGTTCAAGTGCTAGGATACAATTAAGTTCCAGCACCTATAATCTGACACTAGTTCATTCGTCAGAAAGAAATGTATATGCATAAATTTATATCATACTTCATATATAAAGGAAATAGAAAATTATTAGTAAATAAGATGATTTCCTTAATGGTAGGTAAATAGTAATTTAAGAGGAAATCATTCATGTAACAAAATATTAGTGTACCTAATACTACACTACTAGAAATCAAGTCAGCTTAGCTGTAAATTCTAGAAAAGCGTAATTTGTTGCCACGATCCACCGAAGACGTGTTCCTTCAAGCCAATTGTTGCACGTGCAGGTAGAGAAGCCTAATACCTCTGTTGTCTTAGACCCGGAACTGGAAGGCAATTACATTGTAGAATTCCACTAATTGGTAATTTCAAGTACATCCTGAATTAACTAATATCATCCTACAGAAGGTATTTATTACTGAAGAAATCTTGAGTAAATAACTAAGCAATATATATATATTACAAACAAGGGCAGAATAAATTTGAAGATTCAATGTACTGGATTTTGTTGGTAATAACACAGCCTAACGACAACTAGTCTAAATATAAACATGTGCACCATATTATAGTTTAGAAAATTATTAGTTGCTGGGCCGAGTGTCCACTGATGTAGAAACGATTCCAGATCCCTCGTCCTCAGCTGCCATGATAAGCCGTTACTTGTGGGTTGGAGTAATTATTAGTTCCTAGGACACTGCCGTGTTGTGCCAAGTAACGTGTCACCGCTCTGCTGGTGATGAGAGCGAAATACAAAGTGTTAGCAGGATCGAAACGTAGATCTCTGTTGTTCGGTGCTAAAGGCGTCCGAGTCGTGTGGTGCCGGGCGACGTTCTCCGTCTTCTTCCTCTTGCCGATTGCACACGCGCGGCTCTCGATAGATATCTCGAGCGTAAATGGATTATATATATCGGAATTAACTAAGGAAAGAAGAGATGGTGATGAGTATTAATGTCACATTTAATTTTTTTGTGTTAAAATATAACCTCGCGTAACATAAATTGGGTTTATTAAAGTCATGCATCTAATCGAGGAAATTAAACTGAAATCATTTAAATTAAAATAATTTCCACTAGAATGTTTAATATAATCTAAATAAAGGTGTTCAAGTGAGCAGTAGTATACTACGAAATTAAACTGATTAGTAAGTAGCTATTTTTAGTAAAAGAAATGATAAACAGTACTCTGTTATAAATCCAACTAAATGTGGAAAGAATTCATGTTTCTGCCTGTCGTTCCTCGCGTCGTCACTCTGACTGGGAAGAATCTGGCAATATGTTTAATATAAATCATGATGATGAAAAAATCTACAAGTTAGTGATTTTAGTAACAACTTGTGGTTAATACAAAAGTTGTATAAAAATACAAGAGATGTATGAAACTGTTAGTTATTTCCAAGAACTGCTACTAGCGTTACTACTACAACTTGTCACAATTACAGTCACTACCGTTACTACTACATCTACAACAGTGATGGCTTACACTGAAAACCTTTCTGGCCACCACACTATAATAGCCGCCTATAATATATTACTCTCTCCCAAGTTGCTGCTACCGGGGATGACAACATTCTCCTTAGTGTGCACTTTTATATTGAGAGGAAACAACTACTACTCACCTGAGAAGGTTTGTACAATTGTTGAACACTGAAGACATTATTAATCATTTTCTACTAATATTATTACTTTGGAAAAGCTTTCTACAATACTGTAGAGTTTGAAAGAGAGAGCGAGGAAATGACCCAATACTTGCCAAAGTGTTATATTAAACCGAATTTTCTGATGAACCAACATCCTATATCAAGGTGGTGTAAACATAAACTGTTTACTCCTCCGTGATAAAGGGTTCATGTGAAAATTTGTTTTAATATTAACTTTACATTGGGAGTTTTCTTCACTTTCATTATTACTTTCGCATATGTTAAGTGCACTGACCCTCGGATCTGTCTCAAATTATGTTGGATATCAGTTCTATCAGTTATTGCTTGGTCAGTAGAAGAGAATGCTCCTGATAAAACCAATGGAAGATGAAGAATTCAAAAACAAATCTTATATTATTTTACATCATTTGAAGAGATGTAGGCAGTCACAGAGGTCATTGGCTATCTCAGAGGTCATTGGCTGTCCAATAGATGATTGGCTATCCTAGAGGTGACTGGTTGTCTAATGGCACCGGGATAATTTGTATAGGTTTATAGGGTGATGTTTTAGGTCATTATGGCGCTCCTACAAGCCATCATGACGAGGATTCTGGCCATTATAAAACGTTGTACAGTTAGTTATAGCATTTCTACATCATATTTTAAGGTTGCTACTAGCCATTATGAGGCTGCTGCAGATCATTAGGAGGAAGGGACACACCATTATAAGGCTGTTGCTAATCATTATGGACCAGCATGCTAGTACAGGACAAAATAATGATAAAACAAAACCAATCAATATAGTTTACATTTCAAGGCAAATTGGCTTATATTTTGGTAAATTTGTCATGTTATAATAATTTTAACTAACCTAATTAACAGTATATTAAAATGAACGGTTCATTTATATACATTTATAGAGCACATCTGGAAAAAGGTCAGGCACCTCATGCATTGTTTCTTGTAAAATGTAACAAATAAAACCAAAAACATAAGCAGACACCCTCTCGTGCTGCTACTTCCTCTGACTTTACACTATGTCAGCTCACTCACTAAAGGAACTTACCAGATTTGTATGAAATTGTAGAGGAGTTTAGAGTCACCAAGATTGGATCTCAAGAGCTCAGCATTCTGCTGCTGTCTCGTGTTCACGCCCTTAAACTGAGCAACTGATGACTAACCCTTCTCCTACTTAACTCGGATATCCGTCATTGATGTTTCCTTGTTTTCTTTCTTTAATGTCAAGTCCCCAGGTCGAGGTGATTTGACTCTCTTTCTCTCAATTACTACCCTCACAGAAACTAGAGCAAAGAAAGCTATCTAACAAACATTTGTTACAAACAAAATAATCTATAAATATTAAAAGGGTGCCTTGTACGAGGGTCCCCATTTCTTCAAAACCCAGTTAATCAATGGCTTAGTATATTATGACGTGTGTATATAAATAACGTATTAATATAGAACTCGTTATCCATATAACAAACTTGTTATAATCACTATTCATCAAGAACATACCCAACTCCACTAATCAATTAACAAACAACTGCTTAAGAATACAGTATAAAGTATATATATCACTGCTTCAGTACACAGAGAAATCAAATTATCGTTATATATCAATGAGAAAATCCACACGAGCCGTGATGAGGATTCGAACCTGTGCACTGGTGTTCCCAGATGCACACTCTAGACGACTACGCCACGACATGGAAAAGAACTGCAACATGGAGTACAACCGAACCCTCGAGGATCCCGAGGTTTCCACTAAAGCAGAAGTCACACAAGCCTCGGGAGTCCTCGAGAGTGCAGTAGTACTCCAGGTTGCAATTCTCTTACCCTGTCGTAGTGTAGTCGACTAGACCGTGCATCTGGGAACACCCAGAGCACAGGTTCGAATCCTCATCACAGATCCTGTGAATTTTTCCACTACTTCAATAATTGTTATTATTCTTAGAAAGAATCTCTGTGCATCAAATTGTTCCACACTTGGCTGCCGTGTTTTCTTCTTCACTCTCGCCTGGCAAAGGTTACAGTCACCATCAAACATAAATATTAGAATATAAATAAATAAAAACAGAATAAACACTCTTACCTCCATTCACTGCGTCTAGGATACTGGTACAATGATCTCCTCATACAAATAAACACACTTCCAACGATCCCGGTTAAACAACTGTGGATTAAATCCTACTTATACTCGATTTTCCTTCTTCCCTGTCGATTTGTCCTCTTGCAGGCCAGCTATAGAACCGTCCATCAACTGGTTCTCGCTTCATGCAGATCGGCGTTCAATCCCTGACTGTCCAAGTGGTAGGGCACCATTCTTTCTTCCTGTCCCATTCCAGTTCCTTATCCTGACCCCTTCCAAGTTCTATATAGTCGTATTTGCTTGGTGCTTTCCCCTGATAATTCCCTCCCCCTTACAGCCAACATCCACGAACCTGCAAATTTACTATAACAAAATAATCTCTTTTCATAAACGACTAGACAATAATTAAAATAAATTATCTATTACCCCCTTCACCCTGCTGTCTCTCACCGCGCACAGCGAAGAGTACTCCCCCGCCGGGCGAGTCCACACTAGATATCTCCGCCTAGAATGCCACACTGCCAGTGTATCACCAGCCGCTGTTGAGCGAGTATGTGTGTCACTCTGACCATCATGCTATTTCATCTTAATTCTCTAATATCATAATCTAATATCTCTAATATCAAGTACACATAATATGTGTACTTAATTCGTGTGTCCAAACATCAATCAAAATCAAATCAATAGTAAGTAAGCAGTAAGAATCAAAGCCTCTTACTGCAAATTTACTGAAAC
Organism: Procambarus clarkii; assembly: GCF_040958095.1. Classification (NCBI taxonomy): domain Eukaryota; kingdom Metazoa; phylum Arthropoda; class Malacostraca; order Decapoda; family Cambaridae; genus Procambarus; species Procambarus clarkii. The sequence continues at coordinate 25,326,626 of NC_091160.1, forward strand.
GACGAGGCTTGTTTGCACAAAGTCAGGATGGAGCCGGCAGTTTACCTCTCCCAGGTCGACCAAAAATTCTAAGTGGAGGGGAATTAAGTGTGCACACTGATTCCACACTGAGAAGTGATGTCGCAAACCTATTGCACACGACGCTAAAACTTTTTTGCACTCGAACTGACACTCCCTTGCTCGTTTCCCATTGGTTACCAATGACGTTATCCAGCTTCTTTCACTTGGGGAATCACAAATACTGTTGCTATCTCCTCTTGTTCCTCTACTGCTTCTCAGTGATAACTCAATGCCTCTTCTGTGTCGTCCAACGGTGATTTCATCTACATATCACATTAAAACTCTTATCTTGATCCTCTGTAGGACCGAGTGGGGAATGACGTTCACTTTGTGGCAGAGCCTACGTCATCGGGCGATATGGGGTGCATGTTTTGAGGTTATCTTGAGATGATTTTGAGGCTTAGCGTCCCCGCTGCCCGGTTCTCGATTAGGCCTCCTTTTTTGTTACACATCCGCAGGAAGCAGCTTGAAGCTGTCTTACTCCCAGTTACCTATTTTACTTCTAGAACAGGTATATCAGGGTGAAAAGAAACTCTACCCATTTGTTTCAGCCTCCACCGGGGATCGAACCCGGAACCTCAGGACTACGAATCCGAAGTGCTGTCCACTCAGCTATCAGTGTTAGCAAAACCTATCGGTTATATATCTTCATCGTCCCAATTTGTGGTAATATATAGTAATTAATATAATATATAATAATATAATATAAAAGAACCGTTCAGACGCAACATGAATCACAGAACAACTAACATGCAGTCTAAAAAAAAAAGAGAGAAAACACTGATAATTGTCAAATGGCTTCATTTATGTTTTGTATTGCTTAAAAATAAAGATTATTCAATTAAAATATCAGTTGCTTTCAGAGGTGCATTTTTTTTAATAATTTAAAATCTTTAAATCCTGATATTTTGTTATTACTAAATTACAGCTCTGAGCTCTTGCCCGACAACAATACTTCACCTTTACTGAGGGCGGCGCACAGCTGGTAATAAGCCCAGGCTAGAGGGAACATGTTGGCTTGTTTCAAACTACTAAAGTATTTTTGGAATTTGTGTTAAATACATGACCGATGTATGGTATATACATGTACTTGTTTTTTTTTTTTTTTTTTTTTTTTTTTTTTTGAGATATATACAAGAGTTGTTACATTCTTGTACAGCCACTAGTACGCGTAGCGTTTCGGGCAAGTCCTTAATCCTATGGTCCCTGGAATACGATCCCCTGCCGCGAAGAATCGTTTTTTCATCAAAGTACACATTTTACTGTTGCGTTAAACAGAGGCTACAGTTAAGGAATTGCGCCCAGTAAATCCTCCCCGGCCAGGATACGAACCCATGACATAGCGCTCGCGGAACGCCAGGCGAGTGTCTTACCACTACACCACGGAGACTGCTTGTTGTGTATATGTTATACATGCGAGCAACACATTTTAAAAGAACTAGAACGATTTATAAGAAATAGCAATGGCAATTAAATTAATTCAGGTAGACCCACTTTAAAGTCGTAGAACCATACCAACCGGCCTACCTGGCCTCCCGTCTGTTCAGCACTGGATATACTGGATGAGGCCGGCAGGGGATGCCGTTGTTGTGGGGAATAAAGAGCAACACTTAGTCTAGTAATATAGACTGACCACATGTGACCACATATGCGTCTGTCAATCAATGCCACAGGTGTTGCATCACAAATACGATGGATACCAATGACCTGCTGTGAAAAGGATGTAAAGTTCAAAGTGGAACGACAGAATATATATATTTACATATTTATAATATATATATAATATATATAATATATATATTTATATAACACGTAGAGTCATATCTCGACCGAGTTGCTTTCGTTTGACTAACCAATGGATGGATTCAACTGGTTTTATTCAGCTATTGGTTACATATTACATCAATGTGAACGATTTTTAATTAAATTGTGGCAATGTTGTAGTTAGGGCACTACCTTTGAAAGGGTGAGCGTTCAAAGAATGCTATTTGTGTTAAGAGGAGTATGAAAAGGGTTAAATTGAACGAGATAGAGAGGAAGAACACATCTTGGAATAACTAATTTTTATTCTCTGAACAAAATTGTCACTATAGAAGGGCAACACAAACAATTGCTTTAATTCGTAGTAAAAAAAATACTACAGGTATTGTAAATAAATCTATAAAAGTAAATATGCTTCTGATCAGAGCTCCAATATTATCGCAACTGCTACTCACCACTACTGCTACTTGCATATTACTTCTGCTAGTCTCTAATACTGCAACTAGCATTACTACTGCTGCTAGTCACCACTACTGCTAACTAGTATTACTACTTCTGCTAGTCATCAATACTGCTACTAGCTTTACAACTGTTGCTGCTAGTCACCACTACTGCTACTAGCATTATAAATTTCTGCTAGTCACCACTACTGATACTAGCAATAGTACTAATGTTAGTCATCACTACTGCTACTAGCAATACTACTTCTGTTAGTTACCACTACTGCTACTAGCATTACTACTTTTGCTAGTCACCACTTCTGCTACTATCATTACGACTTCTGCTAGTCACCACTTCTGCTATTCACCACTTCTGCTACTAGCATTACAACTGTTACTTCCAATACTACTGCTGCTAGTCACCACTACTGGTACTAGCAGTTGCTACTGCTGCTAGTCACCACATCTGCTACTATCATTTCAATTACTGATATTCATCACCACTGCCACTAGTATTACTACTACTTCTTGAAACTACCACTAATACTAGTATTACTACTACTGCTAGTCTCCAATCACCTCTGTTACTGGCATTACTATTACTTCTACAACTGCTAGACTCCATCACCACTGCTACTAGCATTACTACTATTCCTAGACTCCATTATCACTGCTACTAGCATTACCACTACATCACCATAGCTTCCAGTAGTTCACAAGATAATATTGTTAAAATCAATCCTCCTTGCACATCTAGTCTGTGAGGTAGTAGAAATATAGATATGGCTTCTCTATGTCATTCTCTGTTACCTCAGTTATTGTTTTATCCAACCTGTGTATTCGTCACTAACTTTTTCGTTTACAACATTGGACTTTTCGTTTTCCTTATTGGAAATTTATCTTTGAACATTCCGGGATCATTACTAGTTTTTTGGATTTTTCGAATTCTAATCAAATCATCGGCATATGCCTATTTTTTTATCGTTTTCTTACACAAAAGTATTGTTTTGATTTTTCTTCTTAAATATGCAGATTAAGACAAGGTTCAAAATTTTACTTGACCTTCCGAGTGGTGAACAGCCTCTCCGACACTGGATGTTTAATTATTACCCTTGATCTTTCTACTGACCATCAGAAAGCGGACCAGGAACCGTCGACATTCTTCAAAACAATGTTATTCCACCATCCTGTGAGACGGGGATGGTACCATCACATAGATAACCCTTGACACACACTTCGTAACTTATGCAACTAGATACACACGAGCTCGTACCTAAGTATATTTCAACCAATAAATCTATCTGCCTAACAGCCTTTGATGAACGACATATCGAATAATATATAAAAAGAATGCACGTTGTTCCGGGAATGATTTTTGTCTTTGAATGGCAACAGTTGTTTGTACCTTTCCCAATAGTTTGTGTTGGAGGATGACTCTGTCTACCGGCTAGTGCCTCACGGTGTAATGGCTGCTGGGAGGCTACATGATGCCACACGAACAAAAAAATTACTCTACAAACTGTCCAAGATTCAATGCAACGCTCACCTTCAATGTCTTCATATCCAAGTAACTGGTTCAGATCCCATCCCATCCAAGAGATAAATAGCTTAACTGGCTAAGCGTTATCTCTACATAAATATCTTACATTCAAGTGCGGGTTACGCAATTCAGCCACTGGATAGATTGCTCTTGTAGTCCTCCCTGTGCAGGGTGGTTAAGCGGACTGGTCACAGAGCAGGTAAAGGATGAGTGGACTCACCGCCGGCACAATTTAGTACTAAACTGTGGAAACCTGTCTAATCACCCTTCTTGTACTCCTATCTTTAACTTCTCTCGAAAGTTGCTGTCGCCGGTAATGACAGAACTCATCTTAGCTCACTTTTATACTGAAATACAGCCACTACTGCTGACCAGAACGTATTTACAAGTTTACTGAATGTTGAACTTAATAGTTATCATTCCCCAACTATTAATATAACATACGTGAATGTTCAGAGCATTTTGGCCAAGAACTGTTTTAATTAATATTTTACATGTTCTATGTTAGTTATTTAGTTATAATTTACGCAGTAGAGGAGAATATCCCTGACAAAACAAATGGGATCAAAGAAAGCCGAAACAGATTTTATGGTAAAAAAAAAAGATGAAGGATGTCTTCGAAGTGAGTGGCTGTCCCACAGGTGACTGGCTGCTTTTTGCTTTGATGTCCATAGGGAATGGAAAGGATGGGGGAGGTAGAGGGATGGGGAGAAGAAATTCTGGAAGAGGATGCGGGTGTAGAGAGAGAGGAGGTTTGAAAGTTCGGTGGCCTGTCCACCATGGGTTGACATTTTTGTATGTGTTGTTTGTTTGCGTATGTGTCATGTTGGGGTGTCAGTACATTGGCTGGGAGGGCTAGTGTTTGTGACCTTGTTGGTGTCCTAAAGCACTAGAGCCGATGGAGTTGGCTGAAGGAGGCTAATCTTAGAAACATCAGGGTAGTTACACTTCTGACGCCACGACAAATGGTTTTTGGTTTTATATATTTATTTTTTTTTTTTTTTTTTTTTTTTTTTTTTTTTTTTCATTTGGTGTAGATTGGGTCCGAGATGGGCCACTCATCTGGGTCGTCTGGCAGACCGCTTAGTATTTGAGGGCTTGGGAAGGCCTCATCATGGATATGTCTGATCACTTTTTGTTGGAGAGTGATTCTTCTGGTTCTGTGTGGTGGTTCGTGGATCTCGTAGTCGCTGGTGGTGTTTTCTGCTACGAAGGGATCTTCGGGGTCTGGGACATACATGTTCTTCATACGGTACAGCTGTCTTCTGGCCAGGTAGCTGAGCCTAATGTTTATTGGCTTCATGTTGAGCGTCTCGTGGATTTGGTCAGTTCTTACCCTGTCCCTCAGAGTCAGGCCCTCTGCAAAGCGAAGTGCTTTGTTTTGTACTCTTTGGATCTTCAGCATGTTGGATTTGTTGGTGAGGTTCAGGGGGACGTAAGGGTATTCCAAGCTAGGCCTTATGATCATTCTGTACAGGTGGAGCTTGATGTGGGATGGGGCTTGCTTGAAACGGAAAAGCCTCGCTAGTGAGCCCCGGGCCATCCCTGTCTTCTGGGATACGTACTAGGAGGAGTTGAGTAGCCTGTTGAAGTTGTAACCGAGCACTGTGTTGGAGTTTGAGATGGCTATGGGTTCACCCCTGATTCTTATTCCCCCCTCATTTTCAATGGAGAAGGCCATACAGCCGACAGTGCTTAATTGAATCTTTTCTGGGTTAGTGGTGATCCTCCATTTCCTTTCCCAGTTAGCAGTCCTTGCTAGTTCTACGTTTGCCTTACGGGTTGCAGTTGCATGTTTGGCCGCTTGGCTGCTAGGGTTAGATGTTATTACGTGTGTTACGTCGTCCGCAAATTGCACGATAATGGTGTCCCTATACTCTGGTTGGGGCAGGTCGTTTACAAATATGTTGAAGAGAACCGGGCTCAAGCATGATCCTTGGGGGACTCCAGCTGTTGGGGTGAAGGCTGCGGCCTCGTTTGCCTTGAAGCTGGGGGTAACTTGCCTATTCTTAAGGAAATTACTGATCAGCCTGAGGAGGGTCCAGTTTTGCGCTGGTAAGTCTGCTAATTTGTACACCAGACCATCGTGCCACAGGCTGTCGAAGGCCTTGTGTACGTCCCTCGTCGCAATCAAAGCTACCTGTTTTTTCTTGCGAATTGAGCTTAAGGCGTCGTAGATGATGTTAATTGCGTGCTGGGTTGATCTATGTGCTCGAAAGCCAAACTGCTTTTCTGTGAAGAGGTTGTTGTACTCCATGTAGTAGTTAAGGCGGTTTGACATGATTTTTTCAAAGCACTTGCCTATTGTGTCTAAGAGGGAGATTGGTCGGTAGTTGCCAGATTGGTGGGGGTCTTTCTTGGGTTTGGGAATGAATATCATCTTGGCTGACTTGAATGCTACGGGAATGTGACCCGATGCCAGCATAGCGTTGAATAGGTTGAGTATGGATTGCATAAGATTGCCTGGTAGAAGTTTGATCTGCAGCGCTTTGATCCCTGATGGCCCTGGGGCCTTATCTCTGGTGTTTTTGATGACTCCTCTCATCTCTAGCATAGTTATGGGTCTTGTTAAAGGGTGGTCGTCTTCTAGGGTTGTCAGGTCAATCAGAGGGGTGCTGTTAAGGGAGGCGGCATTTTCTGTTGTCCATTGGTTGACACGTTCAAAGTGAGTGTTGTTGAAGGCTCTGCTGTTTGAAGCTGTGAGTGTCTTTTTCCAAACTGCGCCCATGAGGTCAGCCTGATCCTGCGGGTCTTCTATTTTTTCTTGTTGCTCCTCTTCATCATCGTCAAGGAATGTGTGTACAAGGTGGGTGAGGCTGGGGTTAACCGATCCCAGGAGCTGTCTGATCTTGCGCCAGAAAGTTCCCGGCTCCCTTTTGTACTGGTTGGCCTGTCTCACTAGGGTTCCCCAAATGTGGCTCTTGTGGGTCAGCGTAAGGTCTATGGTTTCCCTTCTGAGTGTTTGTAGGGTCAACGCTGGTGGCTGGCCTGTTTTGTAGTGGTCAGCCACTACTGGCCAGTGGTCAGTAGGCCAGCCCAGCCTACGCTCAGCCACGGTCGAGTTGGTTAGTCAGATGGAGAGACACAAGGACCGAGAGTTGCTAGCTAAGTCCGGAATCTTTTCGAATATAATTGTTTCGAATATAAAAATACGTACAACACTTGGCTGAAGGATCGGGGAAGACGGACTTCCTAGAGCTGAGGATAGCGATCTTCATCGCCTGTATAGAGTCGAACTTGGTATTAGAAAATAAGGAGAAATAAAAGACTAACCCATAGGAAGGACGTGGAGGAATTTAGGATGTCAGTACCAAGTTATGAGGACCTGTTAGGATCGAGGGGTGTACCGGGTTGAGTCATAGGGATGGATCAGTTAGGGTCCAGTGATTGAACCAGTTAGATCCAGGCTGTGGACCGGTCAGGTCTACGGTGGACCCTGTGTGTGGTTCACTACCAACCTGGCTAGTGGAGCCAGAAATGGTTAAATAACCCATTGACAGTAACTTTTGAAAAGTGGAAAAGTAACTTACATAAATGTTCAGAGTTTGTTTTATATTGTGACGATAATCTCCTTCAAGAGATTGAGCCTGCTCTTCCCTCCAAAGTTCGTCGCTATATATCCCTATACAACTAATATGGAAGAAATATCCAACAAATACAACACCAAGGTTTGCCAGAGAGCAAACGTATGCAGCACCAGGAACACCTGCTCCCCCCGCCACTCGAATCACCAAACTACCTGTCCGTCGCCTGCTCATCGCTGATTGGCTGCGTGTCCAGTTGCACCTGCCCTCCACCCGCCACACTACCTGATGTCTGGGGGCCACAATATAATAAACAATAAAAGATATTTCAGCTGCTGTAAATTTTCCTTGCACCTCATACATGTGTCATTCGCTGAACGTTACGTATCCCAAGACTGTTAACCAAATATGTAAAACACTTTCACAACAGCTGAACGAAACCCGATGTAAGCAATGCTGAGAACCGCGGTTGGCGGAGGTACGTTGTAGGAAAATGGTAAAAGATCTTCTTATTGTCTGTGTTGACTTGTTCTTATTCATGTGCTGGGAGGGAAAGTTCTGATCCGAGAAGGCTTTAAAAAAGTTTTTCTGGACTTCACTTTCATGCAGATCAAGAAGTTTTTCTTGAGGGCCTCATAGATGTTGAAATATGCTACTGGAGGTAGAAGTTTTCCTGCCAGATATCAAACTATTCCAATCTCGAACTTCTTCAGATGAACTTTTGGGTTGACTTTGAAAACAGCTTTAAAATCGGAGTAGTATTTTATACTAATTTTTCAGCAGAGATCTCAGTATTTGGAAGGTTGCTGATTTTCTCCTTGCCATTATATACTTCAAAGTTAAATCATGTTTATCCTGGATGTCCTTCGTTGTTTTGAACTCAGTCGGGCATATATTCATTCAATTCAGTTATATGTCTGTAAATGTCACACATATAACTCAACTCTGTCAGCGAAGCCACAGCTTTAAAATAATGCATCCTTATCTTCCAAAAGCTAAAATTTATTCAAAAACAAGTCTTGGTGCTGCTCAGCAACGCATGTGCATTGCTGAACAATAGCAACAATCCTCATGTCTCCCAGTCGTCCTCAACCATTTCCTCACCCGTCCCCTCGTCCACCCAAACATTCCCCACCTCCCCGTCCCCTAGTCCGCCCCACTATTTCCTCCCTTCCCCATCCCTATGTCATCTCAACCATCCACCAATCCACCATCCCTTCGTCCTCCTAACAAATCCCTACTCCACTGTCCCCTTGTCCTCCCTACCATTCCCCCCCTCCCCCGTCCCATCGTCCTCCCCACCATCACCCACTTTCTTGTCCCCCCCCCCCACCAATCTCCATTCCCCTGTCCCCTCGTCCCTACCATCACCAACTCCCCCATTCCCTCGTCCTCCCCCACCATTACACCCTCCCCTGTCCCCTCGATCTTCCCACTTCCCTGTCCCCTTGTCCTCCCTCACCAATCTCCATTCCCCTGTCCTCTCGTCACCACTATCCCCAACTTCCCTGTCCCCTCGTCTTCCCCACCATCCCCCACTCCCGTCCCCTCGTCCTCCCCACCATTCCCCACTCCCTCGTCCGATGTATTTCCAAATGATCTGATGTTCCCATCAGAAAATTGGGAACATCAAATGATCTGATGTTCCTATCACTGAAATATAAGAAAAACAATTAAAAAACGAAATGAAAAACAATGAAAAATAACAAAAATAAGCTATACTCACGAAATGAACGGTATGGTAAAGCTCAATTCCAAGGCAATGTCACACAAAAAAATTATATCAAAATGAAAATAATTCGAAATCTATGAAAATTCAATTAATCAATGAAATTGGAAACATTGAAATGGAATCGAAACATATATAGTATAGCGTGAGTTGCACTTACGTGAAACAGATGGTGCTTTGTTTTTAATCATGTTTTTACCTGTCACAGGTGTGGCATCCTTACATATACTCACGAAATGAATGGTATGTTAAACAATATAGCTCAGTTCCAATGCAATGTCACACAAAATAATTAAATGAAAATGAAAATAAATCGAAATGTATGAAAATTTGATTTGTCAGTGCAATCGAAAACATTGAAATGGAATCATAACATATTTAGTATAGAATGTGTGGCTCCTACATGAAACAGATAGCGCTGTTCTTTAAAAAGAAAGAATGATTTTACCTATCACAGGTGTGGCATCTATACTAATACTTACAAAATTAACGGTATGGTAAACAACACAGCTCAATTCCAACACAATGTCACACAAAATAATTTAATAACAATTAAAATAAATTGAAATCTGTGAACATTAAATTTATCATTGCAATCAAAAACATCGAAATGGAATTGTAACATATATAGTATAGCATGTGTTGCTCTTATGTGCAACAGATGGCACTTTTTCCAAGAAAAGCTTATTTTTACCTGTCACAAGTGTGGCATCTATATAGTAGGTATATAAAATTACGCGCATGTTTGTATGGAACTATGTGTCAGAATTTCAAAGCAATCAATGAAGAACTTTGAGAGATTCCTGCATGTGTTGCTCTTACGTCAAACAAATGGCACTATTTAAAAAAAAAAAATGTTTTTTCCTGTCACAGGTAAAGCATGAATATAGTAGGTATATGAAAACATGGGTCAATTCGAATGCAACGTAGTGTCAAAATTTCTAAGCAATCTGTAAACAGGTTTCGAAGATTTCTCTCACATGAAAAACACATGAAAAAGACAGTTAAAAAAAATAAAAAAAAATCCGTCACAGACGTGACATTAACATTGTGTATGTGTTTATATATATATATATATATATATATATATATATATATATATATATATATATATATATATATATATATATATATATATATATATATATATATATATATATATATGTCGTACCTAGTAGCCAGAACTCACTTCTCAACCTACTATTCAAGGCCCGATTTGCCTAATAAGCCAAGTTTTCCTGAAATAATATATTTACTATAATTTTTTTCTTATGAAATGACAAAGCAACCCTTTTCTCTATGTATGAGGTCATTTTTTTTATTAGAGTTAAAATTAACGTAGATATATGACCGAACCTAACCAACCCTACCTAACCTAACCTAACCTATATTTATAGGTAAGGTTAGGTTAGGTAGCCAAAAAAAGCTAGGTTAGGTTAGGTTAGGTAGGTTAGGTAGACGAAAAAACATTAATTCATGAAAACTTGGCTTATTAGGCAAATCGGGCCTTGAATAGTAGGCTGAGAAGTGCGTTCTGGCTATTAGGTACGACATATATATATATATATATATATATATATATATATATATGTCGTACCTAGTAGCCAGAACGCACTTCTCAGCCTACTATGCAAGGCCCGATTTGCCTAAGAAGCCAAGTTTTCCTGAATTAATATATTTTCTCTAATTTTTTTTCTTATGAAATGATAAAGCTACCCATTTCGTTACGTATGAGGTCAATTTTATTTTATTGGAGTTAAAATTAACGTAGATAAATTGACGAACCTAACCAACCCTACCTAACCTAACCTAACCTATCTTTATAGGTTAGTTTAGGTTAGGTAGCCGAAAAAGTTAGGTTAGGTTAGGTTAGGTAGGTTAGGTAGTCGAAAAACAATTAATTCATGAAAACTTGGCTTATTAGGCCAATCGGGCCATGCATAGTAGGCTGAGAAGTGCGTTCTGGCTACTAGGTACGACATATATATATATATATATATATATATATATATATATATATATATATATATATATATATATATATATATGTCGGTAAAAGGTAAACTGATTGATCGAAACTGTGAACGCCAAGAAATCCGGACTGCACCTACCAAAGATTATTGGGAAATACAAACCTGGGTATACATATGGAAATGTCAAGACACACAAGCCTGGAAACCCACTTTGGCCAATCATTAGCCAGATACCCACACCCACGTACAGACTGGCGAAGCGACTCAACGGCTCGCTGACTCCTAATGTACCTTTTGCTTTCAGCCTGAAGTCTCCAAAGGAATTTGTTGACTTACTGCGGAGAACACGGGCCATAGGGATAAGAGCCTCATTGGACGTAGAAACACTGTTTACCAACGTACCTGTGGATGAAACAATCGGGATGATAGCGGACAGAGTGTATCGTGATCCGGCCCATACTCCTCTTGACATGCCAGAAAACATTCTAAGGAAACTACTCCAAGCTTGTACTAAAGAGGCACCCTTCTTGAGCCCGGATGGGCACGTGTATAAGCAAGTAGATGGGGTCGCCATGGATTCTCCCCTAGGTGTCCTGTTTGCGAACTTCTACATGGGTACCATCGAACAAAAGGTCTTAGTCGACATGAACTTGAAACCGGCCATATACTGCAGATATGTTGACGACATTTTTACACAGGTACCTGATGTCAGACATCTGCAGGAGCTGAAGGAGGCATTTGAGCGGAATTCTGTGTTGCGTTTCACTTACGAGATGGAGAAGGATGGGAAGCTGCCCTTTCTAGATGTAACAGTCATGGAAAGGAGCGGAGGTTTCCACACTGCAGTCTACACTAAGGAAACAAACATAGGAATGTTCCTCAATGCTAACAGTGACTGCCCAGACAGGTACAAGAGGAGTGTTGTTAACGCTTATGTCGACCATGCTCTCAGCCACAGCTCAGGATGGAAGCAAGTCGATGAAGAACTCTGTAGGGTAAGGCAGGTCCTAGTCAACAACAGCTTCTTCAATGGTTTCGTTGAAGACATCATAAGAAGGAAGGTGAAACGCCATGCAACCTCTGAAGAGAGAACTAACACAACACCTATACCCCCTATTAGACTATTTTACAAGAACTTCTTTTCCACAGCTCATAAAACGGAGGAAACGGTTCTGAAAGATATTGTTAATAGAATCGTTATCCCTACAGACAAAAATCAGAAGATACAATTGACCATTTACTATAAAACCAAGAAAACTGCCAATCTACTCATGAGAAACTCTCCAGATACAAAGCAGAACGCTTTGAAAGAGACCAATGTCGTCTATGCCTTCAAATGCCCACTTGGGAACTGTAAGCCTCAAAGAACTCAGTATATAGGCAAGACAACAACATCTCTTTCCAGGCGATTAAGGATGCACAAGCAACAGGGCTCCATTAAGGAACATATAATCTCTTCCCACAACCAGACCACCACCAGAGAAGTCTTAACAAAAAAACACGGAAATCATAGATAGATACAGCGATAGCAGGCGGCTTGATATCTGCGAGGCACTACACATTAAGAAGTCCACACCAGCAGTGAACAGCCAATTAATGCACAACTATATTCTACCCACTTCAAGACTCCACACCAATATAGAAGCATCAAGAAATATGGGCCAATAGGCCTTTGCATTTACTTCCATTCTTCCCCCTTAACTTTATCCAATATTACCCAATATTTCGTGTTCAATCTTGTGTTGAAAGTTTGTTTTCACCTCATCCAAAACTGTTGTAACATATCACCTCACCCAAATGCATGTATATAAAATGAAAAGCCGTTTGAATTATAGCATAGTTAGAAATCTGTTTTAGTGTTTGCAGGTTATAGTTGTGTGTGTGTAAACTAAAGTCTTTGAAAATGTAATAAGTTATTACGAAACGCGTTCAAGTGTCTCGTCAGACTAGAAATAAAAAGGAATTTTATAGAACTGATTTTTCAATTACCATCGACAGTGATAAGAACCCTAAGAAATAGTGAGAAAATTCGTGTTAGAATTATTAGTCTTACTTTTTCGGTGATATTTAATAATATATATATATATATAGAGACAATAGGGAAGGGAGTACCACCTCTGGCTGGAAGAAGGGGGACCCATAGCCTCGGAGGAAACCACACATAACGCATTGGAGGGAATGTAGGTCCCCTCCAATACAGTTTCTGTGTGCTTTTCTCCTACCACCCCCTTCCCTTTTTTTTTTTTTTCCTTTATTGTGTATTTAAAGGTTACAAAACATACAAGACAAATGCCTAAAGGTTATGGATCTCTTGAAGCTCCTCCGCTTCTGGACAGGAACCGAGGACGCAGCAAGCATTTCCCCTCTGGATCGCCACACTGAGACGCTGAAATAAAAAACTGGAAGCCCTTGGGTCTCTGGTGACGTCAATGAGCCTGGAACCCAATTCCTTGAGAAATCCCAAGGCACTCTTGCCCCAGGGGCCATGCGTCTCAGACGCTATGGGAACAAAGAGGTATTGACCTTCCAGTCGCCTGTACTTGAGTGATTTTGCTGTTTCCCTGTGGTTGGCCGCCCCACCTGCTTGATCAGCTCCGAAGTGTACATAGGTGTCAGCCAGGGTGGATACACATGTGTAGTCCCACACCAACTGTCTACCCTCCTTCCATGGGTATATGGTGATGCCATCAGGGCGAAGTGCGGGGAAATCCGGGTTTTGGACCCCTAGGATGCGAGGTTCTCTCTCCGCTGGGCACCCAGCTGAGACGAGGCTTCTCTTGATGATGTCATTGACCTCGTTGTGTCTTGCATGCCAGCCCTTTGTGCTTCCGCAATGCAACCCATGCAGTCCGTATTGGTCTGCTTCCACCCTGTTGCAAATACACTTGTATTCAGTGTGAATTGGGGCACCAAGGCGGAGGGCTACTGCTACACGAAGGGATTCTGGATCTAGGCGCGTGCCCATTGCTGACATGGGTACTGCCAGGAGGAAGTCTCCTGCATGGGGGGCACGCACTGCTCTGAGGCGGGCTTTCTCCTTGTATGATGTTGCGACGCTGAGCATGGCATCAGCTACTTTTTCCACTAGAGGGTGGTCCCAGCCGGACTGTTTGTGTTGTTTTGTTGGCTCTATAATGGTTGCTGGGGCTGCAAGAACATCCCACTGATTTGAACATTCAGTGAAAGCAGGATCGTGTATTCCTGCTGAATCCCTCAGGGTTGCAGGTAAAATATCTCTGACGAGGTCGTGCGATGCATGAGAGGAGGAAAGGAAGGCTGGTAGAGCAATTTGGGAGGCTGTGTGGACACCAAGGCCGCCGAGTCTTACAGGAAGGGTTGCTTGCTCCCACTGAGAGTCGTCCAATGGCAGGTTCAGGACTTTCACCAGCATGGACCTCAGAAGGGTGTCATACACATTTAACTTTTTATAACTTTAACTTATATATATATATATATATATATATATATATATATATATATATATATATATATATATATATATATATATATTTGTTCACTTGGCCCCTTGGAGTCTCGAATCACCGACCACAAGGGTTGGTAATTGTAGTTCTATAAACTACTCTATGAACAGCCTCTATTATGAAGTAATTATTAAAACCACTATAAGGATGGATTCCAGACGACGCAAACTGCTCTTCATGTGTAACCTTAAGCCATCTTTTGGCTGCCACATAAGAATGGAGGAATTAGTGATCCACGCCCGTCAGATAAATTGTCAGCCATTAAACGTGGGTAATATTAGTTTACTCACTTGGACACTAGGAACCTCGAACCACTTACCCAAAGAGCGGAAGATGGTAGCTCTATCAACTACGCTATGAACAGCCACAATAAGGAACGATTCCAGAAGTAACTAACTGTTGGCCAGCTGGAACTTATTGCCTTTCCTGGGCTGCCACGTAAGCATAGTGGATTACCTAATACCTCTTTGCTTGAGTGGCAGCCGTTAGTTACTTCTTGAATCCTTCCTTATTATAACTATCTATAGTGCGGCTGATAGACCTACCGTCTCCCCCTCATATTTATCGAGCTTCCAATGTTTCCGATGCAAGAACTTTTCTATTACCTTCTGGAAATCAATCAACAAACTGACTCTCCTCTTCCATCATGATTTATGTTAATCTCGATAAAAAATGATCTCTAAAGTGGTAGTATACGCTAGCTTTTCGGGTCTGTAAGTCCATGTGTGTGTGGATAAATTTATTATTTATGCCTGCAAGATCGACTTGTCAGCTCTGGGACCCCTGTCTTTCAAACGTCGGTCGTCTAATGCACTGGCTCCACACATATTTTCCCTCTCGCATTTTTATTGTATAGTTCTATCTCAAATACAAGAACACATCCCAAGGATGCAGCCCGACTCAGTTGTCTAACTCCCAGGTACCTATAAATATAACACCTGCTAGGTGAACAGTTGCATCAGGTGAAAGAAACTGCCCATTTGTGTTGACTGGAAATCAAACTCGAACCCTTAGGACAACGACCCCCAGAGCGCAGTCCACTCGGTTGTGTATGTGCTTATCTATCTATTCAGTGGTTCTGGCGTGGATGACATGGGTTCACTTTCCTCCCGCGAGTGACTGACGGCTGTAGCTACTTATACACCTACAACATTTGGGTGAGGTTAGTCTTCACTCTCCCGACTGATAATGTATATTCACTACTCTCACACTAAATTAATTGCACTGTATTGTCCTGATCGCTCTGAAGAGCCTCTCTTGTTCTCAGAGAATAGTTGTCAGTCAGATAACACTGTGATGAGCCTCTCTTGTTCTCAGAGAATAGTTGTCAGTCAGATAACACTGTGATGAGCCTCTCTTGTTCTCAGAGAATAGTTGTCAGTCAGATAACACTGTGATGAGCCTCTCTTGTTCTCAGAGAATAGTTGCCACTCAGATAACACTGTGATGAGCCTCTCTTGTTCTCAGAGAATAGTTGTCAGTCAGATAACACTGTGATGAGCCTCTCTTGTTCTCAGAGAATAGTTGCCACTCAGATAACACTGTGATGAGCCTCTCTTGTTCTCAGAGAATAGTTGCCACTCAGATAACACTGTGATGAGCCTCTCTTGTTCTCAGAGAATAGTTGTCAGTCAGATAACTTGCGATGAGCCTCTCTTGTTCTCAGGAAATAGATGTGACTGTGAGGAGTCTTTCTCGTCCTTTGGTCCTATCAGTCACTCAGATGTCCCCGAGGACTCTTCCTTAGAGACGTTGCAACAATGACCTCAACATTTGAGCACAGTCTGAGTGTTTGATGGTTTCATGTATTTCTTAAAGTTCCGCTTTCATGCTGAAGGTTTCTTAGTCGATGTACTGAAGCAACGTGACTATATAGCAAGTTTCTGCATCTGAGGTTTGTGGTCTCATTCTGGGTGGTTCACTCCTTATAATTGTATTGTTGCACACTAATGAAAAGAATACAACACTCGTATGTTATTACACCACCAACAATAACAATACAACACTCGTATGTTATTACACCACCACCACCAACAATACAACACTCGTATGTTATTACACCACCACCAACAACAATACAACACTCGTATGTTATTATACCACCAACAATAACAATACAACACTCGTATGTTATTACACCACCACCACCAACAATACAACACTCGTATGTTATTACACCACCACCAACAACAATACAACACTCGTATGTTATTATACCACCACCAACAACTATACAACACTCGTATGTTATTACACCACCAACAATAACAATACAACACTCGTATGTTATTACACCACCAACAATAACAATACAACACTCATCACAACAGTGTTACACCACAACAACAACAATACAACACTCGCCACAACAGTATTACACCACAACATTAACAATACAACACTCGCCACAACAGTATTACACCACAACAATAACAATACAACACTCGCCACAACAGTATTACACCACAACATTAACAATACACCATAAGAGGGCAGCTCTGCCGTCGGGGCCTGCTCCTGTAAGACAGCAAGGTGGGGGGGCCTGCTCCTGTAAGACAGCAAGGTGGGGGGGGCCTGCTCCTGTAAGACAGCAAGGTGGGGGGCCTGCTCCTGTAAGACAGCAAGGTGGGGGGGGCCTGCTCCTGTAAGACAGCAAGGTGGGGGGGGGCCTGCTCCTGTAAGACAGCAAGGTGGGGGGGCCTGCTCCTGTAAGACAGCAAGGTGGGGGGCCTGCTCCTGTAAGACAGCAAGGTGGGGGGGCCTGCTCCTGTAAGACAGCAAGGTGGGGGGGCCTGCTCCTGTAAGACAGCAAGGTGGGGGGGGCCTGCTCCTGTAAGACAGCAAGGTGGGGGGCCTGCTCCTGTAAGACAGCAAGGTGGGGGGGGCCTGCTCCTGTAAGACAGCAAGGTGGGGGGGGGCCTGCTCCTGTAAGACAGCAAGGTGGGGGGGCCTGCTCCTGTAAGACAGCAAGGTGGGGGGGCCTGCTCCTGTAAGACAGCAAGGTGGGGGGCGGGGCCTGCTCCTGTAAGACAGCAAGGTGGGGGGGCCTGCTCCTGTAAGACAGCAAGGTGGGGGGCCTGCTCCTGTAAGACAGCAAGGTGGGGGGGCCTGCTCCTGTAAGACAGCAAGGTGGGGGGGGCCTGCTCCTGTAAGACAGCAAGGTGGGGGGGGGCCTGCTCCTGTAAGACAGCAAGGTGGGGGGCCTGCTCCTGTAAGACAGCAAGGTGGGGGGGGCCTGCTCCTGTAAGACAGCAAGGTGGGGGGGGCCTGCTCCTGTAAGACAGCAAGGTGGGGGGGCCTGCTCCTGTAAGACAGCAAGGTGGGGGGGCCTGCTCCTGTAAGACAGCAAGGTGGGGGGGCCTGCTCCTGTAAGACAGCAAGGTGGGGGGGGGGGCCTGCTCGTGTAAGACAGCAAGGTGGGGGGGGGGCCTGCTCCTGTAAGACTGCAAGGTGGGGGGGGCCTGCTCGTGCAAGACAGCAAGGTGGGGGGGGCCTGCTCCTGTAAGACAGCAAGGTGGGGGGCCTGCTCCTGTAAGACAGCAAGGTGGGGGGGCCTGCTCCTGTAAGACAGCAAGGTGGGGGGGCCTGCTCCTGTAAGACAGCTAGGAGGGGGGCCTGCTCCAGTAAGACAGCAAGGTGGGGGGGGCCTGCTCCTGTAAGACAGCAAGGTGGGGGGGGGCCTGCTCCTGTAAGACAGCAAGGTGGGGGCCTGCTCCTGTAAGACAGCAAGGTGGGGGCGGCCTGCTCCTGTAAGACAGCAAGGTGGGGGGGCCTGCTCCTGTAAGACAGCAAGGTGGGGGGGGGCCTGCTCCTGTAAGACAGCAAGGTGGGGGCCTGCTCCTGTAAGACAGCAAGGTGGGGGGGGCCTGCTCCCGTAAGACAGCAAGGTGGGGGGGCCTGCTCCTGTAAGACAGCAAGGTAAAGGGGGCCTGCTCCTGTAAGACAGCAAGGTGGGGGGGCCTGCTCCTGTATAACAGCAAGGTGGGGGGGCCTGCTCCTGTAAGACAGCAAGGTGGGGGGCCTGCTCCTGTAAGACAGCAAGGTGGGGGGGCCTGCTCCTGTAAGACAGCAAGGTGGGGGGGGGGGCCTGCTCCTGTAAGACAGCAAGGTGGGGGGGCCTGCTCCTGTAAGACAGCAAGGTGGGGGGGCCTGCTCCTGTAAGACAGCAAGGTGGGGGGGCCTGCTCCTGTAAGACAGCAAGGTGGGGGGGCCTGCTCCTGTAAGACAGCAAGGTGGGGGGGGCCTGCTCCTGTAAGACAGCAAGGTGGGGGGGGCCTGCTCCTGTAAGACAGTAAGGTGGGGGGGCCTGCTCCTGTAAGACAGCAAGGTGGGGGGCCTGCTCCTGTAAGACAGTAAGGTGGGGGGGCCTGCTCCTGTAAGACAGCAAGGTGGGGGGCCTGCTCCTGTAAGACAGCAAGGTGGGGGGGGGGGCCTGCTCCTGTAAGACAGCAAGGTGGGGGGGCCTGCTCCTGTAAGACAGCAAGGTGGGGGGGGCCTGCTCCTGTAAGACAGCAAGGTGGGGGGCCTGCTCCTGTAAGACAGCAAGGTGGGGGGGGCCTGCTCCTGTAAGACAGCAAGGTGGGGGGGCCTGCTCCTGTAAGACAGCAAGGTGGAGGGCCTGCTCCTGTAAGACAGCAAGGTGGGGGGGGGCCTGCTCCTGTAAGACAGCAAGGTGGGGGGGGGGCCTGCTCCTGTAAGAAAGCAAGGTGGGGGGCCTGCTCCTGTAAGACAGCAAGGTGGGGGGGGCCTGCTCCTGTAAGACAGCAAGGTGGGGGGGCCTGCTCCTGTAAGACAGCAAGGTGGGGGGGCCTGCTCCTGTAAGACAGCAAGGTGGGGGGGGGCCTGCTCCTGTAAGACAGCAAGGTGGGGGGGGCCTGCTCCTGTAAGACAGCAAGGTGGGGGGGGGGCCTGCTCCTGTAAGACAGCAAGGTGGGGGGGGCCTGCTCCTGTAAGACAGCAAGGAGGGGGGGGCCTGCTCCTGTAAGACAGCAAGGTGGGGGGGGCCTGCTCCTGTAAGACAGCATGGTGGGGGGCCTGCTCCTGTAAGACAGCAAGGTGGGGGGGGGCCTGCTCCTGTAAGGCAGCAAGGTGGGGGGGCCTGCTCCTGTAAGACAGCAAGGTGGGGGGGGCCTGCTCCTGTAAGGCAGCAAGGTGGGGGGGCCTGCTCCTGTAAGACAGCAAGGTGGGGGGGCCTGCTCCTGTAAGACAGCAAGGTGGGGGGGGCCTGCTCCTGTAAGACAGCAAGGTGGGGGGGCCTGCTCCTGTAAGACAGCAAGGTGGGGGGGGGGCCTGCTCCTGTAAGACAGCAAGGTGGGGGGGCCTGCTCCTGTAAGACAGCAAGGTGGGGGGGGCCTGTGTTACGTACCCTTATAAGATACGTAAGTGAATATATTAATATGTACATTTATAATTGTATGTAAATTACAAGCATGTATATTGTTATACTTATATGTTCTATGCAAATGCACATTCATGTTACAGTGTTGGCGTTAGGCCCAGCGTATCGTGGGAATGATTGTTTATTTCTTTGTGTGATCAGTTTTCCCACGGGAACTAATGATTTATATGTGATCATAAGTGGGTAACAGAGTGAAATAATAATTGAGTGAACTGTATCTGGCAAATTGTCGTGGGATCGTCCGTTGCTGGGGTGTGCATGCCATTAATTCCTTCTGTATGCATATTTTAATTACTATGTAAAGAATAATTACTTTTGTTTGTCTATATCAATATGTACTAATTATTCATTAAGTTAGTTTAAGATTACTCTTGTCACAATGTAGTGCTCCATTGTTGAAATAATAAATATTGTAACTTTGGCAATTTATTCGCGGGGCGATGCAATCTCTTTTGATTCTCGCGTGATTTTGTTCAGTAGCTGGACGGGAGCCAGGGAGATAACACTTGTTGGAGTTAAGTTCTTTTGTTCTATCATAGCCATATATATTAATCTTGATTTAATGTCTGGAAGTTACAGTGATATTTTTAATGTGATATATTGTGACCATATAATCATCTGTTTGCCTTTGAGATTTATTTAATATAAATTATATATATATGCTTAGTCTTTATTCTTCAGTCCTATGAAGATTCTATTTTTGTGCTCATTACCTATTAAGGGGTTATACTGGTGATTCGCTATTGAGAACAGCAGTTGTGTCGTATCCCTAGACTTATTAAAGTTTGGCTGCTGTAGGATCACGAGCCGTAACGTACGATAGGTAACAAAGAGTTATGGGGGCCTGTGCCGGGAAATATTGTCCCATTTTAACTTAACTATGCTAATCTAACCTTGCCTTCCTAGGTACCAGTGTGTCAAGTGTCTCTGTGTGTTTCTTAAGAACTATTCCATGTGCCAAGCAAGCCTTCCTGTGTGTCAAGTAACAACGTTTCACGATTTTGAGGTAAGTCATCCTATATATTTTGTTTGTGCAGTGAGGCCAAGCGAATTTTCAGTGTGGTGACAATTTTACAGTGAAGTGTAGTGCAGTGCCATTGTGTTAATTATTTTTGTGAATCAAGTGCCAAGTGTTAGTAACGATGGAGGAGAAAGTTGCAGCGTTGGTGGCTCACCCAGACTTTGAAGGGATTCAGAACCTTAAAAAGACTGAGTTAATACAAATGGCAAATCATTTGGATTTGACCGCCAGCAATAGAATGGTTAAAGCCCAAATATTGAAAGTCATTGTGACGCATTTTGTTGAGAATGGGGATTTAGAGGAAGAAATTCTAGAGGAGTTAAGAGAGGAGTCAAGTGATCAGATGACGTTAAAGCGTCTTGAGTTAGAAGCTCGCCAATTAGAGCTTGAAGCTCAAAAAGAACAGAAAATATTAGAGGCTGAAGCTCAGCAAAGGGAGCTAGAGACTAGGCGTTTAGAAATTGCGGCACAAAACCAGAGAGGTTTAATTGAGTTGCAACTTGAAGCCACAAAGAAGCAACAAGCCGAGGAACAAACTAGGCAATTAGAGATTCAACAACAAATGGCGGACACTAACTTCAGGCTTGAATCACAGCGTATGGCAGCTGGGCATGGAAATACTAGTAATGTTTCAACAAATAGTGATAATAATCCCATCAGGATGAATAAGTATATAGAGTTGCCCAAGTTCAATGAGGAAGATCCTGAGGTTTTCTTTGCACATTTTAATAAAATTGCCATCAGTATGAACTGGCCAAGGGATCAGTGGGTAGCCATTATGCAGTCTCAATTCAAGGGGCGTAGTCAGGAGGTTTTCACATCCCTCCCTGACGCTCATAGTTTTGATTATGACTTTGTAAAGAAAAGCATCCTCAATGCATACCAGCTAAATCCAGAGGCACACAGGCAAAAGTTCAGGAACCTAAGGAGAATCAAGGATCAAACAATAGCAGATTTTACTCGTCAGAAGACGAATTTTTGCAACAGATGGTTAAAGTCACTTGCAGTCACTGATTTTGATGCTCTAAAGAATCTTCTCATAATGTAAGAAGTATTGTCCTGTCTTCCAGACCAGTTGTCTACTTTTATGGCAGAACAAAAGAATGTAACCGATATTGATGAGCTGTCAAAGCTCGCGGATGAGCATGAGTTGCTGACTAAGGCCCCGTTTATGGCCACTTCACCTAAGTCTAGTCGTAGAGTAAATTTCAATGCTCACCGTACTCCTTATCAGTATAAGTCTCCTCCTGGTGCGACAGTTACTCCCGTGAACTCTTCTCTTACTAACCCTAAGATGGTTACTCCATTGCCAGGATCATCTAAGCCTAGTAATGCTAATTCTAAACCGGCAGTTGGTTCTACCAGTGTGTCCACTGTCAAACATTGTACCCATTGTAAGAGAAGGGGGCATGTGATTTCTTCATGTTTTAGTTTGCATCCTGAACTCCGACCAACTGGTCTTATTATGAGTAAAGGAGTGCAACCTATTAATTCTTCATGTATTACAGTCAGTCCCAATTGGATGGCTGAATTCAAACCCTGTATTTCCACAGGTACCTTATTATGTACTAATGGTAGACATAAGACTGTTCAATTACTCCGTGATACTGGAGCTTCACAGTCTCTTATTACCCAGAAGGTACTTGATGATGTTGACACCCGAGATCTGGGTGAAGTTGTGCTTCTCCAAGGTATTGCCGGTAGTGTGCAACCAGTGTCCTTATTGCAAGTTAACCTTGATTCTAAATATACTTCAGGATGGTGTAATGTTGGTGTAAGTAAACAACTGCCCATTCCTGGGGTAGACATTATTCTAGGTAATGATTTTGGCAACCAAATGGTTGTAGGGCCAAAGTGTCCCATCATGTTAACTAAACCCCATAATGTATTAGCTCAACCGGAAGCAGATGATGATATTATTTACCCTGCTTGTGTTGTTACTAGATCAATGGGAAAAACAGGTGAGAGTAATCCTGTCTTCACTAAGGTTGCTGATCCCAAGACCAGGACCCCTTCAGTAAAGGAGTGGGAGGTGGATCTTGAGGATTCTTTTATGACTCGACTGGATGATGAGAGTGAGGCCGTAGTAGAAGCCCCGCCGAACCTAAATCACAAGGAAAGTGAAGGTGAGGAGGCTGAACTATCTGTACCTTGCCCGCTTGTCTCCAGTGCGCCAGTTGTCGAGAGTGAGGCCGAAGTAGCTATGACTCCATTTTATTCCGATCAATCGGGAAAAGAGATCAAGCTACTAGGTTCTTGCCCGCTCGCTGCTGAGTCTGAGTCATTGCCCTTAAGTGTTGTACAGACTACTGATCCTAGTTTAAGTAAGTGTATTTCTGAGGCTCCTGATAATATTGATGCATTGGAGGAAGGGACGGGTTTCTTCTTCAAGGATCGACTTCTGATGAGAAGGTGGAGACCCAAGGGAACTCCCTCTTCAGAGGATTGTGAGATTAGAACCCAACTCGTTGTCCCCAATGATTATCGTAGGCAGGTCCTGCAGGCTGCCCATGATGACCCCATGGGAGGTCATCAAGGTATCACGAATATGTACCATAAGATAAGTAAATATTTTTTCTGGCCAAAGTTAAAGAAAGACGTGGTCAGATATTGTCATAACTGTATACCCTGTCAAATTGTTGGTAAACAAAATCAATCTGTACCTAGAGCACCATTGCAACCTATTGTAGTTCCTGATGAACCATTTACTCATGTTGTAATTGATTGTGTGGGTCCTTTACCTAAGACTAAATCGGGTAACATGTTTTTGTTCACTCTCATGTGTATGACTACTAGATTTCCTGAAGCTTATGCTCTACGGAATACCAAGGCTCATAATCTCATCAAGTGTCTTGAAAGATTCTTTTCGTTGTTTGGAATGCCTAGAGTTATTCAGAGTGATAATGGGGGAAATTTTGTTTCTAAAGTTTTCAGAACTTTTTGCGAATCCCGAGGGATTCGGCACAAATTGTCCAGTCCATATCATCCCCAAAGCCAAGGTGGACTTGAACGTTTCCACCAGACTTTGAAACAAATGCTGAAGACAACCGGAGAAACTCATCCACGTAATTGGGATGAGAATCTCCCCTTTGTGTTGTTTGCTGCTAGAGAAGGGCTACAAGAGTCATTGGGCTGTTCACCCTTTGAACTAGTGTTTGGTCACCAAGTAAGAGGTCCTCTTAAAATGCTACAAGAAAAGTTGTTGGGAGATGTCTCTGTTCATCAGAGCGGATTGTACTTGAGTGAGGTCAAGGCAAAGTTGTGTCGGGCTCGTGAGTTGGCGAAAGAACATCTGGGAAGGACTCAACAAGCCATGAAAGTACGATATGACAAGAAGTTCAAAGCTAAGCTAAGGTCGTTTGATGTCGGAGATTTGGTGTTGGTGTTGAAACCTCGTATGGGGACTTCCATGTCCCATAAGTTCGCAGGACCCTACCAAGTGGTAGACAAGGTGGGAGACCTAACTTATAAACTAATTAACCCTAATCTTTCAGAACCCCAAATGACTGTGCACATTAACAGATTAAAAGCTTATGTTGGACCTGGTGTAGTAGCTTGTTTTAGTCGGGAAGAGTTACCACCTGAGGATAATTGTAGTGAGGGACATGATGTTAATATCCAACTTCTCAGTTCCAGTTCCAATGGCAGGGAGATGCTATGTCATTTACAGGAGGAACAACGTGATGAGTTCCAGGTTCTGCTGGACAACCATACATCTCTGTTTGGGGAGGTTCCTACCCAGACCCACCTCATCACACACGACATTCAGCTCCTGGACAGCACCCCCATTCGACAACATCCGTACCGAGTGAATCCCGAAAAGAGGAAAATTATGCAAGCAGAAGTGGAATATCTGCTCCAGCATGATTTCATTCGGCCAAGTCAAAGTACTTGGAGCTCTCCGTGTTTGTTAGTGCCAAAACCAGATGGAACCTGGAGATTGTGCGTGGATTACAGGAAACTGAACAAGAACACTACAGTGGACGTTTTTCCTTTACCCTTGTTGGAAGAATGTATAGAGTCCATAGGTCATGCCGAATATGTAAGTAAGCTTGATTTGTCAAAAGGGTATTATCAAATTCCATTAACAGAGTATGCTAGAGAGGTTACTGCTTTTGTTACACCTGATGGTGCGTATGAATTTAATGTCATACCATTCGGTTTGAGAAATGCACCTGCTACTTTTCAAAGACTTATGAATTTCTTACTCAAGGATGTGCCAGATTGTAGGGCCTACCTTGATGACATTGTTTTGTACAGTAAGAATTGGGCCGATCATCTCTTAGGCCTTAAGAACTTGTTTACAGTGTTGGAAAACGCAAAGTTAACCATAAATATGAATAAGTGTAGTTGGGCAAGAGGTACGATAACTTATCTTGGACACGAGGTAGGCCAAGGTAAGATTATCCCCTTACAAGATAAGATTCAAGCCATTGTGGACTACCCAGTGTTGACCAATAAGAAAGGAGTCCAACGGTTTATTGGTATGTGTGCATACTATAGGCGTTATTGTAGAAATTTTTCAACAGTAGCTGCTCCTTTGACAAACTTGTTACGCAAGCAAGTAAAGTTTCAGTGGACACAAGATTGTCAGAACGCTTTTCAGAACCTAAAGGGCATATTGTCCACCTCACCTATTCTTGCTAGTCCCCAATTTGATAAACCATTTATATTACACATTGATGCGTCAGATGTTGGGATAGGTGCTGTGCTTATTCAAGTTGGTTTAGACCAGATTGAGCATCCTGTGTATTACTATTCCAGAAAATTTAATGCAGCTCAGAGAAATTATTCCGTGGTAGAAAAGGAGGCGTTGGGTCTTATATTGTCAATCAAGAAGTTTGAGATTTACTTATCAGGAAATAAAGTGTTAGTATTTACAGACCACAACCCCCTTATCTTTATAAATATGATGAAAGTCAAGAACCAACGAATTCTGCGATGGTCATTGTTTTTGCAGGAATTTAATGTAGAAATCAAACATATTCCAGGCAGACAAAATGTTATTGCTGATGCTTTGTCAAGAAGTTTTGATGTACCATAAATGAAATGTTTCTTTTTACTTAACATTTTTACTTCTGAAAAAATGCCATTGATCTTCAATCCATTGCATTTTTTTTCTTGGAGGTGGAAGTGTTACGTACCCTTATAAGATACGTAAGTGAATATATTAATATGTACATTTATAATTGTATGTAAATTACAAGCATGTATATTGTTATACTTATATGTTCTATGCAAATGCACATTCATGTTACAGTGTTGGCGTTAGGCCCAGCGTATCGTGGGAATGATTGTTTATTTCTTTGTGTGATCAGTTTTCCCACGGGAACTAATGATTTATATGTGATCATAAGTGGGTAACAGAGTGAAATAATAATTGAGTGAACTGTATCTGGCAAATTGTCGTGGGATCGTCCGTTGCTGGGGTGTGCATGCCATTAATTCCTTCTGTATGCATATTTTAATTACTATGTAAAGAATAATTACTTTTGTTTGTCTATATCAATATGTACTAATTATTCATTAAGTTAGTTTAAGATTACTCTTGTCACAATGTAGTGCTCCATTGTTGAAATAATAAATATTGTAACTTTGGCAATTTATTCGCGGGGCGAGGCAATCTCTTTTGATTCTCGCGTGATTTTGTTCAGTAGCTGGACGGGAGCCAGGGAGATAACACTTGTTGGAGTTAAGTTCTTTTGTTCTATCATAGCCATATATATTAATCTTGATTTAATGTCTGGAAGTTACAGTGATATTTTTAATGTGATATATTGTGACCATATAATCATCTGTTTGCCTTTGAGATTTATTTAATAAATATTATATATATATGCTTAGTCTTTATTCTTCAGTCCTATGAAGATTCTATTTTTGTGCTCATTACCTATTAAGGGGTTATACTGGTGATTCGCTATTGAGAACAGCAGTTGTGTCGTATCCCTAGACTTATTAAAGTTTGGCTGCTGTAGGATCACGAGCCGTAACGTACGATAGGTAACAGCCTGCTCCTGTAAGACAGCAAGGTGGGGGGACCTGCTCCTGTAAGACAGCAAGGTGGGGGGGGCCTGCTCCTGTAAGACAGCAAGGTGGGGGGGGGGCCTGCTCCTGTAAGACAGCAAGGTGGGGGGGCTGCTCCTGTAAGACAGCAAGGTGGGGGGGCCTGCTCCTGTAAGACAGCAAGGTGGGGGGGCCTGCTCCTGTAAGACAGCAAGGTGGGGGGGCCTGCTCCTGTAAGACAGCAAGGTGGGGGGCCTGCTCCTGTAAGACAGCAAGGTGGGGGGGGCCTGCTCCTGTAAGACAGCAAGGTAGGGGGGGCCTGCTCCTGTAAGACAGCAAGGTGGGGGGGCCTGCTCCTGTAAGACAGCAAGGTGGGGGGGCCTGCTCCTGTAAGACAGCAAGGTGGTTGGGGGCCTGCTCCTGTAAGATAGCAAGGTGGGGGGGCCTGCTCCTGTAAGACAGCAAGGTGGGGGGGCCTGCTCCTGTAAGACAGCAAGGTGGGGGGGGGCCTGCTCCTGTAAGACAGCAAGGTGGGGGGGGGCCTGCTCCTGTAAGACAGCAAGGTGGGGGGGGGCTGCTCCTGTAAGACAGCAAGGTGGGGGGGGGCCTGCTCCTGTAAGACAGCAAGGTGGGGGGGGCCTGCTCCTGTAAGACAGCAAGGTGGGGGGGGGGCCTGCTCCTGTAAGACAGCAAGGTGGGGGGGGGCCTGCTCCTGTAAGACAGCAAGGTGGGGGGACCTGCTCCTGTAAGACAGCAAGGTGGGGGGGGCCTGCTCCTGTAAGACAGCAAGGTGGGGGGGGGCCTGCTCCTGTAAGACAGCAAGGTGGGGGGGCCTGCTCCTGTAAGACAGCAAGGTGGGGGGGCCTGCTCCTGTAAGACAGCAAGGTGGGGGGGGCCTGCTCCTGTAAGACAGCAAGGTGGGGGGGCCTGCTCCTGTAAGACAGCAAGGTGGGGGGGCTGCTCCTGTAAGACAGCAAGGTGGGGGGGCCTGCTCCTGTAAGACAGCAAGGTGGGGGGGGCCTGCTCCTGTAAGACAGCAAGGTGGGGGGCCTGCTCCTGTAAGACAGCAAGGTGGGGGGCCTGCTCCTGTAAGACAGCAAGGTGGGGGGGGCCTGCTCCTGTAAGACAGCAAGGTAGGGGGGGCCTGCTCCTGTAAGACAGGAAGGTGGGGGGGCCTGCTCCTGTAAGACAGGAAGGTGGGGGGGCCTGCTCCTGTAAGACAGCAAGGTGGGGGGGCCTGCTCCTGTAAGACAGCAAGGTGGGGGGGCCTGCTCCTGTAAGACAGCAAGGTGGGGGGGCCTGCTCCTGTAAGACAGCAAGGTGGGGGGGCCTGCTCCTGTAAGACAGCAAGGTGGGGGGGGCCTGCTCCTGTAAGACAGCAAGGTGGGGGGGGCCTGCTCCTGTAAGACAGCAAGGTGGGGGGGTCTGCTCCTGTAAGACAGCAAGGTGGGGGGGGCTGCTCCTGTAAGACAGCAAGGTGGGGGGGCCTGCTCCTGTAAGACAGCAAGGTGGGGGGGCCTGCTCCTGTAAGACAGCAAGGTGGGGGGGCCTGCTCCTGTAAGACAGCAAGGTGGGGGGGGCCTGCTCCTGTAAGACAGCAAGGTGGGGGGGCCTGCTCCTGTAAGACAGCAAGGTGGGGGGGGCCTGCTCCTGTAAGACAGCAAGGTGGGGGGGGGCTGCTCCTGTAAGACAGCAAGGTGGGGGGGCCTGCTCTTGTAAGACAGCAAGGTGGGGGGGGCCTGCTCCTGTAAGACAGCAAGGTGGGGGGGGCCTGCTCCTGTAAGACAGCAAGGTGGGGGGGGCCTGCTCCTGTAAGACAGCAAGGTAGGGGGGGCCTGCTCCTGTAAGACAGCAAGGTAGGGGGGGCCTGCTCCTGTAAGACAGCAAGGTAGGGGGGGCCTGCTCCTGTAAGACAGCAAGG
>NC_091160.1:25355977-25440977 GCF_040958095.1 Procambarus clarkii
TGTTACCAAGCTCTCTTTCCATGTTACCAACCTCTCCTCTCTCTCCATGTTACCAACATTTTTTTCACGTCGTCTAGCCCTCGCTGTAGCAGTGACCTCAATATTTCCTTTGATCTGTTGTCAAAACTGTAACTCTGGTACTCTTTCTTCCTTCCGGAGAACCCTAATTCACGCTCTTGACTGGTCAGTTTTCTAGCAACATCGCCACCGTCTACATCGCTCTCAGCTTATCCATGCCTCCCGGAAAACTAAAAACTCAACTGTTATCCTTCCTTCAGGCAAAGGTAATACGGTTGCTGACTTTGACCATGTGGACTATCTCAAGAAGACTGAAGTTTTGTTCCCTGACTCCCGCGCATTTGCTCCTTTGGCTTCTAACCTCTTGGATAGCCTTAACACGCCTTTTAACCCTAAACTAAGACAGTACTCTAGTATCTGTTCGGAATTCGATCTCGTCAAATGTGTCATTTGGCTTATCTTCCTTATTTGAATGGTCTTCTTAAAGCTCAAAAGTTTCTCTTTCTCCTGTTCATGGCAATCTCTATGTGGAGTAATTTGAAACTGTTTTTCTTCTCTCAATCTGGCTTCTTTATGTTCATGACACTTTTTACCTCTGATAAAAAAAGAGGTTTACCTCTTTACCTTTTACTTCATGACCCGAATCTTATCCAACATTAACTCATATCATCCTTCCTCACGGCAAGCTTCAGTGACCCTCCGTTTCTTGATTCTGAAATTTCTCTTCTTTACAAGTCCTTCTCTCGCCTAGATTAGCCCATTCATTTTTTCAACTGTGCCTATTTACATGCTAAAAAAAATATTTCGTTTTAAACCGGCTCTAACACTATAAACACTGCTGTGTTTGAACTCAAAGATGTGTTTGAACACATCTGAACTCAAGACTCTCAATAATACCCATCGTCCTCCTGATGCGAAACTCACTTTAAAACACTAACTTACTTCGTAGTAGTCTGGTTCACACTGATCCTCCTGCTTCAGTGCTGTTGGTGTCTACACTATTTCCTGCTCCTCTTGTCCTCTCCAATACTTTGGTGAAACTGGCCGTATACTGAATATCAGGCTTAAGGAGCGCAAAAGAGGTGTTAAGTCTGCAGGCACAAACAATGCTTTATTCTGTCATGTTACGGACTCTAGTCATCCTATAGACTGGTCTTCACAGACTCCATCGTGTCGAATCGGTTCTTATAAACAACATGAATTTTAGTCCTGGCTTTATTGGTGTCGACTTTTCCCTTTCTAAGTTCATGCTTAAACGCTTCAACCTTCTTAACAAACGTGATCTGACTTATCTTTAACCCCTCCAGCATCCCTTTCCTTTCTTTCTCTTATGTTGCAATTTATTTCTCTCAATTCAACTTTCTTTCTTCGCCTTATGGCCTGTCGTTATATTGATACACTTCAATCTTATTTCTTCACTTCTACCTTATTCCTTTACTTCTACCTTTTCTCTCACTTTTTAAATTTTTCTTATATTTCTAGTTTTTCTACGTACCTCTTCCTAATTCCCATAATTCAAACCAATTCCTGTACTTTACCTTATTCCCATACATAAACCTTTTCCTTACTAATGCTTTACTTCTTACCTTACTCTTTAATCTACTGCCTACCACCCCACTTTCTCTTACCATGACCTCACTCTCTTACCGTGACCTCATTTTCTCTTACCATGACCTCACTCTACTTCTATGACGTCACACTCTTACCATGACCTCACTCTCTTACCATGACCTCACTCTCTTACCATGACCTCATTCTCTTACCATGACCTCACTCTACTACTATGACATCACTCTCTTACCATGACCTCACTTTCTCTTACCGTGACCTCACTTTCTCTTACCATGACCTCACTCGCTCTTACCATGACCTCACTCTCTTACCATGACCTCACTCGCTCTTACCATGACCTCACTTACCATGACCTCACTCTCTTACCATGACCTCACTCTCTTACCATGACCTCACTCTCTTACCATGACCTCACTCTCTTACCATGACCTCACTCTCTTACCATGACCTCACTCTCTTACCATGACCTCACTCTCTTACCATGACCTCACTCTCCTACCATAACCTCACTCTCTTACCATGACCTCACTCTCCTACCATAACCTCACTCTCCTACCATGACCTCACTCTCTCTTTCCCCTGATAATTCCCTCCCTCCCACGCCTCTAACATTATACGCCATGATAGTCGTCGCCAGGTCTTCATTATCAAATGCGTGGGGTTAGGTGTCTGAGCCTCAGCCCCGTTACTGAGATTTGCTGCCTGAAGAAAGCTTTGTCTTCAACTCATTATTACTTCCAGTGCTTCCATCTATTTTTTTGTGTGTGGGGGGGGGGGGGGCGGGGGGAGTTAGTTAGAGGGGGGACGGATAATGGGTGTTAGTCTTTATTAACGTTTTGTCCATTTATTATTTGTTAAACTAAATAATTCTTCTGTTGTACAGGAATCTTTAGTCGTAAATCTGAGAGAAATCCTCCCTCGGTAAACCCGGTAAACCCGCTCGTAAATTGTTGTTGGTAGCGTGTCACCTGGAGGACTACACCCTGATCCCTGCCTGGCTCCTTCCTCCAGCCTGCGGCCCTAGTCTGCCCCAGTGTCTGCTGCCTGGTCTGCCCCAGTGTCTGCTGCCTGGTCTGCCCCAGTGTCTGCTGCCTGGTCTGCCCCAGTGTCTGCTGCCTGGTCTGCCCCAGTGTCTGCTGCCTGGTCTGCCCCAGTGTCTGCTGGCTGGTCTGCCCTCAGTGTCTGCTGGCTGGTCTGCCCCAGTGTCTGCTGGCTGGTCTGCCCAAGTGTCTGCTGGCTGGTCTGCCCCAGTGTCTGCTGCCTAGGTCTGCCCCAGTGTCTGCTGCCTGGTCTGCCCCAGTGTCTGCTGCCTGGTCTGCCCCAGTGTCTGCTGGCTGGTCTGCCCCAGTGTCTGCTGGCTGGTCTGCACAAGTGTCTGCTGGCTGGTCTGCCCCAGTGTCTGCTGGCTGGTCTGCCCAAGTGTCTGCTGGCTGGTCTGCCCCAGTGTCTGCTGCCTGGTCTGCCCCAGTGTCTGCTGCCTGGTCTGCCCCAGTGTCTGCTGGCTGGTCTGCCCCAGTGTCTGCTGGCTAGTCTGCCCAAGTGTCTGCTGGCTGGTCTGCCCCAGTGTCTGCTGGCTGGTCTGCCCAAGTGTCTGCTGGCTGGTCTGCCCCAGTGTCTGCTGCCTGGTCTGCCCCAGTGTCTGCTGGCTGGTCTGCTCAAGTGTCTGCTGGCTGGTCTGCCCCAGTGTCTGCTGGCTGGTCTGCCAAAGTGTCTGCTGGCTGGTCTGCCCTCAGTGTCTGCTGGCTGGTCTGCCCCCAGTGTCTGCTGGCTGGTCTGCCCCCAGTGTCTGCTGGCTGGTCGGCCCCCAGTGTCTGCTGGCTGGTCTGCCCCAGTGGCTGCTGGCTTGTCTGCCCCCTGTGTCTGCTGGCTGGTCTGCCCCCAGTGTCTGCTGGCCGGTCTGCCCCAGTGTCTGCTGGCTGGTCTGCCCCCAGTGTCTGCTGGCTGGTCTGCCCCAGTGTCTGCTGGCTGGTCTGCCCCAGTGTCTGCTGGCTGGTCTGCCCCAGTGTCTGCTGGCTGGTCTGCCCCCAGTGTCTGCTGGCTGGTCTGCCCCAGTGTCTGCTGGCTGGTCTGCCCCAGTGTCTGCTGGCTGGTCTGCCCCAGTGTCTGCTGGCTGGTCTACCCCAGTGTCTGCTGGCTGGTCTGCCCCAGTGTCTGCTGGCTGGTCTGCCCCAGTGTCTGCTGGCTGGGTTGCATCACTGCTTCTGGTCTGAACTAGCATTCTGGCTTGGAGCAGTGCTTCTGTCTGGACCAATATTTTTGGAATGTACTGTTGTCTGCTGGCTTGCACTAAGAAGTGCTTCAGTTGTAACGGGGGGTGGGGGAAATAGCTCTATCTTGTCCATTATTCCACCCCCCAGTTAACTAACGAGGCCGGGGGAAACAGCTCTCTCTAGTCCGTTATCCCGTCCTCAGTTAGCTAACTATTCTAGAGCACCCTCCAGAGTTCCTAAGGCAACCTCTCTCGTTCAACACCTTGTAACCTAGGTATTTGACTACCTAGGTTCTAAGACTACAAGGCGCCGTCACTTGATCAGTTACCCGAAACTCTAGAGAGAACTCTAGAATACAGAATCATTGCCACAAACGTATAAGAGAAAACGAGAGGAAAGAAATGAAATGATGAAGTAATTAGTGAGGGTTTGGGGTGAGAGGGAGAGAGGTGGGAGGAGCGAGGAGGGTCATTAGTTGAAAGTGAGAGTTCAGAGAGGGGTGGAGGGAGAGGTGTAGATAGGTAGATGTAGAAGAGTAGATAGTAGAAGTAGAAGAGTAGATCGTAGAAGACGAAATGCTGCCACCATCCATTCATGATCATTACATACAAGACAAGGAATGGAACTTGTCTGTATCAAAATATTCTCAAAAGATGTTATCATGAGTTCATTATTAGTAGTTCCCATCTTTATCATGTACTCATTCTAAACCATGAAACCAGTAACCACAGAGGCTTTCTCACCTCAACTCAATTCTCTAGGGAACACAGTGAAAGACCATTTAAATAATAAATTCAACAATTATATTTTTCATGATAAGTATCATAACTTAAGCAATCCAATTAAAAATGTTAACGATTAATATTCAAAGTGAGTCATCATCCAAGAATTCGAGAACCCTACAACTTGACTGCCCCTGATCATCACACAACATATGTAAACACGACCAAGTCACCTTAATGTTCACTCACCGAGGACTGAGTCTAAGTTGAATAGAGAGGGGGGGGGGGGTCTGTAGCTTGACAGAGACTGTCTCGCCCCTGCCGGCCGACAGCCTCCCTGCTAGGGACGTCGTCTCTGCTCTCGTCTGCTCTTCTCTTGATGCTGTTCTGTCTGTCAATGCTCTCTGCTGGATAGCTCTCCGAGTTTATATTGGGGAACCTAGTAGCTAACTCCGCCCACAAGTAGATAGCCTCCGGCACTACCAAGCCACTCCTTAAACGTCGGCTTGTTTGAAGGCTACCAGACTACAATTAAGAGCTTAGCGGAAGCAAGGTGAAATTCTCAAGATCTGACCTCAGGTCACTTGAGGTCATTAACGCTTTGAGGTGTGAGATCTCAGGCAGACAACTGGCGCCTCTCAGATCCTTGTCTGTGACTCATGTACTCTATATATATTTTAAATAAACTAACTCAAACACTTTTACAGTGTTACACAGTTTTGAACAAGTATTACAGGTCTGGACCAGACTTGCTAGCTTGTACTATTGTTTCTGTTCTGGACCAATGTTGCTAGATTATAACAATGATTCTGCTCTGTATCACTGATGCTGGGTTGTACCACTGCTTCTTGCTTAATCCTCCATTCAATCTACCTCCTTCCCTCCCTCACATTTTTTCTCATTTCGTAGCTCCTCCGCATTCTCTCTCCATCCCTCCCTCCTTCCTTCCCGTTCTCTCTCCCAGTGGGCAAAAGATGCTCGAGCAACATTCATCGACACTGTTACAATGTCATCCCAGCAAACACAAATCGTATAGAAAACGTTCATCTATCTCTTCCCATAGGTGTAGGAATGACTTGCATTGAGAATGGTGCAGGAGAGCCTTTGAGAAACTTTTAATCCAAAAATCCAAACGCATAGGTTTTATAATAAATTGTTTTTCTACAACTATTTTGTTCCTAATGTATTAACAAATAGTTTTTACATGTTTAAATACAAATTTTATGGAGTTTTTTGTAAAATTCATTAATAAATTGTGAATGATATTTAATGGCTGAATGAAACCTTCAAAATACATTTAGTTATTCTATCATCAGAAAAAGTAGTTTTCTAAATTGTCTAAAAATCGCTCTTTTTAACACAATTTGCCTCCTTATGTATTCCACTAAACACTAATATCATGTTTAAATATAAAGTGTATGTCTTATACCCTAAAATAATTTATATAAATTGTAAATGTTGCTCAATAGCGGTGTGAAAGATTCTGAAGACTTTTTGTTGTCCTACATTCTCAATGTTTACATGTATACATTCTCTGAAGTATAGTTGTCAAGACTGTGTCCATCACTCTCACCACAGATTCTTACACTCCTGTGCATTCTCAACTATAATTGTTTCCATTCTGAATCTCCATGGACATTTGTATCCAAAATGAAACCAACGTGGTTTCCTTCAGCGCCTTCAGCAGCCAGCACATTTGCTCATTCATTTCCACAGATTCCACAGATTCAAGGAGGAGGAGGGCGAGCAGGAAGGAGGAAGAGGGCGAGGAGGAGGGAGGAGGGCGAGGAACAGGGAGGAGGGCGAGAAGGAAGGAGGAGGAGGAAGGAGGAGGAGGAAGGAGGAGTAGGGCAAGGAGGAGGGAGGAGGGCAAGGAGCAGGGAGGAGGGTGAGAAGGAAGGAGGAGGAGGGAGAGGAGGAAGGAGGAGGAGGAGAGCGAGGAGGAAGGAGGAGTAGGAGAGCGAGGAGGAAGGAGGAGTAGGGCGAGGAGGAAGAAGGAGTAGGGCAAGGAGGAAGGAGGAGGAGGGCAAGGAGGAAGGAGGAGGAGGGCGAGGAGAAAGGAGTAGTAGAGCGAGGAGGAAGGAGGAGTAGGGCAAGGAAGAAGAAGGAGGAGGGCGAGGAGGAAGGAGAAGGAGGGCGAGGAGTAAGGAGGAGGGCAAGGAGGAAGGAGGAGGAGGGCAAGGAGGAAGGCGAGTAGGAGGAAGAGGAGGGCGAGGAAGGAGTAGGACGAGGAGGAAGGAGGAGGAGGGCGAGGAGGAACGAAGAGGACGAGGAGGAAGGAGGACGAGGAGGATGGTGAAGAGGAAGGAGGAGGAGGACGAGGAGGAAGGAGGATGGTGAGGAGGAAGGAGGAGGGCGAGGAGGAAGGAGGGGGAGAGCGAGGAGGAAGGAGGAGGAGGGCGAGGAGAATAGAGGAGTAGGGCGAGGAGGAAGGAGGAGGAGGAGTAGGGCGAGGAGGAGGAGGAGGAAGGAGTAGAGCGAGGAGAAAGGAGGAGAAGGGCAAGGAGAAAGAAGGAGGAGGGCGAGGAGGAAGCAGGAGGACGGCGAGGAGTAAGGAGGAGGGCAAGGAGGAAGGAGGGCGAGGAGGAAGGAGGAAGGCGAGTAGGAAGGAGGAGGAGGGCGAGGAAGAAGGAGTAGGACGAGGAGGAAGGAGGAGGGCGAGGACGAAGGAGGAGGAGGGCGAGGAGGAAGGATGAGTAGGGCGAGGAGGAAGGAGGAGGAGGAGGGCGAGGAGAAAGAAGGAGGGTGAGGAGGGAGGAGGGCGAGGAAGAAGGAGGACGAGGAGGAAGGAGGAGCAGAGCAAGGAGGAAGGAGGAGGGCGAGGAGGAAGGAGGAAGGTGGAGGAGGAGGAGGAGGAGGGCGAGGAGGAAGGAGAGGTGGAATGAGGAAGAGGGCAAGGAGGAAGGAAGAAGAGGGTGAGGAGGAAGGAGGAGGAGGGCGAGGAGTAAGAAACAGAACGAGGAGGAAGGAGAAGGAGGGCTAGGAGGAAAGAGGAGGAGGAGGAATTAAGGAGGAGATCGAGGAGGAAGGAGGAGGAGGCGGAAGAGGGGGAGGAGGTCAAGGCAGAGGAGGAAGGAGGATGAGGTAGAGGAGGAAGGAGTAGGTCTAGGAGGACGGGGGAGGGGGAAGGGTGAGGTGCAAGGAGGAGGACGTCAGGGTGAGGGGAACTAAGTGAAGGAGGAGAAGAGGAGGGGGAGAATAGCAGGGGTAGAAGTAGTAGAGGGAAACGAGTGAGGGCGAAGAGGAGGAGTGAGGGAAGGGGGATGAGAAGGAAGGGGAAGAGGAAGGGGTGAGGGTAGGGGGAAGAAGTAAGAGAATGGGGGGGCTAAGGAGGGGGAGGGGTAAGAGAAGGAGAAGAGGAGGGGTAAGAGAAGGGGAAGAGGAGGGGGAGGGGTAAGGGAAGTGGTATAAGGAGGGGGGAGGGGGTAAGAGAAAGGGGGATGTGAAGGAAGGGAAATAGGAGGGGAAGAGGGGGAGGGGTAAGAGAAAGGGAATGAGGAGGAGGAAGGGGAAGATGAGGGGGTAAGAAGGGAGGAGGGAAGAGGGGAAGGTGGGGTGGAGAAGATGGGGAGGGAGTGTAACGGGACCTGTGTGAGGCATGGAGCATATACACTGTAGGCCTACAGAGTTGCCATGACGTGTTAGGGCGCTGGATTATACAGGCATGTCTTGGTAGATGACTATGGTGTGTTCACCTTCATCAAATGCAGCAAGAAAAATAAAAAATAAGATAATAATAATGTTTTGCATAACTTTATCTCCGATTTTACTAATGAATTAAATAAATATTATTAAGTGAACACTGTAAGTTGGTGAGGCAGCGACGGTTGTCATGAGGGTCCCATCAGGCGAGGGTCAGTATAGTAGCCAGCTGACCATCACCCGGGTGGTACAGTGTTTATACCCGTGAGGGTCAGTAGTAGCCAGCTGACCATCACCCGGGTGGGCCAGTGTTTATACCCGCGCGTAGTGACCATCACCCCCTCCCTCCCTCCCCTGCTCTACCCCTTCCTTCTCTTACCCCCTCCCCTCTTCCCCTTCCTCCTCATCCCCCCTTCTCTTGCCCCTCCTCTCTTCCCCTTCCTACTCATCCCCCCTTCTCTTACCCCTCCCCCTCCTTTTCCCTTTCCTCCTCATCCCCTTCATTTCCCCCACCTCTTCCCCCTCCTCCTCATCCCCCTTCCCTTACCCCTCCCCCTCCTCTTCCCCTTTCTTCTCATCGCATCCTTCCCTTGCCCCTCCTCTCTTCCCCTTCCTTCTCATCCCCCTTCTCTTACTCCTACTCCCGCCTTACCCACCTTCTCTTACCCCTCCCCCTCCTCTTCCCCTTCTCTAACCCCTCCTCTCTACCCCTCCTCTTCCCCTTCCTTCTCATCCCCCTTCTCTTACTCCTCCTCCTCTTAACCCTCCCCCTCTTACCTGTACTACTCCTACCCCTGCTATTCTTCCCCCTCCGTTACCTAATTCCCCTCTTCCTCCCTCAGACGTCCTGCTCCTTCCCCCCTCCTCCTTTCCTCTCCCCCTTCTTTCTCCTTCCTCTTAGACCTACTCCTTCCTCCTCTTTTTCATCCTCCTTCCCCCCTCCTCCTTTCCTCTCCCCCTTCTTTCTCCTTCTTCTTAGACCTACTCCTTCCTCCTCTTTTTCATCCTCCTTCCTCCTCTGCCTCCTCCTCCTTCCTACTTGATCTTCTCCTCCTTCCTCCTCGATCTCCTCCTCCTCTTTCCTACCTCAACATCATTCTCCTTCCCACTCGACCTCATCCTTCTACCTGGAATTTTTCCTCCTTCCTCCTTGACCTCTTCCTCCTTGACCTCTTCCTCCTTGACCTCCTCCTTCCACCTCTTTCTCGACCTCCGTCTCCGCGACCTTCCTACCTTTCCAACTCTTTCTTCCTCTTCGACCTCCTACTCCTCCTTTCTTCTTGCTCTTCTCCTTAACCTCCTCTTTAACATCTTCCTCCTTCCTTTTTGCCTTCCTCCTCGCCCTCCTCCTCCTCCTCCTTCCTCCTCGCCCTCCTCCTCCTTCCTCCTTGCCCCCCTCCTCCTTCCTCCGTGCTCTCCTCCTCCTCCTCCTTCCTCCTCGCAATCTTCCTCCTTCCTCCTCGCCCTCCTCGCCCTCCTCCTCCTTCCTCCTCGCCCTCCATCTCCTTCCTCCTCGCTCTCCTCCTTCTTCCTCCTCCTCCTTCCTCCTCGCCCACCTCATCGCAATCTTCCTTCCTCCTCGCTCTCCTCCTCCATCCTCCACGCCCTCCTCCTCCTTCCTCTTCACCCTCCTCCTTTCTCCTCGCCCTCCTCCTCCTTTCTCCTCGCCCTCCTCCTTCCTCCTCGCCCTCTTCCTCCTCCCTCCTCGCTCTCCTCCTCCTCCTTCCTCCCTGCCCTTCTCCTCCTTCCTCCTCATCCTCCTCCTTCCTCCTCGCTCTCCTTTCTCCTCCTCCCCCTTCCTCCTAGCCCTCCTCCTTCCTCCTCGCTCTCCTCCCTCCTCCTCCTCCTTCCTCCTCGCCTTCCTCCTCCTTCCTCCTCGCCCTCCTCCTTCCTCCTCGCCCTCCTCCTCCTTCCTCCTCACCCTTCTCCTCCCTCTTCACCCTCCTCCTTCCTTCTCGCCCTCCTCCTCCTTCCTCCTCGCCCTCCTCCTCCTTCCTCCTCACCCTCCTCCTTCCTCCTCGCTCTCCTTCTCCTCCTTCCTCCTCGCCCTCCTCCTCCTTCCTCCTCCTCCTCCTTCCTTCTCGCTCTCCTCCTCCTCCTGCTTCCTCCTCGCCCTCTTCCTCCTCACTCCTCGCTCTCCTCCTCCTTAGACCTCGCCCTCCTCCTTCCTCCTCGCCCTCCTCGTCCTTCCTCCTCGCCTTCCTCCTTCCTCCTCACTCTCCTCCTCTTCCTCCTTCCTCCTCTCTCTCCTCCTCCTCCTTCCTTCTCGCTCTCCTCCCACCTCCTACTTCCTCCTCACCCTCCTCCTCCTCCTCCTTCTTCCTCATCCTCCTCCTTCCTCCTCGCTCTCCTTCTCCTCCTTCCTCCTCCTTCTTCCTCCTCCTTCCTCCTCGCTCTCCTCCTCCTCCTTCCTCCTCGCCCTCCTCCTCCTCCTTCCTCCTCGCCATCCTCCTCCTTCCTCCTCGCTCTCCTCCCTCCTCCTCCTCCTTCCTCCTCACTCTCCTCCTCCCCCTTCCGCCTCGCCATCCTCCTCCTTCCTCCTCGCCCTCCTCATTCTTCCTCGACCTCCTCCTTTCGCCTCGATCTCATCCTCTTACCTGGAATTCTTCCTCCTTCCTCCTCGCTCTCCTCCTCCTTCCTTCTCGCTCTCCTCCTTCCTCCTCCTCCTTCCTCCTCACTCTCCTCCTTTTTCCTCCTCGCCCTCCTCCTCCTTCCTCCTCGCCCTCCTCCTCCTTCCTCCTCGCTCTCCTCCTTCCTCCTCGCTCTCCTCATCCTTCCTCCTCACCCTCCTCCTTCCTCCTCGCCCTCCTCCTCCTTCTTCCTCCTCCTTCCTCCTCGCTCTCCTCCTCCTCCTTCCTCCTCGCTTTCCTCCTCCTTCCTCCTCACCCTCCTCCTCCATCCTCCTCATCCTCCTCCTTCCTCCTCGCTCTCCTTCTCCTCCTTCCTCCTCCTTTGTTACGGACCCGAGTCCAGCGTCCGGGCACGGAGCAGTGACGACAACGCCATCTGTGGGTCGGCTCCCAAAACCCCCTCCAAATGGACGAAGCCATCTGGTGAGGACGGGATATACCGGCCACAGGGGCTGGATTCCCGAGTTTACCAGCTCATAACATAGCCGCTGCTTATCTCTGGTGAGGTGGCGCTTAGACAGCAATGCCATCAATGGAGTGGATAGGTGGACGTTTGTGTCTAAGCCTGTAAGTGAGGTGCCCTAGAGTGGCCCAGTACTAATGACGTGTCTGATTACAGAGTCGACCTGGGACTGCTGTATTGGACGATGGATGAGTCTACCCAAGGCAGCCATAGTCTCTCCACGAGTTTGCTCTGAGGAAGCTGTGAGTCACCCTCGGACGGGCACTGTTGAGTGTGTTAGCCTGCCTGTGACGTGGCAGTACCAGGATTCGTCTTATCTGGGGGCTGGCTGGTGGGAGAGACTGGCCACTGTGGTGCGGAGAGAGGAGAGTGATCTGCGGAATCACACGAGGCTCCTGCCTAGGGCTCGCAACCCTAGTATCGGTCGTGGAGTTGCCTACACAGCGGAGCTGATTGGAACCTGCCAGCTCCAGGCTGGATTTGTGGTTGAAGGCCTCCACGACGGTGCACCCAGTGGGACTGTAATTTGGCTGGCCTGTGGCCGGGGTAGATTGGCTGAGAGAATCAGAGGATGCATCGTAGGCCACAAGGAAGAGAACCAGGGCTACTCATCGTGAGCACCGTGGAGCATCCTGTGTCTTCAGAGGAAGACTAATCTGTATATAATAAGTGTAGTTATAGCAACCCCACGTGTGACTGTGATATATTTATGGTGGCGGTAGCAATATATATACAAAAGCAGTGCATTTGTATCCCTTCCCCTTTAATTTACTTGTGTTACGGAACACACCCCTTGAAAACCACTACTAACTTGGGGCCGGATACCCAAACTCTAATAACATCAGAAAAGAACCCAGTTGCGACCCAATAGGGCCGTAACATAATTGGCATCCCCAGCGGGATCCAACCCTTTGTCAAGTATGTTTGACAGGGGTGGTGACGTAGCGCAACCCCCTGTAGATAATTCCCCCTGTGTGTAACTATTAGGACGTTATACGTCCTGTGCGGTGCTCGGTGTGATTCCGTGCAATATTGTAGAGTGCGGTGCTCGCTGTGATTAAGTGCAATATTGCGTAGTGCGGTGCCCGGTGTAATTACGTGCAACAGTGGCAAGTGAAGTGCCTGGTGCGTTAAGTGCTAAAGTGAAAGCAGTGTGTCAAGTGCTATTGCTCCATTTAAGTGACAATGGCAGAAAATGCGACCATCGACGATCTGGACAACGTTCAGGCCTTTCTGAACAAGGAGGACTGTCTTGCCAGATTGAAATATCTGGGGAAACAGGAACTCGTATTAGTGAGTGCCTATCTGGAGATAAAGATACGTGCCAGTGATTCCCGTGTGGAGATCTTGTCCAAGGTTCACAAGCATTTGAAGGCCGAGGAGAAACAGGAAAGCGAGGCACAAATTACAAAAGAAAGTGAGGAAGTAGCTTCCACTGAAAAGGAAGATAAGGGCAGTGTCATTGAAAGCGATGCAGGTGAGCTGAATATAAGCTTGCTAACTGTCAAATTGCGTGCCTTGGAAATAAATCGCGAGATAGAATGGAAGAAATTAGAATTAGAACGAGAATTAAAAGATAAAGAATTGGAGATGAGGCGTTTAGAATTAGAAGAAAGAAGAGAAGAGCGAGAAAGAGAAGAGAAACGAGGAAGAGAAGAGCGAGAAAGAGAAGAGCGAGAAAGAGAAGAAAGAAGAGAAGAGCGAGAAAGAGAAGAAAAACGAGAAAGAGAAGAGAAACGAGAAAGAGAAGAAAAACGAGAAAGAGAAGAGAAACGAGAAAGAGAAGAGCAAGAAAGAGAAGAGCGAGAAAGAGAAGAGAAACGAGAAAGAGAAGAGCGAGAGAGAGAAGAAAAAGAAAAAGAGAGACAACATGAGCTAGAAGTATTGCGATTAGGTGGTCGGAGGCAAACAATGGAAACAAGTAGTTTCGATCGGGTAAGGAACATCAAAATGGTCCTGAAGTTCAACGAGAAGGAAGTTTCGAAGTTCTTCGCAGCCTTCGAGAAAGTCGCAGCCTCTTTGGAGTGGCCAAAGGAGAATTGGGCCATCATGATACAGTCTGTTTTGACTGGGAAGGCCCAAATTGCCTACTCCACGTTGTCCCTTGATGACTCCGGCGATTACGACAAGGTGAAGAAGGTAGTGATAATGGCGTACCAATTGGTACCTGAGGCGTACAGGCAGAAGTTCAGAAACCTGAAAAAGACCTCGGAGCACACGTTCACCGAATTCTCAACAATCAAGGAACGACTTTTCCAGGAATGGTGTGCCTCGCGGAAGGTGGAAACCAAAGAAGACCTCGAGCAACTCGTACTGTTAGAGGACTTCAAAGACTGTCTGTCTGGAGATCTGAAGACGTACTTAGAGGAACAACAGGTAGAGACCTTAAGTGCGGCAGCCACCATGGCTGAAGAGTACATCTTAATGCATAGGCCTTCCGCTAAGTATCTCCCGAGGAATTACCCACGCCGGTTTGACAAACCTCATCAGGAAGAGGAGAGACCCGTCCCACAAAGCGCTAAGAAGACGCCCCCAAGTAGCCCTCAAAGGACCAGTCCTAGCAGTCCGAAACCTCATAGTCCGAGGAGGAATATGGTGTGTTGGACTTGTGGGCAGAAAGGGCATGTAGCTGCTATGTGCCGAGGCAGAAGAGGTAGCGGCCCGCGTAGGGAGGTGATGTTGATGAGCTGTGTGACACCACCAGAGGGTACCCCGTCCCTGATGACTAGTCAGGAAGAACCAAGATTGTTTTCCCCTCACACTTCAGGCGGGTATGTATCGAGTGATCATACTGGTAGATCAGTTGTAGTGCTCAGAGATAGTGGCCCAGTCCCTGATCGTGAGAAACTCGTTACCCGAGGGAGTGAGTGTGGACGGGAGACAAAAGGTTGT
Organism: Procambarus clarkii; assembly: GCF_040958095.1. NCBI lineage: Eukaryota > Metazoa > Arthropoda > Malacostraca > Decapoda > Cambaridae > Procambarus > Procambarus clarkii. The sequence goes on from NC_091160.1 coordinate 25,370,127, forward strand.
CCTGGTTGGGTTTCCTAGGACACGGTACGTTGCCCCCTTAGTGCCGGTACATCTAGACTCGTCTTACTTCAGCGGTACATGTGCGTTGGCAGTAGTTGATACCTTGCCTATAGCTGGGATTGACGTGATACTAGCCAACGACTTGGTGACAGATTGGAGCAACGATCATCCCAAGATTGTGGACGAGTCAGCCGGAACAGCAAGGTCCGAGGTAACAGCAGGCATTGGTAATATCCAGGTACAGACAGACCCGGAATTAAATAATATGTTTAATTTGTCCTCTGCCCGACAGATCGAGAGCATTCTAGCAGAGTCTCCTGATTCTTCTCCGACGAGGAACATGAGGTTAGGGTGGCAGAAGCGACTGAGCAAGAAGAGAGGCCTTGTGTACAAACACCCACGGATACCCCAGATTCTGGAGTGAAGGCACCTGAGTACTTGCAGTATGGCAAGGTACAACGTTCATTGAACCGGCCAGAGATTCCCCAGACGTCGGAGGTATGTGAGGTATGCGAAAGTTCTTGTGCCCTCTTCGGTCCAAACCAGGCTAATGGATATAGCCGGCTATGGACATGACAAGCTCATGAAACTTGTCCCTAAGTTAACCAAATGTTTCCTAGCGGTATTTTTTGTTCTCGTGTGTGTTCTCAGTAAGGACCAGTGGACAGCTTCGACAGATGATGGCTCCCATAAACATCGCGAAGAGACCCCAGGGATTGGAGACGTGAACTGTGAGTAGTGCAGTCGAAGAAGGGACCTGGAAGGTAATGATGGATACAGAGAGAGGGAGAAGTGATGTTATGAGTGACTGTTTCCGACAGGTTGACACCCCCCGCGTGATTGCTGAGCCTAGATGCAGCGTTATACGGAACGTTGGTCGACCTGACGGTGGCAGAGCGAATGCCATCTTCGATGTACGATATTATAGACTGTGGGTTGGTTGGTGTTGTCGTCGTTGATCCTTCTCTATGGACAACCCAACCCACAACTCGGCAGAGTGCTTATACTAGGAGATCACCCTTGGCGCTTCTGGCTCTTGGAGAGGGGCTCAACGTCACACGTTTAGGGGATGCGGCTCCAACACTTAGCCTCATTGTCACGTGCACACACCCACTCGAGCCGCTGTGACTCCCCACTCTCTCCTTATGAGATATGATCTCCTCAATCCCCTATGACTTACTAGTATTACCTCCTACCCTGTCCACGGCAGTGGTTCTTGGTTCTTTCTCTCTCTCTCTCCTTCTTTACTACCTCCTGGGAAGCCTCACTAGGACAAGGGCAAACACCAGCAAATTGTGACACATTTACTGGACAAAGCACATACACGATACATACACACATATAATAATAATGAATCCTATACTCTATAATATCACAATCAGGTTGCACTCCAACACCATCAGAACTCTATTATCAGCTTATCAAGTGGTATCCTATCTCCTGGTTCACCACCTGATACTATCAACCTCCTCAAGTTGATCAAGCCTACATACACTGTTGCACCATCAGCAAGATAACATATATATAGAAAATCAGCATTTGAATGCAATAACATATACCAGTATAAATGTTCATTGATACTTCAGTATAAAAAACTCCTTGACATAAGAATGCCAACAGTCACTCACCTCTCACTGCGTCTTGCACGCTAATGACAACCAAACACTATCAACTCCCTATAAGTAATCCACCAGAACTTCCCCTTCCACCTCTGGAAGTTCACTACCCTAATATCCTTAGGTTCTTCCGGGCTTCACTACCAGGATCCTCTGCAGCTCTTCCAGGCTGCTATCATGAAGTTTCCTTGAGCAACTACGGTGCTTCACCCTTCTGCTAGGGTCCTCCACAGCTCTCTTGGCTGCTACACCATGAAGTTTCCCCGAGCAACTATGGTGCTTCTCCACCTCTACAGAAGTATGGGACACTCCTCTTCACTGCTGCTTCTCCTCACAGCTCGAGGTCCTCTGCTCCACTACCTTGGAGTCTCATCAGCTACTTCATCTGCTGGCTTCGAAGTTCTCAGCAACTTCTTCCCCAAAGAACAAACCTGCAACCCATCGACACTCCAATAAAATGTTCCCCTTTAACACATAATCAAAAATATGCCACACAATATGCTTGCCTCAAACCTCTATCTGTTCTCTACATACAGTGAGAGTGGACTCCCCCGTTTTGGGCGGGTCCATACTCCACCTCGCCTGGCGGCGGTCCTCACTCGCTGGGAGGGTCTTCCTCCGTCAAGAGCCAGGCTCCCTCAGTCATCCGCCAGCGCTCAGAGGGGGCGGACGTCGCTCCGTGCTCCTCCCTCTTCACTCTCCTATTTCAGGCTTTCTGCCTTATTAAAACATGTCTAACTTATAAATAAACATTGCTACCGTCGCTGGGCACACGACCAACTACAAGTGATCACTATGAACTGGCGTATATCGTGCTTACCACAGATTAACTGATCGAGGGCGCTTTTCCTCTGACGGCGTCTGGTCAGGGCGCTCCACACAGCCCACGAAAATGCCTCTGAGTAGCTTATTAAACTCTCCTCGCCGTCCAAGACTTGACACCACAACGTTCTCAGCTCAATTCCACAGCTGGCACGTCTGCACACTTCTCTTCTCTTAGAGATAAATCACCAGGGGTTCCCTTCTGGCGGGAGCTCAAACGGAGCGCGGCTTCCCCCTGCGATGTCTGGCACTCAAGTGAGGTCAAGGTCCTCCGGAAGCGAGCCTCACGCCTCCAGCAAAATGTCCACATCTCCTCGCCAGTCATTTATCTGTTTTCTTCTTCATTGCCCATGATCTCAAACTGTTATACATATCCAAGCAACTATTTTACATATGCGTTATCACCTCAATATTCGCTAGACCTTCTAATCAGGTCAGGCTTGACGAATAACTCTCAAGGAGGGAGACTCGTTTCTCCTGTAGGCTGAGATCATAACACTCCCCTCCCCTTATTTTTGAGAGTTATTCCAGTGGCAAAGCTCGGTATAATACATCCGCCACCACACTGTCTCGTTCTTTAACCGATTGGTTCGACCGGTTAGTCTGTTTACATACTCCCTTAGAAGTCTACAATTAGTTCGTTGCTCCTTGCAACATCCGGCTCACAACTCTCCAGGAACATGATCTTCTCATAAACGATCTGACTTATCTGGCACCTCTTGGCTAGGCTGTCCTCCTTGGACGCCTGCACTCCATCGGTCCACTCTACTTACTGTCTCCACCCTCCATTTCCTCGTCTTCTTCTCTTCACGTCCAGAGTCAGACATCTACTGTCTGTACCTCCTCTGTCGTCTTCACTCTTCCATCTACTGCCATTATACTTTCGTCTCCTGTCATTATACTTCACTCCCTCGTCTTCACCGACGATCCTCCCTTTCGTCTCCTCATTTATCCGAGACCTCATCCTGTTTGACTTCCATCGAGTCCTCGGCTTTCCTCTATTCCTCCATGCTTGTATCATCTTCCTCTTCCCACACTTTTCACTTCTATACAACTCCATTTCTTCTCCTTCAACTCTTCTTCGTTCCCTAAAAGTTTCTTCAAGCACTGTACTACACTCAACAGCACTCGACCGTGCATGTCGCTCTACCTCTCCCAGAGTGCTCGTAAGCATCTCTCCACACATACTGTCTCTTCTCCTCTCATTTTCTCGGCTATTACTCTTCTTCATTATTTCTCCTCCACGTTGTCTGTGACATATGCCAACTCTTGACATCTCAAACAACTTAACTCCACTATCCCTATGCCTCTGTGCTCGTGGACAACGTGACGCTCTACTCCCGTCCTCAGTATGTCCACATCTTTCCTCATTCCTACTCAGCACATTTGCATTCACCTTCCGACCCTTAATTTCAGCAGTCTGGGCTCTACTCAGGTCCGCTCTCTTCACATGATTCTTCTTCGGCTGGGTCATCCTCACTTTCGACCTCACCGAGACTCCATTTGCCTGGGCTGGACCTTCATCAAACAGCCATGCTATATCTACATCGATATCTTCCACTGGTTGAATCGACACTGTCTCATCTTCTCCAGTGTCTTCCTCGTCGGCCACCTCTGTCTTCGTCACTACCGAGACAGGGTACTCAATGGCTTGGCGGTCTCCTGACTCATCCCCTCGGATGTCAGTCAGGTTCACACTCTCAGGTGTCCCACACGTGCCGTGGCCTTCTGGGCTCTCCTCTGGCACAGTCTCCGCTACGACTCTCGGCAACACCTTTGTCCCGCACAAGTCATTCCCCAGGATCACTTGGACTCCTGGAACAGGTATGTCGGGGCACACTCCCAACATCACCTCTGCCGACACATATTCCGACCTTAGCTGGACAGCACATACGGGCATGTCACTCTCCGACAATAACCCATATACTTTCATCTTCCCACTGCCAGCTAACCGTCGATCATTCCCAATCAGGCTTCTCGTAATCAAGCTCTGATTAGCTCCGGTATCCCTTAAGATACCAACTTCTACTTCAGGTTGGCCTCCTATACTGATCCAACCTTTGCTCATGAACGGCCTATACCTCTCGTTCACTAAGTTCGCTCTCTGTGGTTTGTCTTGGAACACATTAATATATTTGCTTCGGGGGTCACACATGGCCAGGGTCACAACTCTCTTGCCCTGCCGACAATCTCGCATCACGTGACCCAATCCGTTACAATTGTAACATCTCATCTGGGAAAAGTCTCTTCTATATGTACCAGAGTAGCTCTGACTCTGCCCACTCGTATTGGAGTTCCTCGGGCCAGACGTACTACTCGTACTCTGTGGAGCTTTACTGGACTCTTGATTCCCTGGATAACGATTAGTTTCTCGTTTGGCTCCTCCATCCTCACTTTCAGACGAAGTGCGCGACCTACTCTTCTGAGTTTTAGGGTACTTACTTTTATCTGCCCATTTATCAAAATTTTTCTCACCCCAGACTCTTCTGGGTCTCTCATAATTTCTTCCTCCCCAGACTCCATTGGATCTGCCATTGCTGCGTCTCGCCTCGCTTCTCACTCTGTTCTCCCTCAAGCTCTTGTATGCTTCAGTAATCATATCCGCCCTATCTGCGGCATCTTTCACCTCCATTATCCCTGCTTCCTGGATCTTGAACTTTGTTTCTGGATGCATCATCTCCAAGAACTTCTCCATGACCATCAGTTGCTTCAGGTCAGCGTAAGATCCAACTCCAGCAGCCTCAATCCACTTCTGGAATCGTCTTTCCAGATCCCTTGCTGTCTCAGCAAACGTACATGCTCCAACTTTGATCATCTCTCTGAAGCGCTTCCTATAAGCCTCTGAGGTTAACTGAAACGAGCGCAATATGCTGCTCTTTGCTGTGGCGTAATCCTGGCACTCTTCCAGTGACAATTGGGTGTATGCCTCCCTGGCTGCACCGGTCAATCTTAACTGGACCAGCTGGGCCCATTCCTCCTGTGGCCACTCCTTGATACTGGCTACTTTCTCAAAATGCTCGAAGAAGCTCTCTGCCTCTTCGGGCACAAACAAGGGAATGTCCTTCTCCCTAACCCTAACATCTGGTGGGTGTGATACCTGGGTGTGCTCTCTGGCAACCCATGTTCAATCCTTTGCTCAGCCAAGGTTCTATTCGCTTCTATCTGCATTTGTTTTGTTCTCTCTTTTTCTTTTTCGACTTGGGCTTTTTCTTTCTCCTGTTCCAACTCCAGTTCCCTTACTCTGGTTTTCTCTTTTTCTTTCTCCTGTTCCAACTCCAGTTCTCTTACTCTGGTTTTCTCTTTTTCTTTCTCCACCTCTAGTCTTGCTTTCTCTTTTTCTATTTCCAGTCTGTTTTTTTCTTTTTCCTTCTCTGCTTCATTTTTCATCTGGAGTTCTAATTTCATCTTTTCCAGCTGGAACTGTCTCTCCTTGTCCTCTCGTTGTTGCTGCATCTGGAGCTCTAACTGGAATCTCTCCAAGCTCCTATTTCGGCTACTCCTGCTACTGCGGTTACTCTTGCTGCTCCTACTCGATCCCTGGGATCTCACTTCATCCTGCCCATCATCCTCCTTTCCACTTTCAGCTCCTTTTTGGGCTCCTTGCTCTGCCGCTTCATTTTTGGCTCTTAACTGCCTCAGGATCTCATCCTTCATCCCAGCTACTTTAGATGCTTTCAACCTAATGCCACATTTTTCTGCTATTTGTTTCAATTGATCCCTCGTGCAACCTTCCAAGTCCTCAGGATTGCCTGACTCCACAAACGCTTGCACCTTATCCATCTTTGTCCTGTGAGTCTTCCCAAGAGAGAGAGTATACACCTGCGGTCACACAGTTTATCTCAGCAGGGGTGTACAAATCCACTCTTGGACAGGGTGTGGGTGTGTCAGTTCACTCTCCCGGACAGGCCCCCAATTTATTATAGACTGTGGGTTGGTTGGTGTTGTCGTCGTTGATCCTTCTCTATGGACAACCCAACCCACAACTCGGCAGAGTGCTTATACTAGGAGATCACCCTTGGCGCTTCTGGCTCTTGGAGAGGGGCTCAACGTCACACGTTTAGGGGATGCGGCTCCAACACTTAGCCTCGTTGTCACGTGCACACACCCACTCGAGCCGCTGTGACTCCCCACTCTCTCCTTATGAGATATGATCTCCTCAATCCCCTATGACTTACTAGTATTACCTCCTACCCTGTCCACGGCAGTGGTTCTTGGTTCTTTCTCTCTCTCTCTCTCTCCTTCTTTACTACCTCCTGGGAAGCCTCACTAGGACAAGGGCAAACACCAGCAAATTGTGACACATTTACTGGACAAAGCACATACACGATACATACACACATATAATAATAATGAATCCTATACTCTATAATATCACAATCAGGTTGCACTCCAACACCATCAGAACTCTATTATCAGCTTATCAAGTGGTATCCTATCTCCTGGTTCACCACCTGATACTATCAACCTCCTCAAGTTGATCAAGCCTACATACACTGTTGCACCATCAGCAAGATAACATATATATAGAAAATCAGCATTTGAATGCAATAACATATACCAGTATAAATGTTCATTGATACTTCAGTATAAAAAACTCCTTGACATAAGAATGCCAACAGTCACTCACCTCTCACTGCGTCTTGCACGCTAATGACAACCAAACACTATCAACTCCCTATAAGTAATCCACCAGAACTTCCCCTTCCACCTCTGGAAGTTCACTACCCTAATATCCTTAGGTTCTTCCGGGCTTCACTACCAGGATCCTCTGCAGCTCCTCCAGGCTGCTATCATGAAGTTTCCTTGAGCAACTACGGTGCTTCACCCTTCTGCTAGGGTCCTCCACAGCTCTCTTGGCTGCTACACCATGAAGTTTCCCCGAGCAACTATGGTGCTTCTCCACCTCTACAGAAGTACGGGACACTCCTCTTCACTGCTGCTTCTCCTCACAGCTCGAGGTCCTCTGCTCCACTACCTTGGAGTCTCATCAGCTACTTCATCTGCTGGCTTCGAAGTTCTCAGCAACTTCTTCCCCAAAGAACAAACCTGCAACCCATCGACACTCCAATAAAATGTTCCCCTTTAACACATAATCAAAAATAGCCACACAATATGCTTGCCTCAAACCTCTATCTGTTCTCTACATACAGTGAGAGTGGACTCCCCCGTTTTGGGCGGGTCCATACTCCACCTCGCCTGGCGGCGGTCCTCACTCGCTGGGAGGGTCTTCCTCCGTCAAGAGCCAGGCTCCCTCAGTCGTCCGCCAGCGCTCAGAGGGGGCGGACGTCGCTCCGTGCTCCTCCCTCTTCACTCTCCTATTTCAGGCTTTCTGCCTTATTAAAACATGTCTAACTTATAAATAAACATTGCTACCGTCGCTGGGCACACGACCAACTACAAGTGGTCACTATGAACTGGCGTATATCGTGCTTACCACAGATTAACTGATCGAGGGCGCTTTTCCTCTGACGGCGTCTGGTCAGGGCGCTCCACACAGCCCACGAAAATGCCTCTGAGTAGCTTATTAAACTCTCCTCGCCGTCCAAGACTTGACACCACAACGTTCTCAGCTCAATTCCACAGCTGGCACGTCTGCACACTTCTCTTCTCTTAGAGATATATCACCAGGGGTTCCCTTCTGGCGGGAGCTCAAACGGAGCGCGGCTTCCCCCTGCGATGTCTGGCACTCAAGTGAGGTCAAGGTCCTCCGGAAGCGAGCCTCACGCCTCCAGCAAAATGTCCACATCTCCTCGCCAGTCATTTATCTGTTTTCTTCTTCATTGCCCATGATCTCAAACTGTTATACATATCCAAGCAACTATTTTACATATGCGTTATCACCTCAATATTCGCTAGACCTTCTAATCAGGTCAGGCTTGACGAATAACTCTCAAGGAGGGAGACTCGTTTCTCCTGTAGGCTGAGATCATAACAACGAGCAGCCCTGTTGGGACTAGGTGTGGGCCTAGTAGAGGCGTATGCTGTAAGTACTGACTTACCCACTATCGCTGTCGCTCTAAATTATCAGACCCCTGTATTCCAGATTCCCGTCTCCCTGAAGGACTACCAGACCGGTACCAGAAATGCCGTCTGTGACCTAGCCATCATCGGTGCCACGACACAGGGAAGTGTCGAGTCGCCCCAGATCGTGTCTATACCAATCCTTACTCGGGACACGTGAGATTATGCTCTGCTTGACATCTCGGCGAAGGTGTGGGCAGGTTCATCAGGCAGGTCATTGCCTTACATCTTTGAGTTTCTTTTATGCCAGAGTCTCTCATTAGGACAGTTCTGTGGACAAGACATCCTCGTCACTCCAGTTCATCGTTTATGTGAGTCCATTTGGAGTAGTACCCATGCACTAATTTGGTTTGTTTTTTCTTTTATAGAAACCCAAACCAAATTCTTTTTGGTGGGGAGGTGTTACGGACCCAAGTCCAGCGTCCGGGCACGGAGCAGTGACGACAACGCCATCTGTGGGTCGGCTCCCGAAACGCCCTCCAAATGGACGAAGCCATCTAGTGAGAACGGGATATACCGGCCACAAGGGCTGGATTCCCGTGTTTACCAGCTCATAACATAGCCGCTGCTTATCTCTGGTGAGGTGGCGCTTAGACAGCAACGCCATCAATGGAGTGGATAGGTGGACGTTTGTGTCTAAGCCTGTAAGTGAGGTGCCCTAGAGTGGCCCAGTACTAATGACGTGTCTGATTACAGAGTCGACCTGGGACTGCTGTATTGGACGATGGATGAGTCTACCCAAGGCAGCCATAGTCTCTCCACGAGTTTGCTCTGAGGAAGCTGTGAGTCACCCTCGGACGGGCACTGTTGAGTGTGTTAGCCTGCCTGTGACGTGGCAGTACCAGGATTCGTCTTATCTGGGGGCTGGCTGGTGGGAGAGACTGGCCACTGTGGTGCGGAGAGAGGAAAGTGATCTGCGGAATCACACGAGGCTCATGCCTAGGGCTCGCAACCCTAGTATCGGTCGTGGAGTGGCCTACACAGCGGAGCTGATTGGAACCTGCCAGCTACAGGCTGGATTTGTGGTTGAAGGCCTCCATGACGGTACACCCAGTGGGACTGTGATTTGGCTGGCCTGTGGCCGGGGTAGATTCGCCGAGAGAATCAGAGGATTCATTGTAGGCCACAAGGAAGAGAACCAAGGCTACTCATCGTGAGCACCGTGGAGCATCCTGTGTCTTCAGAGGAAGACTAATCTGTATATAATAAGTGTTGTTATAGCAACCCCGCGTGTGACTGTGATATATTTATGGTGGTGGTAGCAATATAAATACAAAAGCAGTGCATTTGTATCCCTTTCCCTTTAATTTACTTGCGTTACGGAACACACCCCTTAGAAAGCCACTACTAACTTGGGGCCGGATACCCAAACTCTAATAACATCAGAGAAGAACCCAGTTGCGACCCAATAGGGCCGTAACATCCTTCCTCCTCGCCCTCCTCCTCCTTCCTCCTCGCTCTCCTCCTCCTTCCTCCTCGCCCTCCTCCTCCTTCCTTCTCGCCCTCCTCCTCCTCCTTCCTCCTCGCCTTCCTCCTCCTTGCTCTCCTCCTCCTCCTTCCTCCTCACTCTCCACTTCCCCCTCACTCTCCTCCTCCTCCTTCCCCCTCCTCATTCCTCCTCGACCTCCTCCTTTCGCCTCGATCTCATCCTCTTACCTGGAATTCTTCCTCCTTCCTCCTCGCTCTCCTCCTCCTCCTTCCTCCTCCTTCCTTCTCGCTCTCCTCCCTCCTCCTCATCCTTCCACCTCACTCTCCTCCTTTTTCCTCCTCCTTCCTCCTCGCCCTCCTCCTTCCTCCTCGCCCTCCTCTTCCTTCCTCCTCACCCTCCTCCTTCCTCCTTGCCCTCCTCCTTCCTCCTCGCTCTCGTCCTTCTTCCTTCTCGCCCTCCTCCTTCTTCCTTCTCACCCTCCTCCTTAATCCTGTTCTGCCTCCTCCCTCCTCCTCGCACTTCTCTTCCTCCTTCTTCCGCGTTCTTTTCCTCCTTCCTCCTCGTCTTCCTCCCTCCTCGGCCTACTCCTTCCCATTCGCCCTCCTCCTCCCCCTTCCTCCTTGCTCTCCTCCTCCATCCTCCTCGCCCTCCTCCTTCCTTCTCACACCTCCTCCTTACTTCTGCTCTGCCTCCTCCCTCTCCCTCCTCGCATTTCTCTTCCTCCTTCCGCGTTCTTTTCCTCCTTCCTCCTCGTCTTCCTCCTTCCTCCTTGGCCTACTCCTTCCTATTCGCCCTCCTCCTCCCCCTTCCTCCTTGCTCTCCTCCTCCTTCCTCCTCACCCTCCTCCTCCTTCCTTCTCGTCCTTCTCCCTCCTCCTCCCTCCTTCTCCTCCTCCTCGCCCTCCTCGTCCTCCCTTCTCGCCCTCCTCCTTCGTCCTCGCCTTTCTCCTCCTTCTTCCTCGCTCTCCTCCTCCTCCTTCCTCCTCAACCTCCTCCTCCATCCTTCTTGCCCTCCTCTCTCCTCCTCCCTCCTTCCTCCTCCTCCTTCCTCCTCGCGAACTCCTCCTTCTTCCTCAGTCTCCTCCTCCTCCTTCGTCCTCACCCTCCTCCTCCTTCCTTCTTGCCCTCCTCTCTCCTCCTCGCCCTCCTCCCTCCTTCCTGCTCCTCCTCCTTCCTCCTCGCGAACTCCTCCTTCCTCCTCGCTCTCCTCCTCCTCCTTCCTCTTCACCCCTCCTCCTCCTTCCTTCTTGCCCTCTTTCTTCCTCCACCTCCTTCCTCCTCTTCCTTCCTCCTCGACCTATTTTTCTATCCTTCTCGCCCTCCTCCTCGCTCTCCTTCTTCTTCCTCGCCCTCTTCCTCCTTCCTCGCCTCCTCCTCCTTCCTCCTCGCCTTCCTCCTCCTTCCTCCTCGACCTCCTTTATTCTCGTCGACCTCACCCTTTTACCTGGAATTCTTCCTCCTTCCTCGCTCTCTTTCTCCTCGCCCTCCTCGACCTCCTATTCCTTCCTTTTCGCCCTTCTCCTCGCTCTCCTCCTTCTTCCTGACCCTCTTCCTCCTTCCTCCTCGTTCTCCTCCTCGCTCTCCTCCTCTTTCCTCCTTCCTCCTCGCTCGCCTCCTCCTTCTTCCTCTTCGCCCTCCCACTCCTCCTTTCTCCTCGTCCTCCTCCTCCTACCTCCTTGTTCTCCTCCTCCTTCCTCGTCGCCCTCCTGCTCCTCGCTCTCCTCTTTGCCCTCCTTCCTCGACCTCCTACTCCTTCCTTCTCGCCCACTTCCTTCCTCCTCGCCCTCCTCACTCCCCCTCTTTCCTCCTCGCTCCCCTCCTCCTTCCACCTCGTCTTCCCCCTTCCTCCTCGCCCTCCTCCTTCCTCCTCGCTTTCTTCCTTCGTCCTCGCCTTACTCCTCCTCGTTCCTCCTCCTTCCTCTTCGACCTCCTCCTTTCTCCTCGACCTCACCCTCTTACCTGGAATTCTTCTTCCTTCCTCCTCGCTCTCCTTCTCTTCCTCCTTATTTTTCCTCGCCCTCTTCCTTCTTCCTCCTCGCTCTCCTTCTCTTTCCTCCTTCCTCCTCGCTCGCCTCCTCCTCTTCCCTTTCGCCCTCCTCCTCCTTACTCCTCTTCCGCCTCCAACTCCTCCTCCTCCTCCTTCCATTTCGTCCTCCTCCTTCCTCCTCGCTCACCCCCTCCTTCCTCCTCGGCCTCCTCCCCCCTTTCTCCTCCTCCATCCTCGGTCTCCTCCTTCCTCCTCGCCCTCCTCCTTACTCCTCACCCGCCTCCTCCTCTCTCTCCCTCTTCTCCCTACTCTTCCTCCTTCTTCCTCGCCCTCCTCCTTCCTCTTCGCCCTCCTCCACCTCCTTCCTACTCGCCCTCCTCCTTCCTCCTCGCCCTACTCCTCCTTCCTCCCTCTTCGCCCTCCTCCTCCTTCCTCCTCGCACTCCTCCTCCTCCTTCCTCCTCGCACTCCTCCTCCTTCCTCCTCGCCCTCCTCCTTCCTCTTCGCCCTCCTCCTTCTTCTTCCTCCTCGCCTTCCTTCCTCCTCGCCCTCCTTCCTCCTCGCCCTACTCCTCCTTCCTCCTCGCTCTCCTCATCCTCAACGTCCTCTTTAACTTTCTCCTCTACCTTATCCTCCTTCCTTCTCTGCCTTGACCTCCTCCTCCTCCTTCCTACTCGACTTCATCCTCTTACCTGGAATTCTTTCTCCCTCCTCCTCGACCTCTTCCTAAAAAAATGAATAAAAATGATGAATTAACCTTTATCATGATCTTGTTTCTTTTTACTAAATGTTGAAATATACTTTTATATTTCTACATTTATGAAAATAACAGCAATAAAAATCTACGATTATGAAACATTTAAGGTTGCTACAAGGTTTCAATTTTTTTTAGCAAACATTTCTTGCAATACGTTTTAGAAACTTAATTACATCCACACAAAATTACGCATCTAATGCGTGAAAACAAACGTTGCCCCTACTTTCCAACACTTTCCAGATACGTTGTGGCAACCTAAAATTGTTTCCTGGGATCGACGTTGGATTAACGTTGATTCAAAATCAACTTTATCGATATTAATAATCTACGGACAACCAAACCCAAATTTCATACTTCACTGGAGTCGTTGTAATTTGCACTAGACGGTGGTCCTTCATTAAGAGTACCGTGGTGAGAGGGAGTAATTTCATCATTAAAGGATAAGTCTTGCAACCTTTAATTATAAATTGAACCTTTAATTGACAATATTTAATTGAAATTCTATGAGAAACTTGGTGTCTATGGTGTCTAGTAATGTGACTGCGGCACAACACTCAGGCTGGGCGGCGCCACACTCAGGCTAAACGGCGCCACACTCAGGCTGGGCGACGCCACACTCAGGCTCGGCGACGCCACACTCAGGCTCGGCGACGCCACACACAGGCTGGGCGACGCCACACACAGGCTGGATGGCGCCACACTCAGGCTGCGAGACGCCACACTCAGGCTGGGCGACGCCACACTCAGGCTGGGCGGCGCCACACTCAGGCTGGGCGGCGCTACACTCAGGCTGGGGGGCGCTACACTCAGGCTGGGCGGCGCCACACTCAGGCTGGGCGGCGCCACACTCAGGCTGGGCGGCGCTACACTCAGGCTGGGGGGCGCTACACTCAAGCAGGGCGGCGCCACACTCAGGCTGGGCGGCGCTACACTCAGGCTGGGCGGCGCCACACTCAGGCAGGGCGGCGCCACACTCAGGCTGGGCGGCGCTACACTCAGGCTGGGGGGCGCTACACTCAAGCAGGGCGGCGCCACACTCAGGCTGGGCGGCGCTACACTCAGGCTGGGCGGCGCCACACTCAGGCAGGGCGGCGCCACACTCAGGCTGGGCGGCGCCACACTCAGGCTGGGCGGTGCCACACTCAGGCTGGGCGACCCCACACTCAGGCTGGGCGGCGCCACACTCAGGCTAGGGGGCGCCACACTCAGCCTGGGCGGCGCTACACTCAGGCAGGGCGGCGCTGCACTCAGGCTTGGCGGCGCCACACTCAGGCTGGGCGGCGCTACACTCAGGCTGGGCGGCGCTACGCTTAGGCTGGGCGGCGCCACACTCAGGCTGGGCGGCGCTACACTCAGGCTGGGCGGCGCCACACTCAGGCTGGGCGGCGCTACACTCAGGCTGGGCGGCGCCACACTCAGGCTGGGCGGCGCCACACTCAGGCTGGGCGGCGCTACACTCAGGCTGGGCGGCAGTAGTGAATAAGGAGACAGATTGAGGTAAAAAAAATTTCAGAAACGGTTGGGCACTTCCATGCCGACTTGACCCTGTCGGGCCAGATCGTCCATCCCTCTTGTTTTAGGTGGTTAGGTTAGGGCACAGTCAGCGCGCTCCTGGCTGGCTGGCGGTGGTTGGGTGGTGGTCCCCCCTGGGGTCCCGGGGGGACCACCACCCATGGTGTACCTGAGGAACTGGTGCCCTATCCTAACCTGTTTTTTTTTACTTTTTGTCGCCTTGCTTTAAGATGAGTCTATTGCCTCAAGAAGGGGGTCTCTACTTATGAGAGGTACCGAGGATGAATGTTCAATAGTTGGAAACCAAAAAATACACTGGTGAAAGGCATATAAACGTTTTTGGAGTATTTTAATGGCATGAGCAAAAATGCACGATTTGTCCCGGGGGTGTTACGAGAGTACTACGGTATCAATTTGGGGGCCCTTACTTTTGAATGGATCAGAGGGTAAATGTTCAATAGATTCAAACCAAGAAACGCAGTTGAAAGCGAATATAGAAGTTTTTGGAGTACTTTAATGAGGCTATGGCTGAATAGTATAGGGAGTCCTTGGGCACAGCTCCATTTTCTGTAATGGTCAGAGGTGGATAACCCCAGTGGAGGTCAAGCATACAAGGGGGGGTCAAGATTCCTTACAAAGACCATTTTGGATATATAGGTGTTGTAAGCCTTATCTTGAATTTGCATGATACTGTGGGGTACATTGACATGAAGGGCGAGTCATAGAACAGGATCTGCATGTGAGATGGGTCATATAGGGGTTTTAAAGAAGTTAAGATAGCTTTAAAGAGTCCTGTGTGCTTGATAGTGGGGAAATGTTCAGTCAATAATTCTCGTGTTTTGAATCTGAATGAGGGGTCCTAGTTTGCGTTCTAGTCGTAAAATGAGTTCCTTAGTATATTTGCTATGGAAAATGAGCTTTCAGTACTCGATATATTTTGAAATGAGGTCAAGAAAGACATGTTTATGTGCGAGAAGAGTCAGGTTGGAAACTGTTTATTCCAGTCATCCACCCTCGGCATTGCTCCGTTTTCTGTAGCTAAAGTAAAGATTCCATTTTCTGTGGTATTCAGTTGAATACTGGTGAAAAAGGCATACTTGCATTTGTATGGTTCTAACCTATTTATAGATATATTTTTCGGGCCTCAAATTAGATTTTAATATGAAAAATAGCATCAAATGTATGTCTATCTTTTGTAATAAACGTTACAAGCATTAACAATACCTGTGATATTTCATAGCATACAAAAAGAAGTTTAAATAGTGGGGCCTCAGCCATATTGTGTTGGGGTTTGACACTTCTAACATTACTTTGACACTCGTAAATATACTATAAAGGAAAGTAGTTGAGTGGTTTAAGCAATTTAATACGTATTAGGGTATTCTGTATTAAATTTCATTTATTAACATAATAGTTTTCAGCTATTGTGGTGGGGGCCCAATAACTTCATATAGCGCAACGACTGGTGCTAAGTCCCCCCTAAACTTAAAACAGTTGCACAATCTTACTTAAACACATTGCTAAACTCTTATACACAAACAAAAACTCAATTTTTAACTTACACAAATAAACCCAGGGCTTTCACATTCGCGCAAATACTTAGTCCCCCCTAAACTTAAAACAGTTGCACAATCTTACTTAAACACATTGCTAAACTCTTATACACAAACAAAAACTCAATTTTTAACTTACACAAATAAACCCAGGGCTTTCACATTCGCGCAAATACTTAGTCCCCCCTAAACTTAAAACAGTTGCACAATCTTACTTAAACACATTGCTAAACTCTTATACACAAACAAAAACTCAATTTTTAACTTACACAAATAAACCCAGGGCTTTCACATTCGCGCAAATACTTAGTCCCCCCTAAACTTAAAACAGTTGCAAAATCTTACTTAAACACATTGCTAAACTCTTATACACAAACAAAAACTCAATTTTTAACTTACACAAATAAACCCAGGGCTTTCACATTCGCGCAAAATACTTAGTCCCCCCTAAACTTAAAACAGTTGCACAATCTTACTTAAACACATTGCTAAACTCTTATACACAAACAAAAACTAAATTTTTAACTTACACAAATAAACCCAGGGCTTTCACATTCGCGCAAAATACTTAGTCCCCCCTAAACTTGAACACTCACTATCTTACGGTGCTTTAATTTCCAAAGCCTTCCAAACCTGCACTGGGTCCTGCCCAGCAGACTGCGGCTGGATGGGAAATTACAATTGAGCCAAAAACAGTTGGTCAGGGCGAGATACGGCCTCATTTTTAGAGACATTTACTATAGCAAAAGCTTGAACGTCGAGAACTGAATGCGGGCCTACACGAGAGTTGTTCTTGGCACTCAAATGTTTAGAGATTAAAATACATAGAATCTGCAAGAGCCCACCCAAGTCGCTCACGCGGGCAATAGACATGTTTTTCGCCCAAGTGTATTTATTTAAAACAAAAATACATCAGATAGAAAGAGTTTCGCATTGCTATTATATTTACCTTATAAAGCCTCTTTATAAAAATGATATGCCACTGCGTATTATGATTGTTTGATAATAAATATTGCATAAATACTTACACGATTTCATGAACAAAAAAAAACTTTTATTGAGCCATGGTTGGAAGGCTTTATCATTACCGTAATTACAAACTTTTAAAACTAACTAAAAATATATGTCTCAGAGGAAGATTTATTCTTCAGGATATATATTATTTATTAATTAAGAGTTTCATTCTGTATAAAAAATGAAAGTTGCCAATATTTTCAAAGCTCTGGCCACTAATTTTTTATAAAGGTTTTCCAAGGGAGTAAATCTTGCTTCCTCTTTTTCTCCCAAATGTTTCCTCATTTGCACAGGAGCAGAGCAACCTTCGTGCGGGCCCTGGTTCAGTTCCCCAACGTCCGAGCTAATGGACATTACAAATTTCACTAAATGATGCAGTATCTTAGCTGTCTCTCTAATTATAAAGGTGTTAATCTTTTTTATAACCTTTGAGTGCTAGTTCTCAAAAGGTTCTTTACCTCAGAAAGAGAGAGAGAGAGAGAGAGATTCTATTTTTGTCCATATTCGAGCGGAATGTTGAACAACCTTCGTGCGGGTCCTGGTTCAGTTCCCCAACGTCCGAGATATTGGACATTACAAATTTCACTAAATGATTCATTATCTTAGCAGCCTCTCTAATTATAAAGTTGTTAATCTTTTTTATAACCTTTGAGTGCTAGTTCTCAAAAGGTTCTTTACCTCAGAAAGAGAGAGAGAGAGAGATTCTATTTTTGTCCATATTCGAGCGGAATGTTGAGCAACCTTCGTGCAGGACCCGGTTCAGTTCCCCCAACGTCCGAGCTATTGCACATAGCAAATTTCTCTAAATGAGGCAGTATCTCGCCCCCACCCCCCGGATCAATGATTTTAGGGCAGTAAATAAGCAATTGCAATCTAATCCCGCCCCCCCCCAAAAAAAAATACTGTTCATGAAAATGTGAGCTTATTTATACTAATTTATGAATATAAAAAAACAACTCGACATTTGTACAATTTTTATTTACATAAATTAGTCTCTATGCCTTTTTTGTCTTCTTAGGAAATAATCGGTCGAAGGACATGCGAAATGGTGCGTCTGCAAATGGGGCAGTTTCTCATAGATACAAGACAATTACTGCATGTTACCATATGTCTGCAGGGCAGCAGTACGACACTCAACGCATTGTTAAAGCACACCTTACACAAAATATCAGCAGCCCAAGACGTTGGCGTAGATGTGTTCATCACAGTTTCAACATGGGATGTCGCATCAAAGTCTGTGGCCTCTTCGCCAGTTTCAACATCCATTTCATTAGCGACTATAGTCGTCTCTTCCGCCTCTGTTTCAACAGGAGAAGGCAAAGCCCGCAAACCAAGATTAGTGCTCATGAACCCGCTCATTGATCCAACAACGTCGACATCCATTTCATTAGCTGTGGCGACTGTTTCCATGTCAGAGGGCGCGGATTGCCATTCCAGATTCGCAGGCTCTACCCTACCTTCCACATCCTCATGATGAATTCCCCTTAAACCCATTTCGGCTTTAGTGCTCTCTTGCATATACCACAACATTAATTCTATACATCTGGCCTCTGTAACAAACGGAAATAAATCTTTGGTGCTTTTGAGATATAGCCTTAAGGCAGGTCTCACACAGACATCAGGAAATCCAAAATGTTCAATTAATGCTGGGAAAAAACCCAAACCTTCCATCAGACCAGTTAAAAGATGTTCATCTATGGGTTTTATAGTTCGACGCTGCGAAGATTCTCTAGCATTCTTAATGAACTGTGCATCCTTTTTAATGTTGACAAAGGTGCACTCAGGATACCATTGCGCGTGCAGTGTCCAAGGGTCGTCAGCGGGTTCCCAATTACGAAAACCATTCCCACAGAAAAAGCAGCGCATGTGGTCACTTAGGCCTGTAAATTTAAGAAAAAAAATATTCCCATTCATTATTATTATTATAGCTCACATCCGGCAATGTTGTAATACAAAAACACACACACGCGCGCACACACACACACACACACTTCCCGGGACCAAAGAGCCAGAGCTCCACCCCCGCAAGCACAATTGGGGGAGTAAACACACTTTTTTTTCAGATATATACAAGAGTTGTTACATTCTTGTACGACCTAGCATTTCGGGCAGGTCCCTAGAATACAATCCCCACCTCGAAGAATCGTTTTTTACAACCAAGTACCCATTTTACTGTTGAGTTAAACAGAGGCTACAGTTAAGGATTTGCGCCCAGTAAATCCTCCCCGGCCAGGAGGATACACACGCACACACTAAAAATAACAAAAACTCCAACAATATTTGTTTACCACAGAAGAAAAATCCTGATTCTGCCAATTCGTGAGATGTTTGCTCGACACAACCAGTCCAGCTGAGGTCGAATGTTTCCAAACGCTGTTTGTATGTTCCCAAGCCTGGATATCTAGGTTTAGCATATGGAATTACCCCCAGAACCTGCAAATCATCTCCAGTCATTTTAGTTTCTTCCTCGCGGGGTGGGGTCTCTAAAAAAACAAAGATGCTCCATCACATATATGCATAAGAC
Organism: Procambarus clarkii; assembly: GCF_040958095.1. Classification (NCBI taxonomy): domain Eukaryota; kingdom Metazoa; phylum Arthropoda; class Malacostraca; order Decapoda; family Cambaridae; genus Procambarus; species Procambarus clarkii. The sequence goes on from NC_091160.1 coordinate 25,389,360, forward strand.
ACAGGTTCCAAGTCAATTCTTTCAAAAACAAAAAAAAATAAAGACAAATTATTTGAAAAGACTTACTGCGTTTATACTTATTTTTTTTTTTTTGTCCTCCCTCCACATCGCCAATACTAATTATTCACAGATAAACTAGTAAATTATATTTATACAATATACTCACGATCAGATGTTGCTATATTCTTTGGTTCGAATAGGGGTGAAAAGAAATCCAGCCCATATTCGAATGCCAGTTTGGTGATTTCCAAAGGAACGTTATTGTCCTTTTCGCCTCTTATGAAGGAACAATTTGGCGACACTTTCGCATGCCTACTACGGGGCGTATCGCCCTCAATCCAAGCATGCACAACTTTACAACAAAAGGCGCAGGAACAATGATCCGCAACTCTCAGATAATAAAATCCCTCATTCACCAGGTCTTGGGGGTTTAGCCACTCGACAGGCCAATTTATAAAGGTGTCTAAACGCATTTGGGCACATTTAAGACTGTCCCTGGAGTAAAACGTTTTAGTACGGGAAGGTTCCATTGTGTACTGGTGCGACACTGGCGAATGGAGGCAAGATCCTAGGCTATATATTGCCCGTCCTTTCCCTCCCCGAAATAAGTGTCAAAGATCGCTACATATGTGCTAGTTTCTTTTGTTTTTTTTGGTTTGGCAATTCTAGCCACCGCTACTCTTTTTTTTTATGGCATAATTATGAGGAAACAGGGAAAGGAAAAAATGACTCGCAAATGTGCTAAATCATGTTGCATAATGCAGTGAATTAAAAAAAAAAAGATGGCAGTTGGTAGTCTAGGAAAGGTGACCAAGTACTTATTTTTTGTGATAATTATCGAGAAATGTCATTAACTACATAAGGTATCCCTAATGTCAATAAGTTATCACAAACCTTCCAATAATGATGTGGTCTCCATGACTTTATATATATTTCATTAAGGGAATATGGTCTGACTACGGTTTTTTCATGGGGGGGGGGGGGGGGAACATTAAAAAAAAAAATTGTAACATGTCGCACTGTGTTTGACCTTTACTGCTTCTTAAAAAAAAAGGTTGCCAGTGTTTGGGTATTAAGCTGACGTATATTGATATTTTATGGCAAGATATTTTGAGATACATATTGCGCTATTTGAGGTGTTTTTTTTTTATGCTAATTAAGTCAGTGAAAAAAAAATGTTCCTATGGGCTTCTTGTTGGTCGAGGCCCTTATAATAATAATATAAATATTTGCTCAGTACGTGGTAACTTTTACACGCACTAGCAGGGATGGAGATATAAGGGCGCAAAGCCCCCACGACGAATATTCGCAGGGTCGACACAGGGCGGTTGACTAGGCTTCAAGTTATGCTGTTTTACCGCACCTTATTGGATTAATCACCCAGTTTACCAACGGTCCAGCGACGCCATCTTCTTACAAAAAGCCCAGGCACGAAGCATGGAGTTTGGATGAGCATTTTTATGACGGCCTGAAAAATGATACCGAATACCAAAGATGGCGTTGGTTTGACAAAGCTCTGCGAAAAGCCATTGAACATATTCTTCAGAGAAGCCGAAGAGGACAAGTGGGAAGGATTATTTTCCCATATGGGTTGGGCAAGGCTTGCGGGCAGTATCTCACAAGTGGCGAACGCAACATATGGGAGACTAAATATTTCCCTGTGATGTGCAAATTAGCTCAGAAACTGCAAGAACGTGGTATAGACACTTTAATGATATGTCCTGTAAATAATGACACGCCAACTCGCTCTCCAACCCATGGCATCTTTAGACACAAGATTCCACGTATGGCCATTCCACCTGTTTCTACGAATGATAAAGACTCTGTTTCTACTGTCGGACCTGCCGCTGACGTGAGAGAAGACGGGTCAGCTGTCGTGGAAGATACCACGAGCGTTGCTGTGGAAGATGATCCATCTACCGGCGCCATGTCTGTTACTGTAGGAGATGAAGTGCTCACTATTGTGGAAGACGACGACAATGAAAGACAAAGAGAAAATGGAAATGGAATATAATGAAGATGAGATTAGAAAAGCTGTAGAATCTATATTGTAATATTTCATACAAATTAAACCACAAAAAAAGAAATGTTAACCTGTATTTTTATTTACTTTTCCTAATTTCTCTACACACACACACACACACATTTATTTATTTATTGTTTCCTAATTTCTCTGTACAAAAAGAAAAACTATGAATTACATATTATAAAAGCCTCTAACAACTCTATGTGACAAGGTGTATATAAGACGAAGGTTATGTTAAAAAATCTTTTTAATCGCTTCGAGATGTGTTCCAACTACATGCGAGCCAAATTACGGAGACTCAAAGATTCTATTATTGAAGTGGATTTCCCCAACGATGATATATTTAAACCCGGGGACTGTATTGTCTATGATCTTCCTGCCCTACACCAGTTTTCTAATGGTTACTCCCAACAGCTGTGGGAAAAATATCCTTATGGGGTGGTTGAAAAGAAAATATGTCCTGAAACGCTTTGTGCTGTAGTTACGGATCGTGACACTCCAGGAAATATAATCCTCTCCCCGCCACCAGAATCTAATGTGCAGCCTTATCTCTTAGCCCTCATATGTCAATATAGTGTAGGTGCGTCTATTGAAAATAATGACATTAACCAATTTCATATTAAGCACAGTAAAGATATTGATTTAGTAGCGGGATTGCGGAGAGATACAACTATCAACAGACGATGGTGTTTTAAAAAGGCCGTGAGTCGCATTATGAGCGAAGCCAAGAGTAATAATTCTATCAAACGGATAGTTATGCCATTTGGTATAGGCTGCAATTCTGGGGTGGGTTGGTCTAGAGCGGGTGAAGAAGAAGAATGGCTGGCATCTTACTACCCTACACTGGCTCATTTGGCCCATGTAATGAAAAAATGCAAAAAAGAATTTGTGCTGGTGCGTCCTAAACAAGATGGGGCAGGGAAAGGTCAAGTACCGCCACAAGTAGTGAAAAGACCATCGAGTAAAAGGAGGAACCTTAGATCTTATTACACTAACGACGAATAATAAAAAAGTGCTTGTTTTTTTTTTGTATATGTACTCATAATAAAATAAAAAATTGTATAAATGTCAAGTTTTTTTTTTATCTGTTAAAGTAGTTTTTAAAAATAAGAGAGAGACCTCATCACTTATTCACCCCCATGACAAGTACTCTAGCAAATACTACCTGACATTTTTTTTTTTAACATATTTCATCTTCAAGGGGAGTGTGCAATAATAATAATAATAATGATACATGATTTTTTTTTATTTAGGTAAAAAACACACACATATATATATATATATATATATATATATATATATATATACAAACAAAATAATGTTCTGATTGAACAGAGTCTGGGTTGGGGGACAAAGTCTCGGGATTTGGGGATAACCCCCTCCCCCCCATCAGGCCACCTGCACATTGTTCCTGTAGTATGTCCCCTTTGCATCATTAGTTCCTAAGAGTTATCTTGTGGGTAGAGCTTTATCTAGATCTGCCTTAATGACGGGATGCAAATTTTCCCTCTAATAAACCTCATCCTCTGGCGCAATTTCCTCAGCTTCGGAGGTGGAACTATAATCCCCATAATCCCCAAAGAAAATTTCTCTAAATGCATTCTGCGCTCGAACTTTGTCATGATAAATAAACCAGTTTTCACGCTGTTTAAAATCAATCCCCGCAAACTGTTTTTCTATTTCACCTTGGGCTTGCACCCACTCGATAAAGTTGGGTATTCCATTATACGCCACATTAATCAAGCCTATTCCTATTTCGACAGGTAGTCTTATTTCTGTTTCGTCACAAAAACTGCCATATACGGTCTCAACGGCGTTAATTTTTTTTGTTTTCTGTCTTTGAACATGTGAGTCTTCTAAATCTGCGCCTTCATACTGCTTTTCAATTGCCGCCAAAGCCTTGACGCGTGCGATGAACTTGGGCAATTCCTCATACTCCACGACGCAATGACCTCGTGAAATAAATACCAGGGGCGATTCCCTGCATTGCATCTTCCTCTTTTCCTCAACATCTACAGCCTGATGGCCGAGCTCTGATAAAAGATATAACAGAAAAAATTAATTGCATACGCCCATAGAGAGAGAGAAAAAAATCGTTGAACTTTATTGGATTTCTTTTAGATTTAACTTTTAACTACTTGGAACGAATTATCAATGAGGCACAAACCATGACAAGTCCTGTAAAGTATTAGGGTTTATGCATACCATTTATAGTCTCCATCACAGCTTGGTCGTATGATCTCTCACTGAGAACCCCACACCCACCCCAGCCAGATATAGGCCGAGACCTCCTGAACTTGCTGCCAGGGGTCGCCAGTTTATTTTTTTTTGTTTTTTTATCTATAAGTTGGAATAAATAAGCTCGTATTTCCTTGAACGTTTTTTGACAAAATTCTTGATGTGGGAAACAAATACTCAAATGTGTGAGGGAATGAAAATGCGCGAAGAGGCCATAATGGTCCTAAGAACACTCATTCTTTCCACAGTCACTGATACGTCGCCGGCTGGATGGATTGCAATTGCTTATTTACTGCCCTAAAATCATTGATCCGGGGGGTGGGGGCGAGATACTGCCTCATTTAGAGAAATTTGCTATGTGCAAGAGCTCGGACGTTGGGGAACTGAACCGGGTCCTGCACGAAGGTTGCTCAACATTCCGCTCGAATATGGACAAAAATAGAATCTCTCTCTCTCTCTTTCTGAGGTAAAGAACCTTTTGAGAACTAGCACTCAAAGGTTATAAAAAAGATTAACAACTTTATAATTAGAGAGGCTGCTAAGATAATGAATCATTTAGTGAAATTTGTAATGTCCAATATCTCGGACGTTGGGGAACTGAACCAGGACCCGCACGAAGGTTGTTCAACATTCCGCTCGAATATGGACAAAAATAGAATCTCTCTCTCTCTCTCTCTCTCTTTCTTTCTGAGGTAAAGAACCTTTTTGAGACCTAGCACTCAAAGGTTAAAAAAAAAGATTAACACCTTTATAATTAGAGAGACAGCTAAGATACTGCATCATTTAGTGAAATTTGTAATGTCCATTAGCTCGGACGTTGGGGAACTGAACCAGGGCCCGCACGAAGGTTGCTCTGCTCCTGTGCAAATGAGGAAACATTTGGGAGAAAGAGAGGAAGAAAGATTTACTCCCTTGGAAAACCTTTATAAAAAATTAGTGGCCAGAGCTTTGCAAATATTGGCAACTTTCATTTTTTATACAGAATGAAACTCTTAATTACTAAATAATATATATCCTGAAGAATAAATCTTCCTCTATGAGACATATATTTTTAGTTAGTTTTAAAAGTTTGTAATTATGGTAATGATAAAGCCTTCCAACCATGGCTCATTAAAAGTTTTTTTTTGTTTATGAAATCGTGTAAGTATTTATGCAATATTTATTATCAAACAATCATAATACGCAGTGGCATATCATTTTTATAAAGAGGCTTTATAAGGTAAATATAATAGCAATGCGAAACTCTTTCTATCTGACGTATTATTTTAAATAAATACATTTGGGCGAAAAACATGTCTATTGGCCGCGTGAGCGACTTAGGGTGGGCTCTTGCAGATTCTATGTATTTTAATCTCTAAACATTTGAGTGCCAAAAACAACTCTCGTGCAGGCCCGCATTCAGTTCTCGACGTTCAAGCTTTTGTTATAGTAAATGTCTCTAAAAATGAGGCCGTATCTCGCCCTGACCAACTGTTTTTGGCTCAATTGTAATCCATCCAGCCGCAGTCAGCAGGGCAGGACCCAGTGCAGGTTTGGAAGGCTTTGGAAATTAGAGCACCGTAAGATTGTGAGTGTTCAAGTTTAGGGGGGACTAAGTATTTTGCGCGAATGTGAAAGCCCTGGGTTTATTTGTGTAAGTTAAAAATTTAGTTTTTGTTTGTGTATAAGAGTTTAGCAATGTGTTTAAGTAAGATTGTGCAACTGTTTTAAGTTTAGGGGGGGGGGACTAAGTATTTTGCGCGAATGTGAAAGCCCTGGGTTTATTTGTGTAAGTTAAAAATTGAGTTTTTGTTTGTGTATAAGAGTTTAGCAATGTGTTTAAGTAAGATTGTGCAACTGTTTTAAGTTTAGGGGGGACTAAGTACAGATAGCGCCAGTCGTTGCGCTATATGAAGTTATTGGGCCCCCACCACAAGAGCTGAAAACTATTATTATGTTAAAAAATGAAATTTAATACAAAATACCCCAATACGTATTAAATTGCTTAAACCACTCAACTACTTTCCTTTATAGTATATTTAAGAATGTCAAATTAATGTTAGAAGTGTCAAACCCAACACAATATGGCTGAGGCCCCACTATTTAAACTTCTTTTCGTATGCTATGAAATATCACAGGTATTGTTAATGCTTGTAACGTTTATTACAAAAGATAGACATACATTTGATGCTATTTTTCATATTAAAATCTAATTTGAGGCCCGAAAACTATATCTATAAACAGGTTAGAACCATACAAATTCAAGTATGCCTTTTTCACCAGTAATCAACTGTATGCCACAGAAAATGGAATCTTTACTTTAGCTACAGAAAACGGAGCAAAGCCAAGGGGGGATGACTGAAATAAACAGTTTCCAACCTGACTCTTCTCGCACATAAACATGTCTTTCTTGACCTCATTTCAAATTATATAGAGTACTGAAAGCTCATTTTCCATAGCAAATATACTAAGGAACTCATTTTACGACTAGAACGCAAACTAGGACCCCTCATTCAGATTCAAAACACGAGAATTATTGACTGAACATTTCCCCACTATCAAGCACACAGGACTCTTTAAAGCTATCTTAACTTCTTTAAAACCCCTATATGACCCATCTCACATGCAGATCCTGTTCTATGACTCGCCCTTCATGTCAATGTACCCCACAGTATCATGCAAATTCAAGATAAGGCTTACTACACCTATATATCCAAAATGGTCTTTGTAAGGAATCTTGACCCCCCCCTTGTATGCCTGACCCCCACTGGGGTTATCCACCTCTGACCATTACAGAAAATGGAGCTGTGCCCAAGGACTCCCTATACTATTCAGTCATAGCCTCATTAAAGTACTCCAAAAACTTCTATATTCGCTTTCAACTGTGTTTCTTGGTTTGAATCTATTGAACATTCACCCTCTGATCCATTCAAAAGTAAGGGCCCCCAAATTGATACCGTAGTACTCTCGTAACACCCCCGGGACAAATCGTGCATTTTTGCTCATGCCATTAAAATACTCCAAAAACGTTTATATGCCTTTCACCAGTGTATTTTTTGGTTTCCAACTATTGAACATTCATCCTCGGTACCTCTCATAAGTAGAGACCCCCTTCTTGAGGCAATAGACTCATCTTAAAGCAAGGCGACAAAAAGTAAAAAAAAACAGGTTAGGATAGGGCACCAGTTCCTCAGGTACACCATGGGTGGTGGTCCCCCCGGGACCCCAGGGGGGACCACCACCCCACCACCGCCAGCCAGCCAGGAGCGCGCTGACTGTGCCCTAACCTAACCACCTAAAACAAGAGGGATGGACGATCTGGCGGGACAGGGTCAAGTCGGCATGGAAGTGCCCAACCGTTTCTGAAATTTTTTTACCTCAATCTGTCTCCTTATTCACTTCTGGCGGCGCCACACTCAGGCTGGGCGGCGCTACACTCAGGCTGGGCGGCGCTACACTCAGGCTGGGTGGCTCCACACTCAGGCTGGGCGGCTCCACACTCAGGCTGGGCGGCTCCACACTCAGGCTGGGGGGCGCTACACTCAGGCTGGGCGGCTCCACACTCAGGCTGGGCGGCGCTACACTCAGGCTGGGGGGCGCTACACTCAGGCTGGGGGGCGCTACACTCAGGCTGGGCGGCTCCACACTCAGGCTGGGCGGCTCCACACTCAGGCTGGGCGGCTCCACACTCAGGCTGGGCGGCGCTACACTCAGGCTGGGGGGCGCTACACTCAGGCTGGGCGGCTCCACACTCAGGCTGGGCGGCTCCACACTCAGGCTGGGCGGCTCCACACTCAGGCTGGGGGGCGCTACACTCAGGCTGGGCGGCTCCACACTCAGGCTGGGCGGCTCCACACTCAGGCTGGGCGGCGCTACACTCAGGCTGGGCGGCGCTACACTCAGGCTGGGGGGCGCTACACTCAGGCTGGGCGGCTCCACACTCAGGCTGGGCGGCTCCACACTCAGGCTGGGCGGCGCTACACTCAGGCTGGGCGGCGCTACACTCAGGCTGGGGAGCGCTACACTCAGGCTGGGCGGCTCCACACTCAGGCTGGGCGGCTCCACACTCAGGCTGGGCGGCTCCACACTCAGGCTGGGGGGCGCTACACTCAGGCTGGGCGGCTCCACACTCAGGCTGGGCGGCTCCACACTCAGGCTGGGCGGCTCCACACTCAGGCTGGGCGGCTCCACACTCAGGCTGGGGGGCGCTACACTCAGGCTGGGCGGCGCTACACTCAGGCTGGGCGGCTCCACACTCAGGCTGGGCGGCTCCACACTCAGGCTGGGCGGCTCCACACTCAGGCTGGGCGGCTCCACACTCAGGCTGGGGGGCGCTACACTCAGGCTACACTCTTGCGTCACGCACGGCAGAAGACAGACCCCGAAATGAAGTTGTTCCTATCACGTATTAATAACTAAATATGACTAAAAAATTAACTAATACTTATAAAACTAATTGATTTAATAGTATTAATTCGATTTATACAGATAGACCCTAGCTGCCTCAATGAAGAAATAATATATTAGAGTTCTCTCTCTGAATCGGAAGTGAAGGGTGAGGATGGCTTCTGGGCGCCACACTACTCACGCTGCTGGTGGCTTACCAAACAAACAAACTGATAGAGTTGTTACAAAAACAAACCCTTCATATACCGCCAAAGAGATGACGTGTCCCCGTTAAGCAGCTGCTTGGTTCTGCGCCCTCACATCTGTGATAAGATAAACCCCAACAGTTTAACGTTTACAGCTAGGCCAAGATTAATGCAGCATAGTGTGTGGGCGTAGTGAGAGCTAGTATGCTGCATGATAGTGTTGGGGTAGTAGAGCTAGTATGCTGCATGATAGTGTTGGGGTAGTAGAGCTAGTATGCTGCATGATAGTAATGGGGTAGTAGAGCTAGTATGCTGCATGATAGTAATGGGGTAGTAGAGCTAGTATGCTGCATGATAGTGTGAGGGATAGTGAGAACTGGTATGCTGCACGAAAGTGTGACGGGGTAGTGAGAACTGGTATGCTGCACGAAAGAGTGAGAGGGGGTAGTGAGAGCTGTAATGCTGCACGATAGTGTGAGTGGTAGTGAGAGCTAGTATGCTGCACGATTGTGTAAGGGGTAGTGAGAGCTGGTATGCTGCACGATAGTGTGGGGGGGATAGTGAGAGCTGGTATGCTGCACGATAGTGTAAGAGGGTAGTGATATCTGGAATGCTGCACGATAGTGTGAGAGGGGTAGTGAGAGCTGATATGCTGCTCGAAAGTGTGACGGGGTAGTGAGAGCTGGTATGCTGCATGATAGTGTGAGGAGGGGTAGTGAGAGCTAGTATGCTGCACGGTAGTATGAGGGGTAGTGAGAGCTAGTATGCTGCACGATAGTGTCAGGGAGGGTGGTGAGAGCTGTTATGCTGCACGATATTGTTAGGGGTAGTAAGAGATGGTATGCTGCATCATAATGTGAGGGGTAGTGAGAGCTCGTATGCTGCACGATAGTGAGAAGGGGTAGTGAGAGCTCGTATGCTGCACGAAAGTGCGAGGGGAGTGAGAGCTGTTATGCTGCACGATAGTGTGAGACAGGGTAGTGAGAGCTGGTATGCTGCATGATAGTGTGAGGGGTAGTGAAGCTGGTATGCTGCTTGATAGTGTGAGGGATAGTGAGAGCTGATATGTTGCACGATAGTGTGACAGTATAGTGAGAGCGGGTATGCTGCACGATAGCGTGACAGAGTAGTGAGAGCAGGTATGCTGCACGATAGTGTGAGGGGTAGTGAAAGCTGGTATGCTGCATGATAGTGTGAGGGGGTAGTGAGAGCTAATATGCTGCACGATAGTGTGAACGGTAGGGAGAGCTGGTATGCTGCACGATGACGTGAGGGGTAGTGAGAGCTGGTATGCTGCATGATAGTTTGAGGGGTAGTGAGAGCTGGTATGCTGCACGATAGTGTGAGGGGTAGTGAGAGCTGGTATGCTGCACGATAGTGTGAGGGAGGGTGGTGAGAGCTGGTATGCTGCATGATTGTGTGAGGGGGTAGTGAGAGCTGGTATGCTGCATGATAGTGCGAGGGAGGGTATTGATAACTAGTATGCTGCACGATAGTGTAAAGGGTAGTGAGAGCTGGTATGCTGCATCATAATGTGAGGGTTAGTGAGAGCTGGTATGCTGCACGATAATGTGACAGGGTAGTGAGAGCTGGTATGCTGCATCATAATGTGAGGGTTAGTGAGAGCTGGTATGCTGCACGATAATGTGACAGGGTAGTGAGAGCTGGTATGCTGCACGCTAGTGTGACAGGGTAGGGAGAGCTGGTATGCTACATGATAGTGTGAGGGTTAGTGAGAGCTGGTATGCTGCACGATAGTGAGAGGGGATAGTGAGAGCTGGTATAGTGCACGAAAGTGCGAGGGGTAGTGAGAGCTGGTATGCTGCACGATAGCGTGACAGGGTAGTGAGAGCTGGTAGGCTGCACGACAGTGTGAGGGGGTAGGGAGAGCTGGTATGCTGCATGATAGTGTGAGGGTTAGTGAGAGCTGGTATGCTGCACGATAGCGTGAGAGGGTAGTGAGAGCTGGTACGCTGCACGATAGTGTAACAGAGTAGTGAGAGCTGGTATGCTGCACGATAGTTTGAGGGGTAGTGAGAGCTGGTATGCTGCACGATAGTGTGAGGGGGGTAGTGAGAGCTAGTATGCTGCACGATAGTGTGAGAGGGTAGTGAGATCTGGTATGCTGCACGATAGTGTGACAGGGTAGTGAAACCTGGTATGCTGCACGATAATGAGAGGGGTACTGAGTGTTCGTATGCTGCACGATAGTGTGAGGGGGTAGTGAGAGCTGGTATGCTGCACGATAGTGTATGGGGTAGTGAGAGCTGGTATGCTGCACGATAGTGTGAGGGGTGTAGTGAGAACTGGTATGCTGCACGAGAGTGTGAGAGGGGGAAGTGAGAGATGTTATGCTGCACGAAAGTGTGAGAGGTTGTGAGAGCTTGTATGCTGCACAATAGTGTGAGGGGGTAGAGAAGCTGGTATGCCGCACAATAGTGTGAGGGGTAGTGAGAGCTAGTGTGCTGCACGATGGTGTAAGGGGTAGCGATATCTGGAAAGCTGTACAATAGTGTGACGGGGGATAGTGAGAGCTGGTATGCTGCATGACGTGTGAGTGGGGGTAGTGAGAGCTGGTATGCTGCACGATAGTGGGACAGGGTAGTGAGAGCAGGTATGCTGCATGATAGCGTGAGGGGGGGGGGGTAGTGAGAGCTGGTATGTTGCACTATAGTGTGAGGGGTAGTGAGACCTAGTATGCTGCACGATAGTGTGAGGGGTAGTGAAAGCTGGTATGCTGCTCGATAGTGTGACAGGGTAGTGAGAGCTGGTATGCTGAATGATTACGTGAGGAGTAGTGAGAGCTGGTATGCTGCACGCTAGTGTGACAGGGTAGTGAGAGCTGGTATGTTGCATGATAGTGTGAGGGTTAGTGAGAGCTGGTATGCTGCATGATAGTGTGAGGGTTAGTGAGAGCTGGTATGCTGCATGATAGTGTGAGGGTTAGTGAGAGCTGGTATGCTACACGATAGTGTGAGGGGTAGTGAGAGCTAGTATGCTGCACGATAGTGTGAGGGGGGGAGGATGTGAGAGCAGGTATTCTGCATGATAGTGTGAGGGGTATTGAGACCTGGTATGCTGCATCATAATGTGAGGGGTAGTGAGAGCTCGTATGCTGCACGATAGTGAGAGGGGGTAGTGAGAGCTGGTATAGTGCACGAAAGTGCGAGGGGTAGTGAGAGCTGGTATGCTGCACGATAGTGTCAGCGGGGTAGCGAGAGCTAGTATGCTGCATGATAGTGTGAGGGTTAGTGAGAGCTGGTATGCTGCACGATAGCGTGACAGGGTAGTGAGAGCAGGTATGCTGCACGAAAGTGTGAGGGGTAGTTAAAACTGGTATGCTGCATGATAATGTGAGGGGTAGTGAGAGCTAATATGCTGCATGATAGTGTGAGGGGTAGTGAGAACTGGTATGCTGCACGATAATGTGAGGGATAGTGAGAGCTGGTATGCTGCATAATAGTTTGAGGGTTAGTGAGAGCTGGTATGCTGCCCGAATGTGTGACAAGGAAGTGAGAGCTGGTATGCTGCACGATTGTGTGAAAGGTTGTGAGAGCTGGTATGCTGCATGATAGTGTGAGGGTTAGTGAGAGCTGGTATGCTGCATGATAGTGTGAGGGTTAGTGAGAGCTGGTATGCTGCACGATAGTGTAACAGGGTAATGAGAGCTGGTATGCTGCACGATAGTGTGCGAGGTAGTAAGAGTTGGTATGCTGTACGGTAGTTTGAGGGGTAGTGAGAGCTTGTATGCTGCACGATAGTGTGAGGAGAGAATAGTGAGAGCTTGTATGCTGCACGAGAGTGTGAGGGGGATAGTGAGAGTTGGTATGCTACACGATAGTGTGAGGGGGTAGTGAGAGCTAATATGCTGCACGATAGTGTGAGAGGGTAGTAAGAGCTGATATACTGCACGATAGTGTGAGGGTAGTGAGAGCTGGTATGCTGCACGATAGTGTAAGGGGGTACTGAGAGATGATATGCTGCACGAAAGAGTGACGGGGTAGTGAGAGCTGGTATGCTGCTCGATAGTGTGAGAGGAGGTAGTGAGAGCTGGTATGCGTCACTATAGTGTGAGAGGTAGTGAGAGCTGGTATGCAGCACGATTGTGTAAGGGGTCGTGAGAGCTGGTATGCTGCACTATAGTGTAAGGGGTAGTGAGAGCTGGAATGCTGCACGATGGTTTGAGGGGGGGGGGGACAGTAACAGCTGGTATGCAGCACGATAGTGTGAGGTGGTAGTGAGAGCTGGATTGCTGCACGATAGTGTGAGGGAGGGTAGTGAGAGCTGGTATGCTGCACGATAGTGTGAGTGGGTAGTGAGAGCTGGTATGATGCACGATAGTGTGAGGGAGGTAGTGAGAGCTGGTATGCTGCACAATAGTGTGAGAAGGGGTAGTGAGAGCTGGTGTGCTGCACGATAGTGTGAGGGGTAGTGAGAGGAGGTATGCTCCACGATTGTGTGAGGAGGGGTAGTTTGAGCAGGTATACTGCACGATAGTGTGAAGGGGTAGTTTGAGCTGGTATGCCGCACAATTGTGTGAGAGGGTAGTGTGAACTTTTATGCTACACGATAGTGTGAGGGGTAGTGAGTGCTGATATGCTGCACGATAGTGTAAGGGGGTCGTGAGAGCTGATATGCTGCAAGAAAGAGTGACGGGGTAGTGAGAGCTGGTATGCTGTACGATAGTGTGAGAAGGGGTAGTGAGAGCTGGTGTGCTGCACCATAATATGAGGGGGTAGTGAGAGCTGGAATGCTGCACGATAGTGTGAGGGGTAGTGAGAGCTGGAATGCTGCACAATAGTGTGAGGGGTCGTGAGAGCTGGTATGCTGCATGATAGGGTGAGATGTAGTGCGAGCTGGAATACTGCACGATAGTTTGAGGGGTAGTTAGAGCTACTATGCTGTACGAAAGTGTGATGGAGGGTGATGAGAGATGGAATGCTGGACGATAGTGTGAAGGGTAGTGAGAGCTGGTATGCTGCACGAGTGTGAGGGGTAGTGAGAGCAGGTATGCTGCACGATAGTGTGAGTAAGGGGTAGTGAGAGCTGGTATGCTGCATGATAGTGTGAGGGGTAGTGAGAGCTGGTATGGTGCACGATCATGTGAGGGGTAGTGAGAACTGGTATGCTGCTTGATAGTGTGAGAGGTAGTGAGAGCTGGTTGGCTGCATGATAGTGTGAGGAAAGGTAGTGAGAGATGGTATGCTGCACGATTGTGTGAGGTGGTAGTGAGAGCTGGTATGTGTCCCGATAGTGTGAGGGGGTAGTGATACCTGGTATGCTGCACAAACATGTGAAGGGTAGTGAGAGCTGGTATGCTGCATGAAAGTGCGAGGGGTAGTGAGAGCTTGTATGCTTCACAATAATTTGAGGGAGTGGTGAGAGCTGGTATGCTGCACGATAGTGTAAAGGGTAGTGAGAGCTGGTATGCTGCACGACAGTGTGAGGGGGTAGTGAGAGCTGGCATGATGCAAGATAGTGTGAGGGGGGGGTAGTAGGAGCTGGTATGCTGCATGAAAGTGCGAGGGGTAGTGAGAGCTTGTATGCTTCACAATAATTTGAGGGAGTGGTGAAAGCTGGTATGCTGCACGATAGTGTAAGGGGTAGTGAGAGCTGGTATGCTGGATCATAATGTGAGGGGTAGTGAGAGCTCGTATGCTGCACGATAGTGAGAGGGGGTAGTGAGAGCTGGTATGGTGCACGAAAGTTCGATGGGTAGTGAGAGCTGGTATGCTGCACGATAGTGTGAAGGGGTAGTGAGAGCTGGTATACTGCATGATAGTGTGACAGGGTAGTGAGAACAGGTATGCTGCACGATAATGTGAGGGGTAGTGAAAGCTGGTATGCTGCACGATAGTGTGACAGGGTAGTGAGAGCTGGTATGCTGCATGATTACGTGAGGGGTAGTGAGAGCTGGTATGCTGCACGCTAGTGTGACAGGGCAGTGAGAGCTGGTATGCTGCATAATAGTTTGAGGGGTAGTGAGAGCTGGTATGCTGCCCGATTGTGTGAAAAGGAAGTAAGAGCTGGTATGCTGCACGATAGTGTGAGTAGGGGTAGTGAGAGCTGGTATGCTGAACGATAGTGTGAGGGTAGTGAGAGCTGGTATGCTGCACGATAGTGTGAGGGTAGTGAGAACTGGTATGCTGCACGATAGTGTGAGGGTAGTGAGAGCTGGTATGCTGCACGATAGTGTGAGGGTAGTGAGAGCTGGTATGCTGCACGATAGTGTGAGGGTAGTGAGAGCTGGTATGCTGCACGATAGTGTGAGGGGATGTGAGAGCTGGTATGCTGTACGATAGTGTGAAGGAGGTAGTGAGGGCTTGTATGCTGCACGATAGAGTGAGGGGGAGGTAGTGACATCTGGTATGCTGCACGATAGTGTGAGAGGGAGGTAGTGAGAGCTGGTATGGTGCACGATAGTGAGAGAGGTAGTGAGAGCTGGTATTCTGCACGATAGTGTGAGGGGTAGTGAGAGTTAGTATGCTGCACGATAGTGTTAGGGGTAGTGAGAGCTGGCATGATGCAAGATAGTGTGAGGGGGGGGGGTAGTAGGAGCTGGTATGCTGCATGAAAGTGCGAGGGGTAGTGAGAGCTTGTATACTTCACAATAATTTGAGGGAGTGGTGAAAGCTGGTATGCTGCATGATAGTGTGAGGGGTAGTGAGAGCTGGTATGGTGCACGATCATGTGAGGGGTAGTGAGAACTGGTATGCTGCTTGATAGTGTGAGAGGTAGTGAGAGCTGGTTGGCTGCATGATAGTGTGAGGAAAGGTAGTGAGAGATGGTATGCTGCACGATTGTGTGAGGTGGTAGTGAGAGCTGGAATGTGTCCCGATAGTGTGAGGGGGTAGTGATACCTGGTATGCTGCACAAACATGTGAAGGGTAGTGAGAGCTGGTATGCTGCATGAAAGTGAGAGGGGTAGTGAGAGCTTGTATGCTTCACAATAATTTGAGGGAGTGGTGAGAGCTGGTATGCTGCACGATAGTGTAAAGGGTAGTGAGAGCTGGTATGCTGCACGACAGTGTGAGGGGGTAGTGAGAGCTGGCATGATGCAAGATAGTGTGAGGGGGGGGGTAGTAGGAGCTGGTATGCTGCATGAAAGTGCGAGGGGTAGTGAGAGCTTGTATGCTTCACAATAATTTGAGGGAGTGGTGAAAGCTGGTATGCTGCACGATAGTGTAAGGGGTAGTGAGAGCTGGTATGCTGGATCATAATGTGAGGGGTAGTGAGAGCTCGTATGCTGCACGATAGTGAGAGGGGGTAGTGAGAGCTGGTATGGTGCACGAAAGTTCGACGGGTAGTGAGAGCTGGTATGCTGCACGATAGTGTGAAGGGGTAGTGAGAGCTGGTATACTGCATGATAGTGTGACAGGGTAGTGAGAGCAGGTATGCTGCACGATAATGTGAGGGGTAGTGAAAGCTGGTATGCTGCACGATAGTGTGACAGGGTAGTGAGAGCTGGTATGCTGCATGATTACGTGAGGGGTAGTGAGAGCTGGTATGCTGCACGCTAGTGTGACAGGGCAGTGAGAGCTGGTATGCTGCATGATAGTGTGAGGGTTAGTGAGAGCTGGTATGCTGC
The DNA here is from genome assembly GCF_040958095.1 of Procambarus clarkii. Taxonomy (NCBI): domain Eukaryota; kingdom Metazoa; phylum Arthropoda; class Malacostraca; order Decapoda; family Cambaridae; genus Procambarus; species Procambarus clarkii. Next base: position 25,405,783 of record NC_091160.1, read on the forward strand.
ATGATAGTGTGATTGTTAGTGAGAGCTGGTATGCTACACGATAGTGTGAGGGGTAGTAAGAGCTAGTATGCTGCACGATAGTGTGAGGGGGGGTTAGTGAGAGCAGGTATTCTGCACGATAGTGTGATAGGGTAGTGGGTGCTGGTATGCTGCACGATAGTGTAAGGGGTAGTGAGAGCTGGTATGCTCCATCATAATGTGAGGGGTAGTGAGAGCTGGTATGCTGCACGAAAGTGCGAGCGGTAGTGAAAGCTGGTATGCTGCATGATAATGTGAGGGTTAGTGAGAGCTGGTATGCTGCACGATAGCGTGACAGGGTAGTGAGAGCAGGTATGCTGCACGAAAGTGTGAGGGGTAGTGAAAGCTGGTATGCTGCATGATAATGTGAGGGGTAGTGAGAGCTAATATGCTGCATGATAGTGTGAGGGGTAGTGAGAACTGGTAAGCTGCAGGATAATGTGAGGGATAGTGAGAGCTGATATGCTGCATAATAGTTTGAGGGGTAGTGAGAGCTGGTATGCTGCCCGATTGTGTGACAAGGAAGTAAGAGCTGGTATGCTGCACGATAGTGTGAGAAGGGGTAGTGACAGCTGGTATGCAGCTCGATAGTGTGAGGGTAGTGAGAGCTGGTATGCTGCACGATAGTCTAAGGGTAGTGAGAGCTGGTATGCTGCACGATAGTGTGAGGGTAGTGAGATCTGGTATGCTGCACGATAGTGTGAGGGTAGTGAGAGCTGGTATGCTGCACGATAGTGTGAGGGTAGTGAGAGCTGGTATGCTGCACGATAGTGTGAGGGGAAGTGAGAGCTGGTATGCTGTACGATAGTGTGAAGGAGGTAGTGAGAGCTTGTATGCTGCACGATAGAGTGAGGGGGAGGTAGTGACATCTGGTATGCTGCACGATAGTGTGAGAGGGAGGTAGTGAGAGCTGGTATGGTGCACGATAGTGAGAGAGGTAGTGAGAGCTGGTATTCTGCACGATAGTGTGAGGGGTAGTGAGAGTTAGTATGCTGCACGATAGTGTTAGGGGTAGTGAGAGCTGGTATTCTGCCCAATAGTGTGAGGGATAGTGAGAACTGGTATGCTGCCCGATAGTGTTAGGGGTAGTGAGAATTGGTATGCTGCATGATAGTGTGAGGAGTAGTGAGAGCTGGTATGCTGCAAGAAAGTGTTAAGGGGTAGTGTGAGGTGGTATGCTGCACGATAGTGTGAGGGGAAGTGAGAGCTGGTATGTTGTACGATAGTGTGAGGGGAAGTGAGAGCTGGTATGCTGCACGATAGTGTGAGAAGGGGTAGTGAGAGCTGGTATGGTGCCCAATAGTGTGAGGGATAGTGAGAGCTGGTATGCTGCATGATAGTGTGAGGAGTAGTGAGAGCTGGTATGCTGCATGATAGTGTGAGGAGTAGTGAGAGCTGGTATGCTGCAAGAAAGTGTTAAGGGGTAGTGTGAGGTGGTATGCTGCACGATAGTGTGAGGGGAAGTGAGAGCTGGTATGCTGTACGATAGTGTGAAGGAGGTAGTGAGAGCTTGTATGCTGCACGATAGTGTGAGAGGTAGTGAGAGCTGGTATTCTGCACGATAGTGTGAGGGGTAGTGAGAGTTAGTATGCTGCACGATAGTGTTAGGGGTAGTGAGAGCTGGTATTCTGCCCAAAAGTGTGAGGGATAGTGAGAGCTGGTATGCTGCACGCTACTGTGAGGGGTAGTGAGAGCTGGCATTCTGCACAATAGTGTGAGGGGTAGTGAGAGCTAGTATGGTGCACGATAGTGTGAGGGGGTAGTGAGAGCTGGTATGCTGCCCGATAGTGTGAGGGGTAGTGAGAACTGGTATGCTGCACGCTACTGTGAGGGGGTAGTGAGAACTGGCATTCTGCACAATAGTGTGAGGGGTAGTGAGAGCTAGTATGGTGCACGATAGTGTGAGGGGTAGTGAGAGCTGGTATGCTGCCCGATAGTGTGATGGGTAGTGAGAACTGGTATGCTGCACGGTAATACGAAATCAAAGAGCAAGATTCAAAATCTTGCTCTCTTAAATCTGGTGTTAATCGTGATAATTGAGGCTATATCTCTGCCGTGAGAAGTTGTTGGTCTTGATTACAAACTTTGAGAGCTACCAAACCTACCAAACGAATACTGGTAGCAGCAGTGGGATCCAGAAAATTTTTTTCTGGAAGCAAAAGTTCCAGTACCCAGCATCGCCTCGTGTTCCAGCCAAAACCGCCGCCACCGCCACCGCCATAAGCCGCCATCCTGCCACCCACGCATCAAATATTGTGCCAGACCGGGGTCCTGCCATCAACCACTACTCCAGGCTAACGTTTTAGAACGTTCTTATCTCCAGTTTGTAAACACGCCTCACATGTGCCTCTTCAGATCTTCACGACGCTTCTCCTACTTTGGCTACTGGTGATCCTCATAAATTACAACCCTGAGATAAGTAATTGCTAGTTGAGAACAACGTGCCAAGTGTTAAAAAGTGACTTATGTAATAATTCCCATAATATCCTGTGAATTAACCATTCAGTGACTTGTTAAATATTGGAGCTGGTTCAGTACTGCACTCCCCACAGTTTTCCTGTGTGATTTCAACATTCCTGCTTCTTACAGTAATTTCATTGAATTTTAATTGTTCTCCTAGAGTGTTATTGGTAAATTCAAATTCCAGTGAATTAAGAAATCCTTGTTTTAGTAGCAGTTAAGGATTTGTGCAATATAATTTTTTTTTAATTTCTCCAGACCTAACTTGAAATTTATCCTTTAAGCATTTTATTTTAAACTTTTACCATAGGAGTTATATACATTCCTGTGTCCAGTTTATGTGCTACATCCATATTTCTTGCATTGCCACTTGTTGTGTTGAATCTTTTTAATGAAATTTTGCAATTGCACTTCCAGTTTTTATTCTAAATTGCTGTGCTTAGTCTGGTTTAATTAATTTACATACATCTAATTCCAGTCATTTTTTAATGAAAGATTGCTAAATTTAGTTTACAATTGCTTGTTCTTAATTATTTTCTTGCCTAGCCCAATTTAATAATTTTATTTCTGCCATTTTTACTTTAGCCAAGTTGATATTTTTTTGTGTTTATTTTTGTGTATACTATTTCTGATGCCAGGTGCACTTAATTATAATCTGCGTTCAAATATTACTTCCACGGCTGTGACAATGCCTACCACTGTTGAAACCCCTTCAGAATCAATGGGAACAGTTGCTCGTCCCAATGGCCAGAGATCAGCTCAGGAAATGGCTATTCCTCTTTTTGCTGGGGAATCGCGTTTATTAGAATCATGGTTTAGTAAGGTTGAAGCGAAAACAGTTGCACGTTTTTCTAAGCCTACTGATGCCGAATACTTAGCAATTGCACGGTCAGCCGTGGACACAACCAAAGGTGATGCACGTTTTGTTGTTGATGAGAAAGCCATTGTTAGCCTCCAGTCTTGGCCTGAATTTAAGGATTTCTTTCGCCGTCGCTTTGTTAATAAAGGAGACCTTGACCCATATAGGTTAGTCAAGAAAATTGCCAATGCCACCATGCAGCCTGGTGAATCGTTTAATGCGTTTACTAGCCGTCTCGATCAGTATCTGTATGCCTTAGTTTCTGCTATGAATAATTCGACTTGGTTAGATAAAGACAATAATCTGTCCCCTGAGGCTATGGCCAAAATGATAGCATTTGGTACTTTAATGCATTTTGCCCCCGAGCATACAAAACCAATCGTTGAGCAACAAAATTTTGGTGTTAAACATGAAATTGGTGAAGTGTTTGAGGCTATTAACAATGCCGCCGATAAACTAGCTCCCCGAAGTGCTCAACTGTTGCCACCCTCTGATGCTGTAAATGTAGTCACAAGCTCTCAGCATCCTCCCACAAATTCTCAAAACTCTTGGTCGCAGAAGCGTACCTATGCTCGTAGCCCCCAGTCAAATTCGCCGCCTCATAAAATGCCGAAACGCCATAGTCCACAACCATCCACTCCCTCATGTTGGCATTGTGGTAAGAGTAACCACCTTGCAAGGGACTGTTGGTCCGCCCCTAGATCATCACCTCCTAGACAATTCTCTCGGCCCCCTCATCAATCTAATCATTCTAGGCTTCCATATTGCACGTACCATAAACAAGTTGGTCACCACACTGCGGATTGTAGAGCTAGGCAAAGGACATCTCCACCTCGTAACTCCCATGGTCAGTCTTGGCGAGGCTCACAGCGTCCAAGACATTATCAGAACTCTCGTAATTACAACTCCCAGCCCAGCTATAATGCAATTTCAAATTATAATGCTCAGTCACAGAATGCTGGAGCTCACAATGTTCACTCCATGTCGTCGGGAAACCCCCAAGGCCATCCGCTAACCAATTCAAGCTAGCCAATCCTAGTGCCCTCCCTGTGTATTCAGTAGCTACCCAAAATAGATTTGGACACTTGACAGAGGAGGACACTGACTCTAGACCAGTTGTAGATGTTGACGGATCCACAGTAAATTTGACACAAACAAGACGCAGATATCCCGGACAACATAAGTCAAAAATAGTAACTTGTCCAGTCTCAAGTGATGGTCCCCTTGTATCAGCCATTGTACATGGTAGAGTTTTAAAAGTTTTTCTTGACTCAGGTGCAAAAATTAATATTGTCAAGCCCTCAGCTCTTAGAGACATTGAAAGTAAGCACCCTACTATTTTAAAACAGTCACACATACCTTTTCTAAGTGGTATTTCAGGAAATAAAGTAAAAGTTCAGGGTGAAATTGACCTCCCACTCAAGTTCAATGATGTCACATTGTCTATAACATGTTTAGTTGTTGACATTATTCATTTTCCTGGAGACATTCTCTTAGGTCTGTACACCATGATTGATGAAAATATTGCATTGTTTCCCCATCGTTGGAACATAAGTATCAAAGACCACGTCATACCCTTGTGTAGCATGTATCGACAGGGCCACGAGTTCAACCTTCAATCAGATTATGTTAATTTTGTTGACACCCGCCTTGCTAGCGTAGGTTTGTCAGATCATTGTCGTGGTAGCATACCCGAGAAAACAGGCACTCGATTGAAGCATAGTAGTTGTACAGTTGTTAAGGAGAATGAGTATCGGGACTTTCTGGAAGGGGACGCCCTAACGGATTCTCGTTGTCTCGCTCGCCTGGCAGCTTCCATCTCTGAAGTCAGTGGTTCCACGGCTACTGACACTGTGCTACACCCTCATTCTCTCACCAGAATAAGAGTTAAGGTTCAGGGAGTGCCTGAGTTGTCGGATGTGATTGCGGAAAGTGAAACATGTAAAGTGAATGGTACATTTGTTGAACCCTCCTGGCACACAGTGCAGGATGGTACTGTCTCACTTTTTATCGCGAACACAAGTAATGCCGATATCCATCTCCAGTCTGGTACCCATGTTGTAGATTTTGCCCATTACTCGTTACCGGTGCGAGTTGTGGATGATGTCTCCATGGATCATACTGTTTGTACACTCACACCAGGAGAACAGGGATCTCAGCCAGAGGTGCAAGCGCAACACCTCAGTCCTACTGATTTTCCTGACTCTGTGGCTCAGCTTTTGAAAATTTTGAACAAGAATAGAGCTGTTGTTGCTCTACCAGGAGAAAAATTAGGTCTCACTCCTCTCATTACACATAAAATTCCCCTTGAACAAGGAACTACGCCTATTTATGTACCAGCTTACCGTCTTCCCCATTCTCAGAGAGCAGAAGCAGATAGACTTGTAGAGGAAATGTTACAGAGTGATGTAATTGAATCGAGTAATTCGCCATGGAACGCTCCATTGATTCTTGTACCAAAACGAGATGGGACTTGGAGACCTGTAATCGATTATCGCAAGCTTAACAGAGTAACAATACCTGATCGTTTCCCACTTCCAGTTCTAAATGATTTGTTGCAAAGTATTGGTCGAAACAAAGTATTCTCAACGTTAGATTTGTTGCAGGGATTCTGGCAAATCCCCCTTGATGAGGAAAGTAAACAATTGACAGCCTTTAGTACTCCCAATGGTCATTTTCATTTCAAAAGAATGCCGTTTGGTTTGCGTAGTAGTCCAATAACCTTTTCACGGCTCATGACAAATCTATTTCGTAGATTGATAGGAAGTACGCTTCTAGTTTACCTTGATGATCTCATAATCATGTCGCAAGATGTTCAGACTCATTTCCAGAACCTTGAAAAGGTACTTGCAAAGCTCGCTGAAGCTAATTTAAAAATAAAGCTTGCAAAATGTTCATTTTTAAAGCAAAAGATTAATTTCCTAGGTCATACAGTTACACCTTCAGGTATTACATTGAATGAATCAAAAATTATTGCTGCCCGTGATTTTCCAACACCTCGTACCGCAGAAGCCGTAAGACAGTTCACAGGTCTTGTAGGATTTTATCGTTCATTTATTGCTGGATTCTCTATTATAGCCGCTCCGCTTTACAAGTTGCAAAGAAAAGATGAACCCTTTGTTTGGGGAGAGGCCCAGGATCAGTCATTCAAAAAACTCAAAGCAGCCTTGATTTCGTCACCTGTCCTTAGGTATCCAGATTTTTCTAAACCTTTTACGTTGGTTACAGATGCTAGTGACATAGGTCTAGGTGCTGCATTACTTCAAACAGAAGGTCACAGAGATCACGCAATAGCTTATGCTAGCCGCACATTATCCAAAGAAGAGAAAAATTATAGTGCAACAGAACGAGAAGCCTTGGCAGTTGTTTGGGCACTTAAACATTTCAAGGATACAATTTATAATTACCCAGTTCATGTTCTTACAGATCACCAACCATTAATTCCCTTGTTCAAAAATAAGAATCCAGTTGGAAAGTTTGCTAGATATTTGCTCACAATTCAAGAATTCAATCCCACATTTGGATATATTCCAGGAAAGCAAAATGTTGTAGCCGATGCGTTTTCTCGACACGTAGCTGCGATTCAGTTAAATTACCCAGCATTAGATGCTACAGTAGTAGAAACGGAACAAAGACAAGACCCCATATGGGCACCCGTCATTAAATTTTTGACTAAGCAAGACACTCGCCCGATTCATAAACCACCAGTACCATTGAAAGAACTAGTTATGTTGGACAATTTACTGTGTAGAGTAGTAAAGCTAGGGACAGCCTCGAGGAAATGTTGTCAGTTAGTTGTTCCAGCTGTCTTGGTACCAACTGTGTTAAAAATTATCCATGATGCTCCTGCAAGTGCACATCCAGGAAAGGATCGTACACTCCAACAAGGTCGATTGAAATATTTTTGGCCAAAAATGGCTAAGGAGATTGCTCATTATGTTGACAGATGTTTAACTTGTTTACAGCACAAGGGACATGTTTCAGGACCTAATCCAATTCAGGTGTACCCAGCAACTAAAGCTCCTTGGGAACGAATATCGATGGATTTATTGACAAATTTTGCGGAAACAGAGAAAGGGAACAAACATTTGCTTGTAATGGTCGATAATTTTTCACGGTTTTGCGAACTAGTTCCTATCCCGAACAAAACAGCAGAAACCATAGCCAGCGCATTCCATGACCAAATAATTTGTAGATATAGTATGCCTAAAGTAATCCTTTCAGATAATGGTCCGGAATTCAGTAATAGTATTCTAACTAGCTTGTGTGATTTATATAACATCAAAAAATGTAGCATTATGCCTTACCATCCGGCAAGTAATGGACTAGCTGAACGTACTAACAGGAAAGTGTTAGATGCCTTGAGAGTCACGTTGAATTTTGATAACAACAATTGGGATGATTTTATACCCTTAATTCAGTGTGCTATAAATTCTTCAATTAATGTTTCTACTGGTGACACACCTCACGCTATTCTTTATGGTACAGATAAGATCCTCCCTAATGAATTGATTAACGTACCTCCTACTCCCTTATATAACGTAGATGATTTTGTTCAAGTGAAGCGTAGACAAATGCAATTAGTATTCAAGAAAATACGAGAACAACTGTCCAAAGCAACAGCCGAGTTCACTCTAGCAAGGAATGCACGAGCTAAACCCAATAAAATAACTATTGGATCTGTAGTAATGATACTTAACCAACACAGGTCTGGTCCTATGTACAAGTTAACTAAGAAATTTTTGGGTCCATATAAGGTAATCGAGCTTATTAAAGGTAACAAATACAGACTTAAGAACTTGTTAACAGGAGAGTATATAAATGAGCATTTAGACCACATGAAGTTAGCTAAAATGACTGTTGACGAGACTGATGAGGAAGATGACAATGAACTTACCCAGACAGATACTCCTACTCGGACACCACCTCCTGTGGTTGACAGACCACTGGATGTTCAGCAACCCCATACTAGCAATTATAATCTTAGATCTAGACCTCTCGTTTCAACCGTGCACTCACCACACGTCCATTGGCTAGATGTTAACGAGGATATCTCTCAAGATGATAGTTTGTCACATGAAGTTTCATCTGTTCCGGACCTTCAGTCAGAGCCAGAGTTGTATAGTGCTCTGGATGAGCTAGGTGTAGATATCCGCAGAATTTATAATTGAATGCACTCTGTAGTTATTCTGTTTGTTTTGAAAAAAAAAAAAAAAAAAAAAAACTCAATTGCAGTATTTCTACCACATGTGTCTTATTATTACCATTATATATAATGTATAGTTTTTCTCAACTTTATTTTGTTATGAATTAGATGCCATTGTCAAGTCTACTACCATTTGTATTTTTACAGTGCTTGTCATAAGAGTTATTATTGTTCTAGCAACCACATTGTGGCCAGTGAATCCTGACTGCTATCACGCAGATGTTAGTCTTCTTGATCCAGGTCTTGTATATGCTTGTAAATATATTGCACATTATATATATTGTACATTGGTCTTGTAAATATATTGTATATTTCGAAAAAAAAAAAAAAAAAAGAGAAAAAAAAAATTATCTATCTTGAAATTCAATTGTGGTTGTTAGGTCAGAACTTTGTTCTATTAATGTAATAATTGTTTAATTTTGTATGGTTTTCAAGCACATGCCATTGACACATGTTAATAATTTTGTTTAGGCAATACCTTGGGTTGTATTGTTCATATCTGATCAGTAGACATACACATGTTCTTAATACTCTGATTTAATCAAAGCATTGTTACCATGATTTTCACCTATTATGATGAATTTTTTTTGGTGCATATATGCCGAGTTGTTAGTATTACGCACACCTGATCTTCTTTCAATGTTTTATTATGCAAATTTCACATGTAAGCCATTATTGTATGCCACCGAGGTCCTTTCAGTATCATTGTAACTATATAGCTAGCCAGAGCTTGTCGACAAGGGACGTCGACTTGGTAGCGTGTCCGAGCGGTGTTATACTCAAATTCTGTCAGTTGAAATGTAACCAATCACAGGCAAGTAGGCCTCTGACGTCATGCCAGACAGAGGAGCATCAAGCCATGCTCCCAGCAGCCTCAGTTATCCTCACAGACCCAGAGTAGGTGGACCTCGGCTGGCCAGTTATACACCTGTTTGCCTCACTCAATAAATATATACAGAAGCGACTACTGTGTCTACATTCAACCCGAACAAGGCAAACGAATACTATTCCTATTTCGACAGGTAGTCTTATTTCTGTTTCGTCACAAAAACTGCCATATACGGTCTCAACGGCGTTAATTTTTTTTGTTTTCTGTCTTTGAACATGTGAGTCTTCTAAATCTGCGCCTTCATACTGCTTTTCAATTGCCGCCAAAGCCTTGACGCGTGCGATGAACTTGGGCAATTCCTCATACTCCACGACGCAATGACCTCGTGAAATAAATACCAGGGGCGATTCCCTGCATTGCATCTTCCTCTTTTCCTCAACATCTACAGCCTGATGGCCGAGCTCTGATAAAAGATATAACAGAAAAAATTAATTGCATACGCCCATAGAGAGAGAGAAAAAAATCGTTGAACTTTATTGGATTTCTTTTAGATTTAACTTTTAACTACTTGGAACGAATTATCAATGAGGCACAAACCATGACAAGTCCTGTAAAGTATTAGGGTTTATGCATACCATTTATAGTCTCCATCACAGCTTGGTCGTATGATCTCTCACTGAGAACCCCACACCCACCCCAGCCAGATATAGGCCGAGACCTCCTGAACTTGCTGCCAGGGGTCGCCAGTTTATTTTTTTTTGTTTTTTTATCTATAAGTTGGAATAAATAAGCTCGTATTTCCTTGAACGTTTTTTGACAAAATTCTTGATGTGGGAAACAAATACTCAAATGTGTGAGGGAATGAAAATGCGCGAAGAGGCCATAATGGTCCTAAGAACACTCATTCTTTCCACAGTCACTGATACGTCGCCGGCTGGATGGATTGCAATTGCTTATTTACTGCCCTAAAATCATTGATCCGGGGGGTGGGGGCGAGATACTGCCTCATTTAGAGAAATTTGCTATGTGCAAGAGCTCGGACGTTGGGGAACTGAACCGGGTCCTGCACGAAGGTTGCTCAACATTCCGCTCGAATATGGACAAAAATAGAATCTCTCTCTCTCTCTTTCTGAGGTAAAGAACCTTTTGAGAACTAGCACTCAAAGGTTATAAAAAAGATTAACAACTTTATAATTAGAGAGGCTGCTAAGATAATGAATCATTTAGTGAAATTTGTAATGTCCAATATCTCGGACGTTGGGGAACTGAACCAGGACCCGCACGAAGGTTGTTCAACATTCCGCTCGAATATGGACAAAAATAGAATCTCTCTCTCTCTCTCTCTCTCTTTCTTTCTGAGGTAAAGAACCTTTTTGAGACCTAGCACTCAAAGGTTAAAAAAAAAGATTAACACCTTTATAATTAGAGAGACAGCTAAGATACTGCATCATTTAGTGAAATTTGTAATGTCCATTAGCTCGGACGTTGGGGAACTGAACCAGGGCCCGCACGAAGGTTGCTCTGCTCCTGTGCAAATGAGGAAACATTTGGGAGAAAGAGAGGAAGAAAGATTTACTCCCTTGGAAAACCTTTATAAAAAATTAGTGGCCAGAGCTTTGCAAATATTGGCAACTTTCATTTTTTATACAGAATGAAACTCTTAATTACTAAATAATATATATCCTGAAGAATAAATCTTCCTCTATGAGACATATATTTTTAGTTAGTTTTAAAAGTTTGTAATTATGGTAATGATAAAGCCTTCCAACCATGGCTCATTAAAAGTTTTTTTTTGTTTATGAAATCGTGTAAGTATTTATGCAATATTTATTATCAAACAATCATAATACGCAGTGGCATATCATTTTTATAAAGAGGCTTTATAAGGTAAATATAATAGCAATGCGAAACTCTTTCTATCTGACGTATTATTTTAAATAAATACATTTGGGCGAAAAACATGTCTATTGGCCGCGTGAGCGACTTAGGGTGGGCTCTTGCAGATTCTATGTATTTTAATCTCTAAACATTTGAGTGCCAAAAACAACTCTCGTGCAGGCCCGCATTCAGTTCTCGACGTTCAAGCTTTTGTTATAGTAAATGTCTCTAAAAATGAGGCCGTATCTCGCCCTGACCAACTGTTTTTGGCTCAATTGTAATCCATCCAGCCGCAGTCAGCAGGGCAGGACCCAGTGCAGGTTTGGAAGGCTTTGGAAATTAGAGCACCGTAAGATTGTGAGTGTTCAAGTTTAGGGGGGACTAAGTATTTTGCGCGAATGTGAAAGCCCTGGGTTTATTTGTGTAAGTTAAAAATTTAGTTTTTGTTTGTGTATAAGAGTTTAGCAATGTGTTTAAGTAAGATTGTGCAACTGTTTTAAGTTTAGGGGGGGGGACTAAGTATTTTGCGCGAATGTGAAAGCCCTGGGTTTATTTGTGTAAGTTAAAAATTGAGTTTTTGTTTGTGTATAAGAGTTTAGCAATGTGTTTAAGTAAGATTGTGCAACTGTTTTAAGTTTAGGGGGGACTAAGTACAGATAGCGCCAGTCGTTGCGCTATATGAAGTTATTGGGCCCCCACCACAATAGCTGAAAACTATTATTATGTTAAAAAATGAAATTTAATACAAAATACCCCAATACCTATTAAATTGCTTAAACCACTCAACTACTTTCCTTTATAGTATATTTAAGAATGTCAAATTAATGTTAGAAGTGTCAAACCCAACACAATATGGCTGAGGCCCCACTATTTAAACTTCTTTTCGTATGCTATGAAATATCACAGGTATTGTTAATGCTTGTAACGTTTATTACAAAAGATAGACATACATTTGATGCTATTTTTCATATTAAAATCTAATTTGAGGCCCGAAAACTATATCTATAAACAGGTTAGAACCATACAAATTCAAGTATGCCTTTTTCACCAGTAATCAACTGTATGCCACAGAAAATGGAATCTTTACTTTAGCTACAGAAAACGGAGCAAAGCCAAGGGGGGATGACTGAAATAAACAGTTTCCAACCTGACTCTTCTCGCACATAAACATGTCTTTCTTGACCTCATTTCAAATTATATAGAGTACTGAAAGCTCATTTTCCATAGCAAATATACTAAGGAACTCATTTTACGACTAGAACGCAAACTAGGACCCCTCATTCAGATTCAAAACACGAGAATTATTGACTGAACATTTCCCCACTATCAAGCACACAGGACTCTTTAAAGCTATCTTAACTTCTTTAAAACCCCTATATGACCCATCTCACATGCAGATCCTGTTCTATGACTCGCCCTTCATGTCAATGTACCCCACAGTATCATGCAAATTCAAGATAAGGCTTACTACACCTATATATCCAAAATGGTCTTTGTAAGGAATCTTGACCCCCCCCTTGTATGCCTGACCCCCACTGGGGTTATCCACCTCTGACCATTACAGAAAATGGAGCTGTGCCCAAGGACTCCCTATACTATTCAGTCATAGCCTCATTAAAGTACTCCAAAAACTTCTATATTCGCTTTCAACTGTGTTTCTTGGTTTGAATCTATTGAACATTCACCCTCTGATCCATTCAAAAGTAAGGGCCCCCAAATTGATACCGTAGTACTCTCGTAACACCCCCGGGACAAATCGTGCATTTTTGCTCATGCCATTAAAATACTCCAAAAACGTTTATATGCCTTTCACCAGTGTATTTTTTGGTTTCCAACTATTGAACATTCATCCTCGGTACCTCTCATAAGTAGAGACCCCCTTCTTGAGGCAATAGACTCATCTTAAAGCAAGGCGACAAAAAGTAAAAAAAAACAGGTTAGGATAGGGCACCAGTTCCTCAGGTACACCATGGGTGGTGGTCCCCCCGGGACCCCAGGGGGGACCACCACCCCACCACCGCCAGCCAGCCAGGAGCGCGCTGACTGTGCCCTAACCTAACCACCTAAAACAAGAGGGATGGACGATCTGGCGGGACAGGGTCAAGTCGGCATGGAAGTGCCCAACCGTTTCTGAAATTTTTTTACCTCAATCTGTCTCCTTATTCACTTCTGGCGGCGCCACACTCAGGCTGGGCGGCGCTACACTCAGGCTGGGCGGCGCTACACTCAGGCTGGGTGGCTCCACACTCAGGCTGGGCGGCTCCACACTCAGGCTGGGCGGCTCCACACTCAGGCTGGGGGGCGCTACACTCAGGCTGGGCGGCTCCACACTCAGGCTGGGCGGCGCTACACTCAGGCTGGGGGGCGCTACACTCAGGCTGGGGGGCGCTACACTCAGGCTGGGCGGCTCCACACTCAGGCTGGGCGGCTCCACACTCAGGCTGGGCGGCTCCACACTCAGGCTGGGCGGCGCTACACTCAGGCTGGGGGGCGCTACACTCAGGCTGGGCGGCTCCACACTCAGGCTGGGCGGCTCCACACTCAGGCTGGGCGGCTCCACACTCAGGCTGGGGGGCGCTACACTCAGGCTGGGCGGCTCCACACTCAGGCTGGGCGGCTCCACACTCAGGCTGGGCGGCGCTACACTCAGGCTGGGCGGCGCTACACTCAGGCTGGGGGGCGCTACACTCAGGCTGGGCGGCTCCACACTCAGGCTGGGCGGCTCCACACTCAGGCTGGGCGGCGCTACACTCAGGCTGGGCGGCGCTACACTCAGGCTGGGGAGCGCTACACTCAGGCTGGGCGGCTCCACACTCAGGCTGGGCGGCTCCACACTCAGGCTGGGCGGCTCCACACTCAGGCTGGGGGGCGCTACACTCAGGCTGGGCGGCTCCACACTCAGGCTGGGCGGCTCCACACTCAGGCTGGGCGGCTCCACACTCAGGCTGGGCGGCTCCACACTCAGGCTGGGGGGCGCTACACTCAGGCTGGGCGGCGCTACACTCAGGCTGGGCGGCTCCACACTCAGGCTGGGCGGCTCCACACTCAGGCTGGGCGGCTCCACACTCAGGCTGGGCGGCTCCACACTCAGGCTGGGGGGCGCTACACTCAGGCTACACTCTTGCGTCACGCACGGCAGAAGACAGACCCCGAAATGAAGTTGTTCCTATCACGTATTAATAACTAAATATGACTAAAAAATTAACTAATACTTATAAAACTAATTGATTTAATAGTATTAATTCGATTTATACAGATAGACCCTAGCTGCCTCAATGAAGAAATAATATATTAGAGTTCTCTCTCTGAATCGGAAGTGAAGGGTGAGGATGGCTTCTGGGCGCCACACTACTCACGCTGCTGGTGGCTTACCAAACAAACAAACTGATAGAGTTGTTACAAAAACAAACCCTTCATATACCGCCAAAGAGATGACGTGTCCCCGTTAAGCAGCTGCTTGGTTCTGCGCCCTCACATCTGTGATAAGATAAACCCCAACAGTTTAACGTTTACAGCTAGGCCAAGATTAATGCAGCATAGTGTGTGGGCGTAGTGAGAGCTAGTATGCTGCATGATAGTGTTGGGGTAGTAGAGCTAGTATGCTGCATGATAGTGTTGGGGTAGTAGAGCTAGTATGCTGCATGATAGTAATGGGGTAGTAGAGCTAGTATGCTGCATGATAGTAATGGGGTAGTAGAGCTAGTATGCTGCATGATAGTGTGAGGGATAGTGAGAACTGGTATGCTGCACGAAAGTGTGACGGGGTAGTGAGAACTGGTATGCTGCACGAAAGAGTGAGAGGGGGTAGTGAGAGCTGTAATGCTGCACGATAGTGTGAGTGGTAGTGAGAGCTAGTATGCTGCACGATTGTGTAAGGGGTAGTGAGAGCTGGTATGCTGCACGATAGTGTGGGGGGGATAGTGAGAGCTGGTATGCTGCACGATAGTGTAAGAGGGTAGTGATATCTGGAATGCTGCACGATAGTGTGAGAGGGGTAGTGAGAGCTGATATGCTGCTCGAAAGTGTGACGGGGTAGTGAGAGCTGGTATGCTGCATGATAGTGTGAGGAGGGGTAGTGAGAGCTAGTATGCTGCACGGTAGTATGAGGGGTAGTGAGAGCTAGTATGCTGCACGATAGTGTCAGGGAGGGTGGTGAGAGCTGTTATGCTGCACGATATTGTTAGGGGTAGTAAGAGATGGTATGCTGCATCATAATGTGAGGGGTAGTGAGAGCTCGTATGCTGCACGATAGTGAGAAGGGGTAGTGAGAGCTCGTATGCTGCACGAAAGTGCGAGGGGAGTGAGAGCTGTTATGCTGCACGATAGTGTGAGACAGGGTAGTGAGAGCTGGTATGCTGCATGATAGTGTGAGGGGTAGTGAAGCTGGTATGCTGCTTGATAGTGTGAGGGATAGTGAGAGCTGATATGTTGCACGATAGTGTGACAGTATAGTGAGAGCGGGTATGCTGCACGATAGCGTGACAGAGTAGTGAGAGCAGGTATGCTGCACGATAGTGTGAGGGGTAGTGAAAGCTGGTATGCTGCATGATAGTGTGAGGGGGTAGTGAGAGCTAATATGCTGCACGATAGTGTGAACGGTAGGGAGAGCTGGTATGCTGCACGATGACGTGAGGGGTAGTGAGAGCTGGTATGCTGCATGATAGTTTGAGGGGTAGTGAGAGCTGGTATGCTGCACGATAGTGTGAGGGGTAGTGAGAGCTGGTATGCTGCACGATAGTGTGAGGGAGGGTGGTGAGAGCTGGTATGCTGCATGATTGTGTGAGGGGGTAGTGAGAGCTGGTATGCTGCATGATAGTGCGAGGGAGGGTATTGATAACTAGTATGCTGCACGATAGTGTAAAGGGTAGTGAGAGCTGGTATGCTGCATCATAATGTGAGGGTTAGTGAGAGCTGGTATGCTGCACGATAATGTGACAGGGTAGTGAGAGCTGGTATGCTGCATCATAATGTGAGGGTTAGTGAGAGCTGGTATGCTGCACGATAATGTGACAGGGTAGTGAGAGCTGGTATGCTGCACGCTAGTGTGACAGGGTAGGGAGAGCTGGTATGCTACATGATAGTGTGAGGGTTAGTGAGAGCTGGTATGCTGCACGATAGTGAGAGGGGATAGTGAGAGCTGGTATAGTGCACGAAAGTGCGAGGGGTAGTGAGAGCTGGTATGCTGCACGATAGCGTGACAGGGTAGTGAGAGCTGGTAGGCTGCACGACAGTGTGAGGGGGTAGGGAGAGCTGGTATGCTGCATGATAGTGTGAGGGTTAGTGAGAGCTGGTATGCTGCACGATAGCGTGAGAGGGTAGTGAGAGCTGGTACGCTGCACGATAGTGTAACAGAGTAGTGAGAGCTGGTATGCTGCACGATAGTTTGAGGGGTAGTGAGAGCTGGTATGCTGCACGATAGTGTGAGGGGGGTAGTGAGAGCTAGTATGCTGCACGATAGTGTGAGAGGGTAGTGAGATCTGGTATGCTGCACGATAGTGTGACAGGGTAGTGAAACCTGGTATGCTGCACGATAATGAGAGGGGTACTGAGTGTTCGTATGCTGCACGATAGTGTGAGGGGGTAGTGAGAGCTGGTATGCTGCACGATAGTGTATGGGGTAGTGAGAGCTGGTATGCTGCACGATAGTGTGAGGGGTGTAGTGAGAACTGGTATGCTGCACGAGAGTGTGAGAGGGGGAAGTGAGAGATGTTATGCTGCACGAAAGTGTGAGAGGTTGTGAGAGCTTGTATGCTGCACAATAGTGTGAGGGGGTAGAGAAGCTGGTATGCCGCACAATAGTGTGAGGGGTAGTGAGAGCTAGTGTGCTGCACGATGGTGTAAGGGGTAGCGATATCTGGAAAGCTGCACAATAGTGTGACGGGGGATAGTGAGAGCTGGTATGCTGCATGACGTGTGAGTGGGGGTAGTGAGAGCTGGTATGCTGCACGATAGTGGGACAGGGTAGTGAGAGCAGGTATGCTGCATGATAGCGTGAGGGGGGGGGAGTAGTGAGAGCTGGTATGCTGCACTATAGTGTGAGGGGTAGTGAGACCTAGTATGCTGCACGATAGTGTGAGGGGTAGTGAAAGCTGGTATGCTGCTCGATAGTGTGACAGGGTAGTGAGAGCTGGTATGCTGAATGATTACGTGAGGAGTAGTGAGAGCTGGTATGCTGCACGCTAGTGTGACAGGGTAGTGAGAGCTGGTATGTTGCATGATAGTGTGAGGGTTAGTGAGAGCTGGTATGCTGCATGATAGTGTGAGGGTTAGTGAGAGCTGGTATGCTGCATGATAGTGTGAGGGTTAGTGAGAGCTGGTATGCTACACGATAGTGTGAGGGGTAGTGAGAGCTAGTATGCTGCACGATAGTGTGAGGGGGGGAGGATGTGAGAGCAGGTATTCTGCATGATAGTGTGAGGGGTATTGAGACCTGGTATGCTGCATCATAATGTGAGGGGTAGTGAGAGCTCGTATGCTGCACGATAGTGAGAGGGGGTAGTGAGAGCTGGTATAGTGCACGAAAGTGCGAGGGGTAGTGAGAGCTGGTATGCTGCACGATAGTGTCAGCGGGGTAGCGAGAGCTAGTATGCTGCATGATAGTGTGAGGGTTAGTGAGAGCTGGTATGCTGCACGATAGCGTGACAGGGTAGTGAGAGCAGGTATGCTGCACGAAAGTGTGAGGGGTAGTTAAAACTGGTATGCTGCATGATAATGTGAGGGGTAGTGAGAGCTAATATGCTGCATGATAGTGTGAGGGGTAGTGAGAACTGGTATGCTGCACGATAATGTGAGGGATAGTGAGAGCTGGTATGCTGCATAATAGTTTGAGGGTTAGTGAGAGCTGGTATGCTGCCCGAATGTGTGACAAGGAAGTGAGAGCTGGTATGCTGCACGATTGTGTGAAAGGTTGTGAGAGCTGGTATGCTGCATGATAGTGTGAGGGTTAGTGAGAGCTGGTATGCTGCATGATAGTGTGAGGGTTAGTGAGAGCTGGTATGCTGCACGATAGTGTAACAGGGTAATGAGAGCTGGTATGCTGCACGATAGTGTGCGAGGTAGTAAGAGTTGGTATGCTGTACGGTAGTTTGAGGGGTAGTGAGAGCTTGTATGCTGCACGATAGTGTGAGGAGAGAATAGTGAGAGCTTGTATGCTGCACGAGAGTGTGAGGGGGATAGTGAGAGTTGGTATGCTACACGATAGTGTGAGGGGGTAGTGAGAGCTAATATGCTGCACGATAGTGTGAGAGGGTAGTAAGAGCTGATATACTGCACGATAGTGTGAGGGTAGTGAGAGCTGGTATGCTGCACGATAGTGTAAGGGGGTACTGAGAGATGATATGCTGCACGAAAGAGTGACGGGGTAGTGAGAGCTGGTATGCTGCTCGATAGTGTGAGAGGAGGTAGTGAGAGCTGGTATGCGTCACTATAGTGTGAGAGGTAGTGAGAGCTGGTATGCAGCACGATTGTGTAAGGGGTCGTGAGAGCTGGTATGCTGCACTATAGTGTAAGGGGTAGTGAGAGCTGGAATGCTGCACGATGGTTTGAGGGGGGGGGGGGACAGTAACAGCTGGTATGCAGCACGATAGTGTGAGGTGGTAGTGAGAGCTGGATTGCTGCACGATAGTGTGAGGGAGGGTAGTGAGAGCTGGTATGCTGCACGATAGTGTGAGTGGGTAGTGAGAGCTGGTATGATGCACGATAGTGTGAGGGAGGTAGTGAGAGCTGGTATGCTGCACAATAGTGTGAGAAGGGGTAGTGAGAGCTGGTGTGCTGCACGATAGTGTGAGGGGTAGTGAGAGGAGGTATGCTCCACGATTGTGTGAGGAGGGGTAGTTTGAGCAGGTATACTGCACGATAGTGTGAAGGGGTAGTTTGAGCTGGTATGCCGCACAATTGTGTGAGAGGGTAGTGTGAACTTTTATGCTACACGATAGTGTGAGGGGTAGTGAGTGCTGATATGCTGCACGATAGTGTAAGGGGGTCGTGAGAGCTGATATGCTGCAAGAAAGAGTGACGGGGTAGTGAGAGCTGGTATGCTGTACGATAGTGTGAGAAGGGGTAGTGAGAGCTGGTGTGCTGCACCATAATATGAGGGGGTAGTGAGAGCTGGAATGCTGCACGATAGTGTGAGGGGTAGTGAGAGCTGGAATGCTGCACAATAGTGTGAGGGGTCGTGAGAGCTGGTATGCTGCATGATAGGGTGAGATGTAGTGCGAGCTGGAATACTGCACGATAGTTTGAGGGGTAGTTAGAGCTACTATGCTGTACGAAAGTGTGATGGAGGGTGATGAGAGATGGAATGCTGGACGATAGTGTGAAGGGTAGTGAGAGCTGGTATGCTGCACGAGTGTGAGGGGTAGTGAGAGCAGGTATGCTGCACGATAGTGTGAGTAAGGGGTAGTGAGAGCTGGTATGCTGCATGATAGTGTGAGGGGTAGTGAGAGCTGGTATGGTGCACGATCATGTGAGGGGTAGTGAGAACTGGTATGCTGCTTGATAGTGTGAGAGGTAGTGAGAGCTGGTTGGCTGCATGATAGTGTGAGGAAAGGTAGTGAGAGATGGTATGCTGCACGATTGTGTGAGGTGGTAGTGAGAGCTGGTATGTGTCCCGATAGTGTGAGGGGGTAGTGATACCTGGTATGCTGCACAAACATGTGAAGGGTAGTGAGAGCTGGTATGCTGCATGAAAGTGCGAGGGGTAGTGAGAGCTTGTATGCTTCACAATAATTTGAGGGAGTGGTGAGAGCTGGTATGCTGCACGATAGTGTAAAGGGTAGTGAGAGCTGGTATGCTGCACGACAGTGTGAGGGGGTAGTGAGAGCTGGCATGATGCAAGATAGTGTGAGGGGGGGGTAGTAGGAGCTGGTATGCTGCATGAAAGTGCGAGGGGTAGTGAGAGCTTGTATGCTTCACAATAATTTGAGGGAGTGGTGAAAGCTGGTATGCTGCACGATAGTGTAAGGGGTAGTGAGAGCTGGTATGCTGGATCATAATGTGAGGGGTAGTGAGAGCTCGTATGCTGCACGATAGTGAGAGGGGGTAGTGAGAGCTGGTATGGTGCACGAAAGTTCGATGGGTAGTGAGAGCTGGTATGCTGCACGATAGTGTGAAGGGGTAGTGAGAGCTGGTATACTGCATGATAGTGTGACAGGGTAGTGAGAACAGGTATGCTGCACGATAATGTGAGGGGTAGTGAAAGCTGGTATGCTGCACGATAGTGTGACAGGGTAGTGAGAGCTGGTATGCTGCATGATTACGTGAGGGGTAGTGAGAGCTGGTATGCTGCACGCTAGTGTGACAGGGCAGTGAGAGCTGGTATGCTGCATAATAGTTTGAGGGGTAGTGAGAGCTGGTATGCTGCCCGATTGTGTGAAAAGGAAGTAAGAGCTGGTATGCTGCACGATAGTGTGAGTAGGGGTAGTGAGAGCTGGTATGCTGAACGATAGTGTGAGGGTAGTGAGAGCTGGTATGCTGCACGATAGTGTGAGGGTAGTGAGAACTGGTATGCTGCACGATAGTGTGAGGGTAGTGAGAGCTGGTATGCTGCACGATAGTGTGAGGGTAGTGAGAGCTGGTATGCTGCACGATAGTGTGAGGGTAGTGAGAGCTGGTATGCTGCACGATAGTGTGAGGGGATGTGAGAGCTGGTATGCTGTACGATAGTGTGAAGGAGGTAGTGAGGGCTTGTATGCTGCACGATAGAGTGAGGGGGAGGTAGTGACATCTGGTATGCTGCACGATAGTGTGAGAGGGAGGTAGTGAGAGCTGGTATGGTGCACGATAGTGAGAGAGGTAGTGAGAGCTGGTATTCTGCACGATAGTGTGAGGGGTAGTGAGAGTTAGTATGCTGCACGATAGTGTTAGGGGTAGTGAGAGCTGGCATGATGCAAGATAGTGTGAGGGGGGGGGTAGTAGGAGCTGGTATGCTGCATGAAAGTGCGAGGGGTAGTGAGAGCTTGTATACTTCACAATAATTTGAGGGAGTGGTGAAAGCTGGTATGCTGCATGATAGTGTGAGGGGTAGTGAGAGCTGGTATGGTGCACGATCATGTGAGGGGTAGTGAGAACTGGTATGCTGCTTGATAGTGTGAGAGGTAGTGAGAGCTGGTTGGCTGCATGATAGTGTGAGGAAAGGTAGTGAGAGATGGTATGCTGCACGATTGTGTGAGGTGGTAGTGAGAGCTGGAATGTGTCCCGATAGTGTGAGGGGGTAGTGATACCTGGTATGCTGCACAAACATGTGAAGGGTAGTGAGAGCTGGTATGCTGCATGAAAGTGAGAGGGGTAGTGAGAGCTTGTATGCTTCACAATAATTTGAGGGAGTGGTGAGAGCTGGTATGCTGCACGATAGTGTAAAGGGTAGTGAGAGCTGGTATGCTGCACGACAGTGTGAGGGGGTAGTGAGAGCTGGCATGATGCAAGATAGTGTGAGGGGGGGGGTAGTAGGAGCTGGTATGCTGCATGAAAGTGCGAGGGGTAGTGAGAGCTTGTATGCTTCACAATAATTTGAGGGAGTGGTGAAAGCTGGTATGCTGCACGATAGTGTAAGGGGTAGTGAGAGCTGGTATGCTGGATCATAATGTGAGGGGTAGTGAGAGCTCGTATGCTGCACGATAGTGAGAGGGGGTAGTGAGAGCTGGTATGGTGCACGAAAGTTCGACGGGTAGTGAGAGCTGGTATGCTGCACGATAGTGTGAAGGGGTAGTGAGAGCTGGTATACTGCATGATAGTGTGACAGGGTAGTGAGAGCAGGTATGCTGCACGATAATGTGAGGGATAGTGAAAGCTGGTATGCTGCACGATAGTGTGACAGGGTAGTGACAGCTGGTATGCTGCATGATTACGTGAGGGGTAGTGAGAGCTGGTATGCTGCACGCTAGTGTGACAGGGCAGTGAGAGCTGGTATGCTGCATGATAGTGTGAGGGTTAGTGAGAGCTGGTATGCTGCATGATAGTGTGATTGTTAGTGAGAGCTGGTATGCTACACGATAGTGTGAGGGGTAGTAAGAGCTAGTATGCTGCACGATAGTGTGAGGGGGGGTTAGTGAGAGCAGGTATTCTGCACGATAGTGTGATAGGGTAGTGGGTGCTGGTATGCTGCACGATAGTGTAAGGGGTAGTGAGAGCTGGTATGCTCCATCATAATGTGAGGGGTAGTGAGAGCTGGTATGCTGCACGAAAGTGCGAGCGGTAGTGAAAGCTGGTATGCTGCATGATAATGTGAGGGTTAGTGAGAGCTGGTATGCTGCACGATAGCGTGACAGGGTAGTGAGAGCAGGTATGCTGCACGAAAGTGTGAGGGGTAGTGAAAGCTGGTATGCTGCATGATAATGTGAGGGGTAGTGAGAGCTAATATGCTGCATGATAGTGTGAGGGGTAGTGAGAACTGGTAAGCTGCAGGATAATGTGAGGGATAGTGAGAGCTGATATGCTGCATAATAGTTTGAGGGGTAGTGAGAGCTGGTATGCTGCCCGATTGTGTGACAAGGAAGTAAGAGCTGGTATGCTGCACGATAGTGTGAGAAGGGGTAGTGACAGCTGGTATGCAGCTCGATAGTGTGAGGGTAGTGAGAGCTGGTATGCTGCACGATAGTCTAAGGGTAGTGAGAGCTGGTATGCTGCACGATAGTGTGAGGGTAGTGAGATCTGGTATGCTGCACGATAGTGTGAGGGTAGTGAGAGCTGGTATGCTGCACGATAGTGTGAGGGTAGTGAGAGCTGGTATGCTGCACGATAGTGTGAGGGGAAGTGAGAGCTGGTATGCTGTACGATAGTGTGAAGGAGGTAGTGAGAGCTTGTATGCTGCACGATAGAGTGAGGGGGAGGTAGTGACATCTGGTATGCTGCACGATAGTGTGAGAGGGAGGTAGTGAGAGCTGGTATGGTGCACGATAGTGAGAGAGGTAGTGAGAGCTGGTATTCTGCACGATAGTGTGAGGGGTAGTGAGAGTTAGTATGCTGCACGATAGTGTTAGGGGTAGTGAGAGCTGGTATTCTGCCCAATAGTGTGAGGGATAGTGAGAACTGGTATGCTGCCCGATAGTGTTAGGGGTAGTGAGAATTGGTATGCTGCATGATAGTGTGAGGAGTAGTGAGAGCTGGTATGCTGCAAGAAAGTGTTAAGGGGTAGTGTGAGGTGGTATGCTGCACGATAGTGTGAGGGGAAGTGAGAGCTGGTATGCTGTACGATAGTGTGAGGGGAAGTGAGAGCTGGTATGCTGCACGATAGTGTGAGAAGGGGTAGTGAGAGCTGGTATGGTGCCCAATAGTGTGAGGGATAGTGAGAGCTGGTATGCTGCATGATAGTGTGAGGAGTAGTGAGAGCTGGTATGCTGCATGATAGTGTGAGGAGTAGTGAGAGCTGGTATGCTGCAAGAAAGTGTTAAGGGGTAGTGTGAGGTGGTATGCTGCACGATAGTGTGAGGGGAAGTGAGAGCTGGTATGCTGTACGATAGTGTGAAGGAGGTAGTGAGAGCTTGTATGCTGCACGATAGTGTGAGAGGTAGTGAGAGCTGGTATTCTGCACGATAGTGTGAGGGGTAGTGAGAGTTAGTATGCTGCACGATAGTGTTAGGGGTAGTGAGAGCTGGTATTCTGCCCAAAAGTGTGAGGGATAGTGAGAGCTGGTATGCTGCACGCTACTGTGAGGGGTAGTGAGAGCTGGCATTCTGCACAATAGTGTGAGGGGTAGTGAGAGCTAGTATGGTGCACGATAGTGTGAGGGGGTAGTGAGAGCTGGTATGCTGCCCGATAGTGTGAGGGGTAGTGAGAACTGGTATGCTGCACGCTACTGTGAGGGGGTAGTGAGAACTGGCATTCTGCACAATAGTGTGAGGGGTAGTGAGAGCTAGTATGGTGCACGATAGTGTGAGGGGTAGTGAGAGCTGGTATGCTGCCCGATAGTGTGAAGGGTAGTGAGAACTGGTATGCTGCACGGTAATACGAAATCAAAGAGCAAGATTCAAAATCTTGCTCTCTTAAATCTGGTGTTAATCGTGATAATTGAGGCTATATCTCTGCCGTGAGAAGTTGTTGGTCTTGCTGTACTATGAATTGATGCGTGAAGCAGCCATATTGTGGGACGCATGTTCCGGCCTATAGCTTCTTCTATCCAGCTAAGGCTAGGAGAATAAATAAGTAAAGTAAGTACATTTAACTCTCAAATTAAATAAAAAAAATTAAGTTACTGTGGGATCTAAATTTAATTGTTCAATAAATTAAAATAACCGCCCCCCCCCCCCCCCCACTGTGGAGGTGAATGGAAGCAAATACTGTTGACGATGCAGTGCACTTGCTCTTAACCCAGCAGCAGACAGAAAATTCTTCGGTATTTGTCGTATAATTGATGCGCCGTCCATAGCACCTGGTGGGAGGGGGTGAAGAGGTCCGAGCGGCAGTCAGACGTTCTTACCTTACATTTGTTTTTGTACGGAAGGGGGGGGGGGTGGTCTTGAAGGGTTGGCTGTACTAATTATAGAGCTGGTGGGTTAGTGAAGGCCTCAAGGTCTTCCGTTTCGTCTTTGTCTGAGTCTTTCTACGAGTTAACATGGCTGTGCTGTCATTGGAGTTCTTTGAGGAGGCTTCCATGAGGAAATCTTGTATGGAGTAGATGGAGTTCTGAGGCGATGGAGCATCTACTGAGAGTTCTTCATCTGACGAGTCCGAGGCGTAGTCTGTAGTAAGTGGATTTGACCTTGGTCTCACAGCCTGAGGCTGAGGATGACTCTGGAGTCCATGTGTGGTAGTAGAAGCTGGTTCAGTCGCGTCGGTGGTGGTGTTGGTGGTCATGAAGGGCACTTCAGCGAGCGCATCTGCTGAGACGGTGATTGTGGGAGCGCTAGGGGCTGGAGTGGAAGATGCTGTTGTTTGTTCAGCCTGGGTCTTGGGTGGAGCTGGAGTCTGAGTTGAGATCGACATGGTGGTCGTTCGTGTGGTAGTCCCCCGTGTGGTAGGGGAGGTAGTAATACTTGCGTCAGTGGCGGTGATGGGGGCGTCCAAGCCATTGGCTAGATCAGTAAGTTCAGTTTCTTGACGAATGTGTGGTAGTCTGGTATGGCAAGCCTCTCCGCTAGTCGTGTAAGACCAGGGAAAATGCCTGAACGCGATTCAAGGGACCGCGAGGGTGTTGACTGGCCCTTGGGTCCCTAGTGTGAAGGCTGGGTCACCTGTTGGGAGGAACCAATGATTGGTATGACTGGGAAGTGTTCTGCCCTGAGGGGGTTGGGGCTTATGGAACTCAAACCTCCAAAGAGAGCTCTGGTTATTGCAGTAGACTGTTACTTGCGTACAGGCGGACAATGTCCCCAACCACTCTCTGCTGGAATAGACAACGGACCTTGGCAGCCACACTCCCGCTACCGTCGGGTGACCAACAATGAACACTGGAGAGCTTGAAATTTACTCAGATCACTCTGTATGCCTCTTGATCTCGGAGAGGGGTTCAGCATCACAAGTTTGGGGGTGCAGCTCTAACACTGACCTTATTGTCCTGTGTACACACCCTACTTGTGCCGTCATGACTCCCCACTCTCTCCTTGTTTGGTATAATCTCCTAAATCCCCATTTTGTGAATTAGTATTCTCTGCCACCCTGCCTGCAGCTGAGATCCTCTCTCTCTCCTGCATTCTGGGAAGCCTCACTAGGACAAGAGCAAAAACCAGCTAACAATACACATTTAATAAACAAAAACAAAAAATACAATATGTGACATGAAAACATAAAAATAGCATCATACAACACTAAGCTGTTATAACCCAGTAGCAATCCAGCATCATACCCTGGCTTCACCAAACATCCATATCAAGTGGCTGCCCAACTCTTGGTTTACCACTTACTTCTCCCTCACTAAATAGGGGGTGGGGGATAAATCGCATCATAACAATATTATACACTCAGCCCCAAAAATATATAAACTCAACTTGTGGCTGAAGCACCAGAAACATCTGCATAAATATTCTCCAACTCAAGAAGAAATCAATTTCTCACCTTACACTGCGCCATACATGCCAATAAGCATTCAAGCACTCCCCTTATACATTCCTGCGTATCCACCATAAACCTCTGCTCTGCTCCTGGAGGCTCACTACCATATATATCTCTAGGTCTTCCAAAATATTCAACAGTACACTTCTGCAGTTCTCCCAAAACTGTGGCACAATGAAGTCCTCTTCAAACACCAGTGATGCTCCACCACTGATTCTACGACACGTGAAACTCCTCTTTACTGCTTTTTTACACTGCTTGAGGTCAACTCCTCACTATGGAGTTCTGCTCTCCCACAGATTTCAGCATGCACTTCTCCAGTCTCGAAGTTTTCTCCATTAACTTTTCCACTGGCCTCGAAGTTCTTCCATCAACTCCTCCCCAAACAAACCTGAGTCTTCCATTGCCATGCCAATAAAAATGTTTCCCTACTAACACATAATTAAATGTATTCACAAAAAGTAAAACTCCTCCACCCGACATCTCTTTAAAACTACTGCGTCGCCGCGACGGTACTCCTTCTCTCTTGGGCGGGTCTGTTTCTACATGCTGCCAGCCGCTCTGGTCGCCAGGCTGGGGGCAGCCTCCCTCACTCAGTCAGCCACTGACACTCGGCGAGGGGTGGATGTATCACTCTGCCTTCCAGGATTTCTTACTCTCTTATTTGGGCTTAATGCCTTTATAGAATATCTATACTATATTCATAACCACTTGCCATGAACGCTGGGCACACGCTCAAACACTGGCAACCACTGCAACAACTGTTATATTAGCTTACCACAGAATTTATGTCTCGAGGGCGCTCAGGTCCTGGTCCTCACAATGGCGCCCGCACAGGTCGCCCACAAAATCGCTATAGGACTGCCTCACAAGGCTTCTTCTAGTCCTGACTTGAGCACTTTAAATCGTCCTCGGGCTTCACACATAAATGCCTGTGTTACAAACCCGACTACATCTTCGGAGCATGGAGCAGCGACGTCAACGCCATCTGTGAGTCTGCCCTAAGCCGCTACTAAATGGACGACGCCATCTGGTGGTGGCAGTATGATACCTGCAAGAGACTAAAGATTCCTGCCTTGGTCAGCCCGAAGAGTCGCTGTGGCTGACCTCTGGTGAGGTGGCGACTAGAAATCAGCGGCATCTGGTGTGATATGAGCTGAATGTCAGTCAGAGTCCATAAGTTGTATTTCCTAGTTTCACAAGTACCGGCCAGTTTACTGATGACGTGTCTGTATCCACAGAGTCGACGTAGGGTTGCAGGGGTACGGAGACAAGCATTCTACCCAGGGCAGCCTATTATCTCTCTACTCAATTCTGCTTGATGTGAACAGTGAGCCGCCGCCGAAGAGGAACTGTGTGGTATCTGCTTTCTGCCTGTGGAATGGCAGGGCAAGAATTCGGCGTATTACGGGACTGGCTAGAGGAAGCGACGACCGACAGTGAGGTGCTATGGAGGAGTGTAACTAGCTCGTTGCAAGAAGCTCCTGCCAGGGGTTCGCTACCCCTGTATTTGTTCGTGTAGAGGCCCAGCAGCGCCAGGCTGAAGTTATCTGCCAATACCAGGCTGGAGAGTGATTGTGGCCATTCACAAGAAGCACCTAGTGATACCGTCGGTAGGCTGGCTCATGGCAAGGGTAGACTCGTTGGTGTTTCCCAGTACTGGTTGAGGATGGTACCGAGTGTTGAGGAAACACCGAAGTTGACAAAGGCTGCATCGTGTTAGCATAGAGGAGTGCTTAGTGTCCTATGAGAGAGCGACACATGTGTATATATCAGTGTAGTAATACTTCGTAGTAATAATAATAATAGTAATAATAATTAATTATAATATGATTTTATATTGTATATATTTAAGGTGATGGGGAAAGTGCTGATAAGTGGAGTGAATATATTGATAAAGTATGAAGTATTGTATTCATTTAAACTGCCCTCTTTTTTTGGCTTGCATTACCAAGCCTACTCCTTAAGTCACTACGGACTTTGGGTCGGATACAAGTACTTTGGTTCCCCCCATCAAAGAACCCGGTTACGTCCCATAGTGGTCATAACAGCCTGCTTGATTACCTCCTCTTGTTAGAGCACACAACTAGGGGTTTTCCTCCTCTGCCAGGAGCTCGGCAATGTGCGACCCTCTCTCACGATCTCCGTTGCTGAAGTAAAGGTCAAGACATTCTCGCGAGCCTCACATCATGTCGGCATAATATCGACATCTCATTTCATGTCACTTATTCACATGCTTATCCTTGGCACATATATTAAAGTTAGTCACCGACATAAATTGCATAGACATATAAATATATCTTTCCTCTGACCTCTCAATTAGATATCGTATGTTGAATAACTCTCAGATAGGTAGACTCGTTCTTCAGGCTACCTGGAGTCATAACAGAACTCATCTGGTTGGTTGGTGGGAGCTGAGGTGTTGGGTACAGCGTAAGGGCTCAGGTGACGGTGTTAGGAGCACTGGCTTTCTTGGCTTCGACCTGTGCCTTGATGTTTTTCTGTCTGCGTGGGCAGCGGTATAAAACTGCAGGGTGATCAACATTGCAGAGCAGGCAACGATGGGTTGTTGACTTATAAATGGTGTTATGATAGTCCAGGGCGTAGAGGCTGCACTTCTGAACAGGGGGCTGACACTTGTTGGTGGGGTGGGAGAACTCGTAGCACATGGGAAAAACTGTTAAGAGCTTGTGATATCGTTTCCTTTTCATTTGGTATGGTGGAGTCTTTATGCCGAAGCAATAGAAACCTTGTGTTTCAGCCTGTGTAGCTGCGGCTAAAGAGGTTAAAGATTCCTTCAGGGTAGGTCGACTACCACCAGGATCGGGTTTTCGGCCTCGATTTTGTATATGATCTGATCTCGTGTTCGGTCCGCGATCCAGCAGCTGGTCCTGCTGATAAATAATTCTTTCAGCGAGGTGCTGACATGGGAAGTATGGATGTAGGTTGTGCGTAATCGAATGTCCAGAGTTTCCCCAAGGTCCTCCACGCATGGAAAAACAGAGCACAATATCCTCACCTTCCTGACTAATGTCAATGGGTGTAATACCGGCTTTGTCCTTGAGGATCTTAAAGATGTCTCTTTTTGGTGAAAGTATGACCGTGGACAGGGGTAACCCTTACTTTGAGACGTTAGTGACGCATTGTTTCCACCCACCTCAACGGGTCGTAGTGGCAATGATTGTCTTGTGGGTGGTTCAGGCTTACTGGTTCTTTACCCGGCTATGCTCAATACATAAGTAGGCCGTCCGTCTTCTCCCGATTTTCCTCAGGAAGAGAGTGGTGCCGACCTTCTATGGTAATGAGCCTTGCCTAGAGTAAAGGGGAGAGATGTACGTACGTCCGGCGGCTGTTCGCGTTGCAGTCATGCCACACCCACAGATCCTCACACATGGGGGCGACCTCGACACCATTATGACACCAACATGACCCCCCACACCTTGACCACAATATGACACCCACATAACCCCACACATGGGGGGGGGGAGACCTCGACCACATTGACACCACAGCACATTAACAAATCACTACGCAAAGTTTGGTGAGGCTGATCTCAATGGTCTGAATCTTGGGCAAACACGTAGCCATTCTCACTGACAGATATATTCTAGGAGAGGTACCCGGCGGTGCCCAGGTGCCGTTCCAGTCCCTCTCTCCCTCGTCCCTTCTCTCTCTCTCTCTCTCTCCCTCGACTTTCTCTCCCTCGACTTTCTCTCCATCATTCTTCCATCATTCCCCCCACCCCACCCAACCATTTATGTCCTCCCTTTCCCCACACCCCCACCCCACGCGTAGCCCCGTTTCTCTATTTTCTTTAAATGGGGAGTCTACAAAGAATATAAGTTACCCCTCTCGAATTTGTCGGTTTTCCTTCAGTTTTCTGTTGTAGGGGGAGTTCACGTTCAGAATATAATTTACGTGTTTGATGGGATTACGGTTTTAGTTTAAATAGCAGGAAATTTATGTTAATTTTCCCGAGATCAATGAATAACCTCTAACATCGCTATAAGAACAAAAATAATCTGTGTTGAAATAATTTGTTAAAAATATTTTTGTATGTACTCTAGCGGGTGGTGTCCAGCATCGTCGTGGGTTTCTGAATGTGACCCTGACACGCGGTTCCCTTTTGAATTCTTGCGACTCCGACTAACCTATGTTCATCCCGTACCCCAGTCCATTCTCTTTGTGAATTTAGATATGATGAGACTCTAGCGTCTGTAAGACTTCCAGCTTTGGACGGACAAACAAATAGGGATGGAGAAACAGACAGACACAGACACTCTCTCTCTCTCTTTTAGAATATTTCAGGGGGATGGGAGAGGGGATTACCCCAGCACTTCCTGGATCTATGACCCCATCTATCCATCCCTCTATCCATTTATTTTTCCATCCATCTATCCATCCAGTCGCCTATCTGTCCATTATTCTATCCATCAATCTATCAACTATTCTATCCATCAATCTATCGACTATTCTCTCAATCAATCTTTCCATTTGTTTCTCCATTTATCTTCTTATCCATCTGTTCATTTATCTATTTATCTATCCATCTGTCTATGCAATCATCCATCTATCTATACATCTATCGATCTATCAATCCGCCCATGTATCATAATATCTATCCATAAATCTTTCTATCGATGTATTTGTCCATCCATCTATCTATCCATCTATCTCTCAATCAATATATCAGTATATCCTAACGTCTATCTGTTCTTCCACATATTCAACTCTCTATCCATGTATTTGTCCATCTATCTTTCTGCCTATCCATCAATCTACGCATCTGTTCATCCGCCTATTCGTCTGACTACATAAACTATTATTCATCGACCTTTCTAACTATCACCTGGTTGTCTCTATATATCTGTCTATCTGTCTATTTCTCTTTCTGTTCTGTTTGTTCCACTCCCGAATAAAAAATTTAACTGTACTCTGAGGTGTGGGTGATATCAACCTGTCCTCTTACATAATACGTCTGAATTTAGCCCTTTGCCCGTATGGCCGAAAACTGACATAATTTGAAAATAAAACAAAATGGAAATAAATTTCGATTTTGTTTTCCAAAACAGTAAGTTACGGGTCTTCTGGTAGATTAGGAGGTCAGGAAATGCACCTAAACTTTCAAAACGTCATGGAAAAACGTTTATTGAAAGTGTCCTCTCCTAACCGAACAGACTAAGCTGGAGGACCCCAAACAGAAAACGGGACAGTACATCTCTTTCGTGACGCATTTCATTTAAAATTACGTCTGTTTTGGCCGTAGCGCACATAGGAGCGAAAAGCGATGTTATTTTGAGAGGCTGGGTTAGGGCACTAGTGAGAACAGCTAAGTGAAGTGGAATACTTTGAAAATAATAATTCCCCCCCCCCCCCCCATCCTACTCTGGCAAAAGACTGCGGCTTGAGATCTTTTAACGCTATGGAAGAATCATCAGTTTTATGCGAGTATGGACAAATATATACGTTAATTTTCTCATGATCAGTAAATATTGATGCATATTCAGGCGATGAGTCACAATAACGTGGCTAAAGTATGTTGACCAGACCACACACACTAGAAGGTGAAGGGACGACGACGTCTCGGTCCGTCCTGGACCATTCTCACAATCGACTTGAGAATGATCTAGGACGGACCAAAATGTCGTCGTCCCTTCACCTTCTAGTGTGTAGTCTGGTCAATGATGCATATTACTTTAAGAATTTGTTTTTGTTTTATTCAAAGTTTACTTTGATAATGTTTAGCTGTGAGGCTGTCCGTCAGTGCCCACAAATTATCTTGAGGATCTGATTGGGGGTACTGGCACGCTGTTCCCTTTCATATTCTAGCGATCCCGACGAGCCTATTTTCATCCTGTTCCCCGGACCATTCCCTCTGACAATTTAGGTGAAGGAAGGTAGCCACAAGGTTGCCTCCTGTTAGACAATATTTATATTAACGATGTGGACCATCGGACATACATTGACGTAACGGACAATTAGAAAGAACAATTTGGAATAATTGAATTTGGATAAACCAGAAACGGTTTTGTATTTATATTGTTAATAACATCTAACTTAACCATCCTAGGCCTACTATGTTACGTGAAACATAATATAGAACATAAATATGCTATACCAGGCATAGGCTTGATTTTCTGAGGTTTTAGCTTTATTCTTCTGGTCTCTGTTAAGTGAATAGTACCATTCTAGTAATTGTCTATTACTAGAATTTGGTACTATTCATATAGTACCAATACATGGATGATGGTCCACATAGTTACAAAAGTACTATCTAAACAGGAGGATGAGTTCATACATTATACAACTGACGCTCAGAAAGACCGGGTTCAAGAGCTAACAACTCATTTTAGCTGACACAGATGGTGAAACAATAACACACAAACACATCCGCAGATGTGTAAGGAGGCAGGAGACAAGTTTGTCCAGTCCAAAAGGGAAAACACGAAACGCAAATTAGGAATTCATGGTTTAATCAGGGATTAATCTTTGTAATTAGTTTCTAGTTAACATAGTTGCTAGGATAGTTAGCGGAGACTGGCTATCCTGTTTCCCTGTGGTAAGCATGCAAACAATTCTGTATGTGGGTAAACACTATGTTTACCCACATACAAAATTCTCAGGGGGAATAGACAATGTATATATAGACCGATTGTTTAACACGGGTGGTACTGACACAAGGGAACATAGGGGGAAACTGCGGAAACTGGGTTCCCAAACGAGCTACAACAACACTAGAAAGAACTTGTTCAGTGTCAGAGTAGTTAATAAAAGCGGGGCATTAGGAAGTCATGTGGTGGAGGAAAACTCCATAAAGTTTCAGATGTAGAAATGATTGAGCCCAATAGGCTTAGAAACCTGTACACTAATTGATTGATAGTTGAGAGGCACGATCAAAAAGCCGAAGCTCAAACCTGCAAGTATAATTAGGTGAGTACACACTTCCTTCCCTCATCTCCTCCCATACTGTTCTCACACACACCCTTCTCATGTCTGGCTCTGCCATATGAACATATGTTTTGAAGACCAATATATTAATTCATTATTATAAACTAAAGACATAGTATTATAAACTAAAACGAAAGTCTATGGACTCGGCGCTGAGTATTTTACATCAACAGACTCTATGAAGGAGGAGCAGTGAGGTTGTGCAACTATTCATGGGGCACAGGAACAGCACCAACCCTCCTCCCTCCCGCCATAACTCTCATGATAAAATAAGCATTAATCCTGTAAAGTTTAATGAGGATAATCCAACCCATCCACCTGTTTAGATAGATTGTATCTATTTTGACGATCGTCAATCGTCACGAATTATTACGTTCATAGATTTTAGATTGTAGTATACTGACTGGTAAGGAATTCAAAGATATAGTTTGGCATGCGTCTGAAACGTGTAAATTATACTCAATATAAAACTGGAAACTTAAGTCTCTTAATTTTGGATCGACCAAGGAACATTGCCATTACATTAATATACTAGAAATTCTATACCACAGGAATAAGGTTTCCTATAAATGTTCAAAGTGATTTAAAAAAATATTGGAATAAATGACAGTATCGTCATGGTATGATTAAGAAAGTTTACCAAATATAATCACACATTGAATCTCCCACATCTGACTGCTACCTTCCTACCCTCTCTCTTCTAGGTACCTTACCGTCTAATTACCTTCCTTATTTTTCCCTCGCCCTCACCCCCTACCTCGTCTTTCCGATCCTCTTTAAAGCCCTCTACAATTGCCCAAGTCACTTTAACTACCCTATTCCCCCCCCCCCCCACCAGCGTCATTACCTCTCTCCTCTTCCTCTACCTATGCCTCATTATGTCTCTCTCATTGTCTCTTCTTACCACCTGATTACCTCCTCCCCCCTTCTCCCCCCCACCACTTAACTTCCACTCACTTGTCATACTATGACCTCACTCACACTCTCTCCTCACTACCGCTCTCTTATTTCCTCAACCCCCTTACTACCCGCCCCACTACACTCCCTCCCCCTCCGACTACTCGCCCCACCCCAACGCTCATCTCACGGCATCTCCATATTTGCGATTAATAAATTCTGGAACTCCTGCTTAGCCTAAACGTTTTTGCAGGATTTTAGATGAAATATAACTCACTATATTTCTGAGCAGCTCAACACTACGCACATTTCCCCCCAGAGGGCGTCTTGAGCAAAACAAATTTCAACGTTCAAGAAAATATTTATTCATGACAGCTTTTGTTTAATTGCTCGGTGAACTAATTACTGCTGCCAGTAGTCTTGTTCTTGCATAACAACATAACAAAGACGCCTTCATACATTAACATCTTGGAGTATATGAGAATAATTTTCATCATGCACCGCTGAGAGTTTACTCTGCTTCACCCCCAGAGGGACGGTGTTTGTGTTGATCTCAGACGTGTTATTCTCCACAGGGACGGTGTTTGTGTAGATCACAGACTTGTTATCCTCCAGAGGGACGGTGTTTGTGTTGATCACAGACTTGTTATCCTCCAGTGGGACGGTGTTTGTGTTGATCACAGACTTGCTATCCTCCGGTGTTTGTGTAGATCACAGACTTGCTATCCTCCAGTGGGACGGTGTTTGTGTTGATCACAGACTTGCTATCCTCCGGTGTTTGTGTAGATCACAGACTTGCTATCCTCCAGAGGGACGGTGTTTGTGTTGATCACAGACTTGCTATCCTCCGGTGTTTGTGTAGATCACAGACTTGCTATCCTCCAGAAGGACGGTGTTTGTGTAGATAACAGACATGCTATCTTCCTGAGAGACGGTGTTTGTGTAGATCTCAGACTTGCTCACCCACAGAGTTGCCAATAAAATATCTAATCTGACGGGACACACAAAGAAGTGCATCCCATTTCTCTATGTATATTCATTGAGCTTACTTCTGTCAATAACAAACTAAAGTATACCTGTTGTATTGGTCAGTAAGGTGTTTGTGTGTGTGGTAAATA